>NC_042618.1:129967471-130331607 GCF_901001135.1 Rhinatrema bivittatum | reverse complement strand
GTAGGTCCTTGAATGCCACTTGACTCAATAGATTGAACTGTGAATAAAAGAAGGTATTCAAAGTTGAAAATGATATTTGCTGTTTTTTTTTTTTTTAATTAAGTCACTTATTTATGAAATATTTTTATATTCCACAAGCAGTGCTATATTTCAGGAATCTTTTTTAATTGATTGCATTGACCAGTGAATTTGATATATAACATGACCCTAGCTGGATTCCATTATACTCATCATTCTCCCTACCATACGCACACACACACGTCTAAACATCTAGAAAACTCTCTGACAAGCATGTGACAAATATAGATTATGACATGCACCTCAGCATTTGTGCTACTGGAATACTCAATCCCACCAGAAAATAACACTTCAAAGGAAATGGGTTGTAGTAAATATAACTATTTTTAGTATTTGATCAGATGCCAAATAATTAAGTATCATTCATTTTGTCCCTCTAAATTTGGTCTGAATTCCCCTCCACCCCCACCAGTGGATGTTTTAGCCGGGTAAGTGTTGATTGCCCTGCTGAAACTTAGCCGGATAAAAAAGAGGCAGTGCGTAAGCTTTCGGGGCAGGGCTTAAGCTGTGCCAGGTAAGTCTGGTCATGGGGGAGAGTAGGTCTAAAGTTATCTGGATAAACATACCCTGTATCTTTAAACCTAGCCAGGTATGCTCAGCAGGACCGTTTGTGACCCACTTCCCTTCAGTATCTGATGTTTGAGAAATCAATTTAGGGGTAGATTTTATAAATTTACGCGTGCGCGTACTTTTGTTCGTGCACCAGGCGCGAACACAAGTACGCTGGATTTTATAAGATACACGCATAGCCGCGCGTATCTTATAAAATCCGGGGTCAGCGGGCACAAAGGGGTGCACATTTGTGCAACCTGTGAGCGCTGAGCCCGGCGCACGCCGCCTGTTCCCTCCGAGGCCGCTCCGAAATCGGAGCGCCTCGGAGGGAACTTTCCTTCCGCCTCCCCTCACCTTCCCCTCCCTTCCCCTACCTAATCCACCCCCCCAGCCCTATCTAAACCCCCCCCCTACCATCACCCTACCCGCCATCACCCGACCCGGGGCTGGTCCGGAGGCCTTGACCACGCCCCCGGGCCGGCACCACGCCCCCGGTCCCGCCCCTGACCCCCCTGACACGCCCCCTCCCGCCCCTTTTACGAAGCCCCGGGACTTACGCGTGTCCCGGGGCTATGCGCGTGCCGGCCGCCTATGCAAAATAGGTGCACTGGCGCGCGAGTGCCCTGCACGCGTAAATCCGGCCGGATTTACGCGTACAGGGCTTTTAAAATCCGGCCCTGTATGTTTGAGGATTTTTTCCACTTCATTTTTCTTCCTGACTGCTGGCAAAAAGGCACATTCCTGGAACCATCCTCTCCAGCCCCTCCCCCTTTCAACTTTAGGGATTACTGTTCAAAGGGATGTTTCCTGTATAATACTACATTAACATTCTCCTTATTAACATAATTAAAATTATTTTTAATTGGGTTATTCATCCCATTCACATTCTGAAACACTACCTTTAGTTTAGAAACCGGTATCAGTCTCACATAAACTTATATTCAGTAAGTTGGGTAACTATAGCCAATTTTGAGTAAGCCATGTCTCCTGCTGAATATACTTGCAAAAAGTTTACCTGGAGAAAGTTATCTGGGTAACTTTGCCTCTCGCCAGCTTACTGACTGTAGAAAAACAAATTGAGAAGCAGAGCCACAACTGAATTTCTCTCTTCCTGTCCTCCATTAAAGAAAAAGAGCAGACCAGTAACGCCCCCTCCCCACAATTCCAGTATCAAAGTAATAAGTATAGGTGAACAGCCCCAACCCATTCCCCTCAAACCCAACTTCAAAGTAATAAGTGTCGCCCATCCTAGATGACAATGAAAAGCTAATCCCTATTCAGAGCTGAAGGGCCAATCACTAAACAGCAAAGTGAATAAATTAACTCATAAGTGCTCGGAGTATTCCGAAAGTTAGCTGGAGAAAATGACTGGATAGCACTGAATATTAGAGATGTGCATAGTTTTGAAATTTTGTATCGGGCTTCATTTTCGGTGAACCGCGGGAAACTTCGTTTTTCCTGCGGTTCAGGTTTTTTTTTTTTTTCGTGGGCCCCCTATTTTTGGGTTAGCACGCACTAACCCAAAATACGAATTTTTCCGAAATTTCTTTTCGGTTTCGTTGCCCCCGAACCATGCCGAATTAGACAATTTTGTTTAACTTGTCTAATTTGGCAAAAGCAAATGCACATCTCTGCTGAATACAGCTTTATCTGGCTAACTTAGGTGGATAAAATAACTCTATCTGGCAATGCCCCTGATTTATCCAGCTAAATTTTATAAGTAGTGCTGCCCTGTGTGGGATATTCAAATCCTGCAGTTTATCCAGCTAAGGGGGTCATTTTCTATGCAGATCATACACGATACCAAGATTGGGGCGGAGTCGGGGCGGCATCAGCCCTGGAAGAGGAGGAGTCGGGGCAGCACCGGGGCTCACACCGCAAAGACTTTGCCAACAGCGAAAGGTGCGCTTCTTTATCGCTGCCAAATCCGTGCCGAATAACTACACCTTTTATGGTGTAGTTATTCGGTGCGATGCCAGCAGAGATTGCACCGAGGAGGTGCAATTGCTGCTGGCTATCGCAGGACCGCCCCCCGCTTCGCCCCCCGTTACCGCGAGATTCACGCCGCCACAGTGTTTTTGTAAATCTAGGCCTAAGTTTGTTCTAACTTTAGCCAGGAAAACTTTCTGAATGCAGACTCTATAGGTACTGATTGCCATGCACCCAGATTTAAAACAAATTTTATCCCATATAATTGAAACTCAAGTCTATACATTGATTACTATCAGCAACCAACATACACCAAAACGTTTGCATTTTCTGCAATTGAATCCTCCTAGAGCAAACTACAAATTACTCTAGAACAAATAGTTGGCTTCATGAGTCACATTCAGAAGACTTGTAAGAGGAATCTGGCATTCAACCTTTTCTTCCCACACCCCACATTTCCCACATAATTGCCCAATAGAGGCAATTTTGAGATACCCATGCAAATGCAAGGTAGTTGTGGACTTTACACCAAAGCAGTCAGTCTGAAGATTGCCACCTAGAAACATAAAAACAATACCTTGCTTTGTCTAAAAAAAAACCCCTGACATAATTATTGAAATTTCATACATTAATTTTACAATTTATTTTTGACTTAGCAGTTTGCTCTTACTTGTTCATTTGCTACTACTAGATTTTCTCCACTAATGTTTCTTCCCTCCTATTTGCCTAACCCAGCCATTGCAGTGAAGATCCTCATCTGGGAGTCATACACCAGAGCTCCTACAGCTTAAGTCTGACTGTAAGGTGTCACCATTGATCAGTAGCTGGGACTCCCTCCCAGGGAGTAAGAACATTGCCTCCACAGCATCCTAGGCCCAACCAAACTAGGAATCAAATCCAGATCCTCCTCATGGTAGTGGACAGTGCTTGCCACTGGGCTGGCAAATACATTCTTTATATAGCTTTAAGTGGACAACATTTCAGAGAAAAGCTACTGAAATTCAGTTACCGAGTTTTGAGACTACTCTCTGAGGGCATCTGAAACTTAAAATAAAAATCAAACATATATAGTTTCTAGGCCTAGATTTATCAAATAGCTATAAATAAAGCAAAAATAACACCCATGATAGAAAAAGGGGCGGAGTTAGGTAATTTGTATGATACTGTGCTGTGCAATAAATTGCTGCATCGCATAGCACATTACATTATCATGCTGCGCGTTGCGTCATCATTGTGTGCGTTATTTTTTCCCCGTATAAATACTCACATAAGATCTTAAGAACATATGAAATGCCATACTGGGTCAGACCAAGGGTCCTTCAAGTCCAGTATCCTGTTTCCAACAGTGGCCAATCCAAGACACATGTACCTGGCACTTGCCTCTTTGAGAGTATGTCAGGCGTTGGAGTGAGAGGAGAGGAAGTTATTGGTTCTAGAGGAGTTTTCGAGGTGTTTTTGGCGAATACTGAGTGAGTTGTCTTGTTGTTTTGTTCTCATCTGTTTCACGTTACCTTTGTCATTTGTCTTATTTGTTGGAGTGAAAGATAGTTAGTCCAGTCTGTCATTTTATGTGGGAGTAGTGCGAAGGAGTGAGTGGAGGAGTGTGACTGTGAGAAGTGAGGAGTGTGAGAGCGTGTGTGTGTCTGTGTGCTGAGGTGTGTGTGTTTGCTGAGAGGCTGGAGCATGAGAGGCATGGGGAGAGAGGAGAGAAGAGGCGTGAGGATAGGAGGAGGAGGAGGTGGCTGTTGCAACCATCCCTTCGCGACGGCTGCACTCCTCCTACCTCTCTCCTTTTGCTCCTCCTCTTGCTGTTAATGGATGCCTGGCTGCCACAGCGTCTGTCTGCCATCCTCTCCGGCATCCCCGGACTGGCTTGGGCGCTGCCTCCCGCCATGCTCCATCTGTACCTTAGGGTGCATGCGCTGTGTGACCCTCACTCTTATTTTCTACTTGGCACGAACCTCAGGGGCGTCCTCCTGTGATGACGTCACGCTGCCCGGATATTTAAAGCCTACACTGTTTGCTAGCCTTTGAGTTAGCAAGGGGAATATTATGGAAGGGATTCGCTCTCCGTACCCAGCTACTCTGCCTCCAATCTTCATTGGACTCTTAACGCTAATGGGGTACCCGCTCCTCGGGGTCCTCACTTGCTTTTCAGGTCGCTATCAGGAAACTGGTACTCGCTCCTCGAGGGCCCATGTTCCCTGACTCGCTGCCTGCTCCTACCTTCTCTTCTGCCTGGAAGGATTCACTATCTTCAACACCAGTGAGTACTACCATCTCCACCTCAGAGCTTTCCCTGGAACCAGGTACTCGCTCTTCGATGGTCTGCCTCCATTCCAGCCCTGGTGCCATCTCCTATGTGGAACCACTGTGTGAGTACATCTCCTACAAGCCTCTCAGCTCTCAGGGATCAGGTACTCGCTCCTCGAGGGCCTGCTCTTCCTATCCTGGGATTCTCCATACTGGGGCTTGTTCATATTCCACTGTACTCATTATTCTCAGTTCTTTCCACTACAGCACTGCTACCGGAGGAGTCGCTGTTCCAGCACCTAAGGGATACTAGCCCAGCCGGGCTACTTCAACTACTCATCACTGCCACCTCTGGTGGCTACACAACATTGTTTAAATAAAGATCAATCTCTGTGTTTGTGTATCCTCAGCTGAGCCTGACCTGTGGCCCTTCACGGGACTGCCCCCCATGGGCGTGGTCAGCTGCCACAGTGTCCAATGGTCCACCCAAACCTCACTAATTATAACAGCGGCAGAGAGAATGGGAGGATGAGGGCAGGAGTGCAAGAGGAAGGAGGAGTAGGAGTAGGGACAGGGGTAGGGGTAGGAGTAGAGATAGGCAGGAGGGAAGAGATATGAGGGCATGGGCGGGGGAAGGGGTTAGGCAGGCCTGAGTGGAGGGAGGAGTAGGGCAGCATAGGGATAGACAGAGAGGGCAGAGGGGAAGGGAGGTGGTAGGCCAGGGTCAGTTGGAGGGGGAGGAAGGGAGACGAGACGAGAGTGGGATGTAGAGCAAGGAAAGGGAGGATGGCTCTCTGGAACAGGAAGTGGCACCCCCATCAGGCAGCAGGGTGGCACCACGGCAGCATCTCAGGGCCATTAAGTTTAGTGTGCATGAAAATGAGCTTCTCATTGCAGGGGTCCTACAATATTACCCAATGTTGTTTGGCAACTGGGCAGCAAAGACCTCTAAGGCAAGCAAGGGCCAAATATGGTGAACTATTGCCCAGGCCATCAGCCGGCACAGCGGAGTGCAAAGAAGCGGGGAGCAGGTCCCCCATAGATATCGTGATATCAAAGCCAAGATCAAGGCAAAGTTTGCATCCAGAGCTAAGTATCAATGGATGACTAGAGGAGGGGCCCTGTGCCCTATAGTAGTAACAGAAATGGAGCAGCGACAAATAGGGGTGTGCATTCATTTTGAACTTATATGTAAAACGCTACTTTTAACTTAAAAAAGTGATGAGGCGAAAACGATCGAATTTCCAACTTATTCAACATAGCTATGTTGAATACGTTGGAAATCGCGATCGTTGATCCTAAATAAAAATTTAAACCCCTCACCCTCCTTAATCCCCCCCCAAGACTTACCAAAACTCCCTGGTGGTCCAGCGGGGAGTCAGGAAGCCATTCCTCTATTCCTTTGCGAGGAGCACGTGACGTCCGCGTCACGTCGGAGTGACGCGGTCGTCACGTGGTCCACCGCGGTTCCGCTCCCGGACCCCTCGGACACAAACGGAACTTTTGGCCAGCTTGGGGATGTCAGGAGGCCCCCCCAAGCTGAACCGCGGAACCGCGGTGGACCACGTGACCCCCCCAAGCTGGTTCCGCTCCCGGACCCCTCGTTGGACACAAACGGAACTTTTGGCCAGCTTGGGGGGGCCTCCTGACTCCCCCAAGCTGGCCAAAAGTTCTGTTTGTGTCCAACGAGGGGTCCGGGAGCGGAACCGCGGTGGACCATGTGACGGCCGCGTCACTCCGACGTGACGCGGACGTCACGTGCTCCTCGCAAAGGAATAGAGGAATGGCTTCCTGACTCCCCGCTGGACCACCAGGGAATTTTGGTAAGTCTTGGGGGGGATTAAGGAGGGTGAGGGGTTTAAATTTTTATTTAGGGAACCGGTGCACGTATGGACATAGACTCAACTTATGGAATTCTCCATATGTCCATATTGACCGAAATTGACCCCCCTTTTCGACTTATGGACTTATGAACATAAACTTTTTGTCTGCACATCCCTAGCGACTAATTGAAAAGCTGGGATTGGACATATTTGAGGGCATGGAATAGCGGCTAGATACCTCACGATCTGCAGCCGGTAAGTTAATCTCACCTCTCAATGGGCAGACAGCAACATGTGTAGACATAATTTGGCATAAGATACTCACTCTGCAAAGAAGCATTGTGCACTTCTAATGCCAAATAAAGTGTACTTGTTGGCATATGTAGTAATGACTTCTGTTTTGTTTCCACAACTCTTGCCTTCCAAGGTGCCAGTCTCAGCTGGGAAGCCCCAGGGACGAGTTGTGATGCACAAGGGAAAGTGTGCGAAGGCATAAAAACCTCTCTTCAAGCCTATCAAGTCCTGCCTTTCATGAGGAAATTTAATGTAGCAAGGAATGTGGTCAGTAACTGCTTCAATGACCTGGTTGAGACAGCGAGAAAAGTGCTTTGGGGCATTCCCACCATGACCCTACTGTCATTTGCAAGGAGCCACTTGCCGTGAAATGCAGGATGGCCAAGAGTTTGGTGAGGCCAGGCCAGGCACAATATGGGACCTTTCCGTGACCGGATACAGATCCCCTCGGATCATTTCATAGGATTGCACAAGAGCTGAGCTGATACCTGCTAACCACAAAGTCCTCTGGCATGCCCAGCAAGGATGTTTGTGGATGAAAAATCTGCTCCCTGTATATCCTCACTGTAGCCACCTGCGTGCTGGATGGTGGCCTATACCCAGAGCCTACGAAACCTGTGGCTCTGTGTGCCCTGGTGATACAACCCTAGGAGGCCTTGGAACAAACCTTGCCTGTTGTGGAGGTTCTTGGGGTTCATCGTGTTGTCTATGGAGAACAAGATGAGGCATCCAGTGTGCCATGACAATAACACTTGCAAACAACAATATGGGGTTAGGAAGTTAGAACAGGTAATAACAGGTTTTTTTATTGGGCCTGGAAGGCCTGATAGGTGTGTCGGTGACCATTGTTTTTTTTCTCACGTGCGATAATCACCACAATAATAGCGTGAAGAGCAATATCATGCACAATAATTATTTTTTTCCACCGTACCGCATCCAAAAAATGTGTAGTTATTTCCTGCGATAGATCCCATGATGTGTGATACTGTATTACACGCTGCTTTAAAGAACCCCAATTTCCATAAACCCCACCTAAACTCCTCCCACTTGAATAATTATTTCTATTTTGCATATGCAAAGTGTGATGCACTATTTATCTCACGCGTTGCACCATTGTCATGCACAATAATGCCATAATGCGTGCAATATCGGCCTAAAATGATTTTAAAAATGACCCTGTAAGTAAGAAATTATCCAGCTAAGTGGTGGTGGCTGAATATCTGGCCACAATTATCAGCCAAAATGTTATTAACCCCCCCAAACCCCACCCTAATCCCTCCCCTCTCCCTCATTTAAATGTTAACGTTGCAATGCAAAAACGCCCTAACACATGCAATAATGTTTTAATGAATGACCCCCATGTTTTAATGAATGACCCCGTAAGAGCCTGATTTACGAAGACTTTTCTCCCATTTTGTATCTATGGAAACTGCTTAATAAATGAGGCCCTTAGCTGGATAAGTGCTGATATTTGGACTTATCTGGCTAAAGGGGTCATTTATTATAGCCTTTTAACATGCGATATCATGCAAATTAGAGGGAGGGGAGGGGAAGAGTCGGGGCATGGAGGGGGCGGGGTCGGCGGAGTCGGTGGTGACTTCACTGCTGGTGATAATGTTACTAATGTTATCGTCAGCAGTAGTGCCTTGCCTTTCATGGTGACGCTATTCGGTGCGAAAGCCGGCAAGCGGCGCACTGCTGTGGTGCGAAGGCTGCAGGCTTTCGCAGGCCCGCCTCCCCCTTCATCCCCCTGCCCCCCTTTTATGCAGGATTCATCATTCTGTGAAGAATGATGAATCCTGGCCTAAGTTAGACATGCTCAATAGAGGTCTAAAGTTAGCCAGATAAGACTTCATCAGTTAAATAACTACTAGGGATGTGAATCGTTTTCCATATCGTCTTAACGATAGAAATCGTGTGGCAGGGCAAGAAAATCGTCTTAGGCACGATTTTTTAGTTAAAAAAATCGTTTTTAAAAAATCGTTTTTTTTCCGATTAGTGCGCACTAACTCGAGTTAGTGCGCACTAACGGGAGTTAGTGCGCACTAACTGGGAGTTAGTGCGCACTAACTGAAAATGATACAATTTGACACTTTTCAGGTCAGTTAAGGTCAGTTTAGGAATGAATATGTATTCCTATTGGCTGCCCTCTTATTTATTCATGTTACCAAGTTTCCTACTGACAGTATATGGGGGATGGGAAATGGAAACAGTTGGTAGCTTGACAAAACAAGTAATGTGATCAGTCAATGTGACTAGAACTTGTGCCCTAACCCTGATACCAGGGGTATTGTGATCTTCCTGCACACAGTGCCCTATCCCTATTAATACCAGGAGTGTTGTGATCTTCCTGCACACAGTGCCCTATCCCTAATACCGGGGGTGTTGTGATCTTCCTGCACACAGTGCCCTATTCCTGATACCGGGGGTGTTGTGATCTTCTTGCACACATCCCGATATCAGGGATAGGGCACTGCATGCAGGAAGATCACAACACTCCTGGTATTAATAGGGATAGGGCACTGCATGCAGGAAGATCACAACACCCCTGGTATCAGGGATAGGGCACTGTGTGCAGGAAGATCACAATACCCCGGAGGAGTGAGGGTCAGGCAGCTCCCCCCTGTCTGTGAAGCCAGCCTCTCACTAGTAATGCAGGGAGGGAGCTGTCTCAGACTTCACCATCCTCCCCCCCCCTTACCCACACACCATTCACTAGCTGGGACATGGGGGAAGTCAGGAGTGAGGGTCAGGCAGCTCCCCCCTGTCTGTGAAGCCAGCCTCTCACTAGTAATGCAGGGAGGGAGCTGTCTCAGACTTCACCATCCACCCCCCCCCCCTCACCCACACACCATTCACTAGCTGGGACATGGGGGAAGTCAGGAGTGAGGGACAGGCAGCTCCCCCCTGTCTGTGAAGCCAGCCTCTCACTAGTAATGCAGGGAGGGAGCTGTCTCAGACTTCACCATCCTCCCCCCCCCCCCCTCACCCACACACCATTCACTAGCTGGGACATGGGGGAAGTCAGGAGTGAGGGTCAGGCAGCTCCCCCCTGTCTGTGAAGCCAGCCTCTCACTAGTAATGCAGGGAGGGAGCTGTCTCAGACTTCACCATCCTCCCCCCCCCCCCTCACCCACACACCATTCACTAGCTGGGACATGGGGGAAGTCAGGAGTGAGGGTCAGGCAGCTCCCCCCTGTCTGCGAAGCCAGCCTCTCACTAGTAATGCAGGGAGGGAGCTGTCTCAGACTTCACCATCCTCCCCCCCCCCCTCACCCACACACCATTCACTAGCTGGGACATTGGGGAAGTCAGGAGTGAGGGTCAGGCAGCTCCCCCCTGTCTGTGAAGCCAGCCTCTCACTAGTAATGCAGGGAGGGAGCTGTCTCAGACTTCACCATCCTCCCCCCCCCTCACCCACACACCATTCACTAGCTGGGACATGGGGGAAGTCAGGAGTGAGGGTCAGGCAGCTCCCCCCTCTCTGTGAAGCCAGCCTCTCACTAGTAATGCAGGGAGGGAGCTGTCTCAGACTTCACCATCCCCCCCCCCCTCACCCACACACCATTCACTAGCTGGGACATGGGGGAAGTCAGGAGTGAGTGTCAGGCAGCTCCCCCCTGTCTGTGAAGCCAGCCTCTCACTAGTAATGCAGGGAGGGAGCTGTCTCAGACTTCACCATCCTCCCCCCCCCCCCCCTCACCCACACACCATTCACTAGCTGGGACATGGGGGAAGTCAGGAGTGAGGGTCAGGCAGCTCCCCCCTGTCTGTGAAGCCAGCCTCTCACTAGTAATGCAGGGAGGGAGCTGTCTCAGACTTCACCATCCTCCCCCCCCCCCTCACCCACACACCATTCACTAGCTGGGACATGGGGGAAGTCAGGAGTGAGGGTCAGGCAGCTCCCCCCTGTCTGTGAAGCCAGCCTCTCACTAGTAATGCAGGGAGGGAGCTGTCTCAGACTGGTATCAGGGTTAGGGCACTGTGTGCAGGAAGATCACAACACTCCTGGTATTAATAGGGATAGGGCACTGTAAGAGATGACTGTAGTAGATTGAATAAAGATCTGATGTTTCTGCTCTCCTCACACCAAACAAAAACAACACACAAGCAGAGAAGCCCTTCTTACAAAGCTGAGCTAGTGAGTTAAGTAGGAGGAAAAGTAAACATACTGGTGCCAGTGTGGCTACTTAAAAAATACACTTACCAACAATCAATTACATATAT
Source organism: Rhinatrema bivittatum (assembly GCF_901001135.1). Taxonomy (NCBI): domain Eukaryota; kingdom Metazoa; phylum Chordata; class Amphibia; order Gymnophiona; family Rhinatrematidae; genus Rhinatrema; species Rhinatrema bivittatum. Next base: position 130,320,451 of record NC_042618.1, on the reverse strand, counting down.
TTGAACTGTGTACAGTTCCAGCCAGGACCACCTTTCTAAAATGCACAGTGATTGGCAAATTCAACATGCACTAGCATTTCAGGTGCCTGCTAACAAAAATAATAAACAAACAAGTTCTAGTCACGTGAGTGCTGATCATTACATTACTTTTTTTGTCAAGCTTCCAACTGTTTCCATTTCACATCCCCCCAACCATATTGGTAACATCAATAGATAAGAGCACAGCCAGCCAATAGGAATACATACATACATATTCATTCCTAAGTGACCTTTACTGACCTGGGAAGTGTGAACACTTTGTTTCATTTTCTGTTGGTGTTCGTAGTTTCCAGTTCCATTTCCCATCCCCCCAACCATCACCTCAGTGGTAACCTTGGTAACATCAATAGATAAGAGGGCAGCCAGCCAATAGGAACACATATTCATTCCTAACTGACCTTCAGTGACCTGGAAAGTGTTTATTTGTATCATTTTCAGTTAGTGCGCACTAAATCGAGTTAGTGCGCACTAACGGGGAGTTAGTGCGCACTAACTCGAGTTAGTGCGCACTAACACGATTTAACGATTTTTAACGATAAATCGTTAGAATTTCTATTGTATCGTGTTCTATAATGATTTAAGACGATATAAACATTATCGGACGATAATTTTAATCGTTGAAAAACGATTCACATCCCTAATAACTACTTATTTGGGGATGTTCAACAGCATGCTGAATATCCCATGTAAGGTAGCTGGAGAAGTCTTATCTGGCTAACTCACTTAAACATTTATTTTTTTATATATACCTCTTAATATTTCTTTAAAATACTTAAATATTTAACATAAAAGTTGTCTTTCTAGATCCAAGGGTTAACAAAGGACATGAATTATCCTCTACTTCAAAAGATTCATCCATTCCCATCTTACACTCTCTGATTTTTATCAAAACAATTTGAATATGGTTTAGGGGAATGGGGAAGGACATGTTTTTCAGATGGTTAATGCTGAGATATTTCAGAAGGCTAATATTATACAAAAGCTTCTTTTATAGGAACACCTGTCTTAGAAGGTCCCACTGGAGATAAGAGGAAACCTTTAGACATCATATATGGTTATTTTATGAATTCTAGCTCATATCTATTGAGTTCACAATTTAAAAAAAATATCAATCTTTTACGTTTCTTTTTTCTTTTATTGACTGGGCAGTTTCTGCCTATTTTTGAGGGCCACTAACTCAGGGTGAGCCAGGACTGGAATCCTGGTGCTGAGTCATATTTATTTATTTAAGATTACTGTATTCCACCAACTACAAAACAGATAGTTCTAGGCAGATTAATGAAAACATAAATCCATCGAGATGCATAAATCAATTAATGTTGAGGGCGGGGTGTTTTAGTGTGCCCTTGGGCCTCAGCCCAGGCCCAGACCTTCAGGGCCGAGCCGCGGGTTGACGGTGGTTCTGCATGGCTGATGGGCTGACCCTCTGCCAGGCCTGCAAGCTCCCAAGGCCAACATCCAAGGATGTTAGAAGTTGAATGGTCCTCCGACTATTCCGAGCCCTTTCGGACCTGCTGCGAACAGCATGGAGCAGCAGGCCTGGCCTGAGGTTGAGGGCAGACAGAGGCCTTGACTCGTAGACAGGCTATGATGGATGCGGGGGCATCTCGGACAAGACTGGGTTGATGCGACGGCATCACAAGCATGACAAGGAACTTGATCCAAACAAGACAAGACATAGGGCAGGAGGACATTGGCACTGTCTCTCAGGGCACCCTACTCAGCCCACCTGTGGGACTGAGTTGCGGACCACCCTGTCCCGGGGGAGTGGGACAAGCGCAGGAAAGACCCAGGCAAGGAGGACTCCAATGACGAAGCCGGTGTCATCCGAAGCTCCCTCTAAGGCTGGTGGGAATGGAGGCTCCGGAGCACAGGGAGCAATCCCACCTGCAGACCGCACCAATCTCGGGCATACACCATCCAGGAACCACGGCTCTGCAGGAACAGAAGGCTCAGGAGCACCAGATGAAGATGCAGGGAAGAACATCCTGGCAGGCAGACACATCAGGATAAGGAAGATCATGGTGGAACATCAGGACATGGTCAGGGACCTCAGGCAAGACATCAAGACATGAAGACGTAGTATAAAAGCAGACAAGACGAGGAGCTCCACGAAGAACAGAAGACCTTACAAGGCTCTGGGTGGCAGGAGCCTCCAGAGGGAAGTCACGATGATGCAAGGCAAAGACAGACTGAAGTTGAAGTCCTTTTATAGGGCTGCAGACCGGCGACTCCCTGGGAGGAGTTTGGCAGGCCCACACCTAGCTGGCCCTATAACTACAGAGAAGTGCTGCGGGCCAGCCCCAGGGGAGAAGGGCATGGCACAAAGCAGGAAGTCCATGCAAACACAAGCAGCCTCAGGCAGGCCCAAGGACATCGAGGCCTCCCAGGCCCTGGAGCAAACCCTGGACAGTCCACAGGCGAGGCCCCGGCCCTGGAGCGGCCTCCAGGAAGAGGTAAGGAGCCTCCCGTATCATCGCTACAGGAGGGTTCATAACAATTAAAACATGAAACAAACAAAGGTATCATCCACACACTAAAACTGCTGTAAGTCAGGCCATAAAAAAAGACTGACATCCTAGACCTACCAGATGAGGAGAAAATGCAGTAGTTTATGTAATAGAATCAAATGTCATCTCAAACAAAAAGTTTTAATTTTCTTTCTAAAAATTGAAAGTTCCATTTCTTTCCTGATAGTCAGTGGTAGGGCATTCCAAAGCATGTACCTGCATCTGGGAATTGTGAACGCTAAAGCATCCCCAGTCTCTGCCAACTTGTGGAACAGAAGACCCAACTTGCAGATCAAACTGGGAGCCATCTGCATGTGCACAGTACTGCCACTGAATCACCAGGCAATCCCTGTTTTATATTTCCAAATAATGAAAATAGCATAGAACACAAAGATCAGGATGTTTGATAATGGACCATTTCCTGATGGCTAGCATAATGCCTGATGATATCATCTACCTAAAGACCATACTCAGTGGTTCCTAGTTTCTCTCCTTAATTTTCTTTTCCCCTCTTATATATTAATATCTCACTAGTTTCCTCAATGGTGAACTGCAAAGGGGAGCTCCATGTTTACCCCTCAAAATCTCAACTTATCCTTACTGGTCTGATGGACTCTTTTGGTCACCTCACAGATGTTTCTCTGACTCTGGTTGCAGGGTCCATCATCAGATCCATTTAGGAGCAGTTCCATACAATGCGTCAAGGTATAATCCCTGACCAATAATGTGAAGTGGAACTGTTGGAGAAAGAGTGACAGTAAGAAAAACAGCACAAAACATGGTTGAATATAAACAGCTTGATAAGTTTTAGGAAAACAACCTGTTATTAAATTCGAACCAATATGGATTTAGGAGGAATCATAGTACTGAGTTGCTGTTATTGTCTCTGGCTGATTCAATTTTGAGCGGGTTTTCATCTTGGGCAACTTTTTGTGTTGGTACTTCTTGACATATCAGTGGCATTTGATACAGTTGACCATAAACTGTTGCTTTATCGGTTGTGTTGGGTGTAGCTAGTGTACTCAAACAATGGTTTTCATCTTTTCTTTCACACAGATGTTCCCAAGTAATTTTTGCTGATAAATCTTCAAGATGGATAGATAGCTCAAGGGGTGTGCCACAGGGTTCGGTCCTGCCTGCTACATTATTTAATATTTATATTGCTCCACTGTGTAATGTTCTGGAAGACCTAGGCATAGAGTTTAGGTTATTTGCGGATGACATTCAATTTGGGTTACCGATAAAGGGATCATTGGAGGAATCCTTGGGCAATCTGAAATCCTATCTCCAGATAATTAAAATTGATTGAATCAGAGTTGTCTATCACTGAACTCAAGTAAGGCTGAAATAATTGTGTTAACTAAAGGAGATCTGAAGATCGGTGAACTTCCAACTTTTCATTTGATGGGGTTGATTTTAAAATATCTGGAGGGTGTGCAATCTGGGTACCCGGATTGACTTTGGATTACTGATGAAAGAACATATTTTGAATTTGGTAAAAACGGGGTATTTTAGATTGCGGCTATTGCGTCGCCTGAAACCATATTTGGAAAATAAGGATTTTAGATTAGTTTTACAAACATTAATTTTACATAAGGTGCATTATTGTAATTCACTACTTTTGGGTTTGCCAAAGGTCTAAACAGCTTGTTGACATTTGCAAGTTGTATTCACGAAGGTTTTACACATATTAGTTTAAATTAATTAAAAAATTAAAAAAAATATACTGGGGAACATTGTGGTGTTTTTTGAGACAGATTGCTGAAGTTTTGGGGCTTTTTGTTTGATTGATGACTAAAATCTAGCCAGAAAAATATTCAAAAGTTAGCATTTAGCTGGATAATACGTTATCTTGCTAAATGCCTTTGAATATGTCCTCTTGTTTTCAATTTAGAATAGAGATGGAATGCAATATTCTGTCTTGGTAAATCTCTCTCTGGCCATGAAATTAACCAAATTTCAGATATACTACAGATACCTCTATTAAAGTTGCATTAGAATATTGTATTGTTTAAAAGAATTAGATAAACTGGAGGATAGAAATAAGAAGTTGAGGGAATGTGCATGGTTGCCTGGATACGGATAATAAATTGCTTGCAAATAATCTGGAAAATATTGAGAAAAGGGTGGAAATGTTTTACTTTTCATCAGTTTTCCAAGAATAAATGTTATTTCTGACTGGATATGTTTAAGAAATATGTATTGAAAGCACTAAAAAATCTTCCACAGTTCCCTATAGGGTTTTACCTTCCTGCTATAAAGAAGAAGAAATTGGAACAAATTCAGCTGGGAATATCTCAACTACCTTTTGATAATTTTGAGTTAATCATATTACTTGAAAACTCTGATGAATCTCAGACGTTTTCTGCAGCATTGATTGTGAACTTTGTTTTGGAGCTTGACCAAGATTAGAATTTTAGGTTGTTTTTGAGGAATCATAAGGTTCTTTTCCTTGGTATTAATATTAAGATCTTTCCTGATGTGGTAAATCCATTCAACAAAAGAGGAAACTTTTTTGCCAGAGGAGGCCCAGAGCATTACTGCTGGGAGCTTAGCACTTATTGAAATTTCCTTGATATCAAATTGTTAATTTCCTTGATATCAAATTGTTAATTTCATTTCTTGAGAACCTTCACAACTTGCATTCTTTTTGAGTGATAAATCCTAGAAATTACTACTGTCCCTTCCCCTAACACTATTTTATTTATTTAAAAGAAACGTATATGCTGCCCATACACAGCTCTTGCTATATTGGCTGTTTCTTGCTAATTTTGTCCAATGCACTAACTAGAATTCAGATTTTCTGTATGAGATTAAATTGCTTAGTGTAAATTTATATATAATTTTTTATATATATATATATATATATATATATCTTTCAGATTTGATAGGCATTCAACACCACTTAGACAGATTAGTATATATATGTAAACATATTTGTATACATATATATACAAGAAGCATAATTTCCTTGAGAGGGAATGTATTGAGACATATATATATACATATATACTATGGGGCGGATTTACGCGAGCAGGGCCTTGCGCGCCGGCGCGCCTATTTTCCATAGGCCCGCCGGCGCACGCAGAGCCCCGGGACTCACGTAAGTCCCGGGGTTTTTCGAGGGGGGCATTTCGGGGGCGTTTCGGGGGCGTGGTTTTGGGCCGGGGCGATCCGGGGGGCATGGCCGCGCCCTCCGGAACCGCCCCCGGATTGCGTCTCCGCGCACCAGCAGCCCGCTGGCGCGCATGGATTTACGTCTCCCTCCGGGAGGCGTAAATCCATGGATAAAGGTAGGGGGGGGGGTTTAGATAGGGCCGGGGGGGTGGGTTAGGTAGAGGAAGGGAGGGGAAGGTGAGGGGAGGGCGAAAGGGAGTTCCCTCCGAGGCCGCTCCGAAATCGGACGGCCTCGGAGGGAACGGAGACAGGCTGCGTGGCTCGGCGCGCACCGGCTGCCCAAAATCGTCAGCCTTGCGCGCGCCGATCCAGGATTTGCGCGGCTACGCGCGTATCTACTAAAATCCAGTGTACTTTTGTTTGCGCCTGGTGTGCCAACAAAAGTACGCGCTCGCACTGTTTTATAAAATCTACCCCTATTAGGTACATATGATAGATATTCAGTGCCACTTAGCTGGAAAGGAATGGATTGAATATCTGATATATATAGCACAGGCTCACTTGTAATGCAGACCAAATTTATGGACCCCATTACCTGCATTATATCGGGTCTACAGTATAAGAATATAAGATATGTCATCTTGGGTCAGACCAAGGGTCCATCAAGTCCAGTATCCTGTTTCTAACAGTGGCCAATCCAAGTCACAAGTACCTGGAAATATCTAAACATTAGATAAATCACAAGCTACTATTGCTTATTAATTATGGTAATAGCAGTTTATGGATTTTTCCTCTAGGAACTTATCCAAACTTTTTTTAAACCCAGTTACACTAACAGCTGTAACCTACTAACCACATCATCTGGCAATGAATGCTAGAGCTTAACTATGCGCTATGGATTTGTTTTAAATGAGCTACTTGGTAACTTCATGGAGTGCCCCCTGGTCCTTCTTTATCTGAACGAGTAAATAATCGATTTACATTAACTTGTTCAAGTCCTTTCATGATTTTGTAGACTTCTTTCAAATCCCCCCTCAGTCATCTCTTTTCCAACCTGAACAGCCCTAACTTCTTTAGCCTTTCCTCCCAGGGCAGCCGGTCCATGTCCCTTATCATTTTGGTCGCCCTTCTCTGTACTTTCTCCAGTGCAGCTATATTCTTTTTGAGATTCAGCACCCAGAATTGCAAACAGCATTCAAGGTGCAGTCTCATCATGGAGCAATACAGAGGCATTATGACATCCTCCATTTTATTTGCCATTCCCTTCCTAATAATTCCTAACATTCTGTTTGCTTTTTTGATCACCACAGCACACTGATCCAGCAATTTCAATGTATTATCCAGTATGATGTCTGGATCTCTTTCCTGGGTGGTAACTCCTAAGATAGAACCTAATATTGTGTAACTACAGCAAAGGTTATTTTTCCCTATATGCATTACTTTGCACTTGTCCACCTTAAATTTCATCTGCTATTTGGAAGCCCAATCTTCCAGTCTCGCAAGGTCCTCCTGCAATTCATCACAATCCGCTTGAGATTTAATTACTCTGCATAATTTAGTGTCATCCTCAAATTTGATCACCTCACTCGTCGTACCCCTTTCCAGATCATTAATAAATATATTAAAAAGCACTAGTCCAAGTACAGATCTCTGTACCACACTTAGAGCTTGATTTTTCTTTTATCTTAAGGTCTCAATTCTTAACAGAAATTTACCAGAGAGACACGCTTTAAGAACGTTCTGCCTGTTCAAACATTGTTTCAAAGTCTCAGTACATTCTCTCCCAAGGAAATTATGCTTCTTGTAACACTAGCATAGAAGAATATTTTTATCTTGTTTCAAGGATGCCTTCTTATGACATCTTTGTAGTATAGTGAATACAGTACTGGCAGCTTATAAGTGCCAACATTTAGTAGTGAACTTGCAGATATGCTGTACTGGAGTCAGTAACAGCTTACCTGTTTCTTATAGTGCACTGCAGATTTCCAGCAGCTACTGCAGGTGACTGAATATACTTAGTCACCAAATTGAAAATGTACGTGCTTATTTTTCAGGATACTACAAATAGGTATTTATCGCTCTTTTTTGGTGCATTTTTAGGGGGATTCAATTTTAACTGCCTCCAATGTTTTGTATGAGTGTAGGATATACATTTTATCAATAATGAGTAAATCAATTGATCTTCACATTTTTACATGCTATGGCACCGTGAGTGGTTCTGGGTTATTCGGAGAACAGATTTCAAGCTGGATTCTGGCAAATCTCTTATAAACTTCTTTATTTGTGAGCAGAATAAACAAGACAGTGCTGCTTTTCTTTGCAGTTAATTAAAATAAGTGCATTCAGACAACTCACAGTTCAGCTGTGTTCTCTTTGGTTAGGCTTCCTTTTCTCCCCTGGGCCTCCTGTTCCCCTCCTGAGCCTGGCTAGTTATACTCCTTTCACAGAGGTCTCTGCCCAGGACAAGGATTCTCTGCTGAATCAATTCAAAGTGGACTGGGCCAGATCTCTGGAGCTGGTCCTTTAAAGTGTTGTGGGCTTTATTATTGAAGGGTGTATGTGACTGAGATGGATGTATGTGGAGGTCTGTGTGGCAGAGGGAAGCTAGAGATGCAGCTAGGGGTGGTGGAAAGGTGTATTTGGCTGAGGGGGACAGGGAATTATATTATGGCGGTGATGGTGGGGTTTATGTAGCTAGCGAGTTGCTAATATGTGGCTGAGTGGGTCTCTTTCCTCTTCATCTTCACTTTCTCCTCCTCCTTCCTCCTTTCCAAACACTTCTCTCTCCCCTCCTTTCTTCACTCTTCCCTCCCCATGAACCTGCCCCTTCCACGGTCTCTTCTTCAGCTGTCAGAGCTTTGGCTCCCCACCGGTCCGCTCCTCCAGAGCATCTTCGGCCACCAGAGCTTGGGCTCCCTCCTAGCACACTTCAATGACCTATGTCCAGCTGCTGCTCTTGAGGGCAGCGGCCAGATGGAGTCATCTGAGCTCCCCGAGAACAAGTCTGTTTTTGGAAGTTTTTGTGGACAGGGGAAATGTAAAAATGGGTCATACTGTTTGTACTGGTGGCTAAAAAGATCACCACGGTTGTTTCTGACATTGTTATCTATCTTGTTTTTGTAATATATGACCCAATAAAGACGAATTGAAAAAAAAAAAGAACTGAAAAACTCAATTTCCCTATTGGGAGTATTATATTGGAGGTTTTCAGTTTAAACCAAAAATTAGAAGCCCTAAATATACTCCTTCAGTTGTTACAGTGCAAATGGGGAGAACAAATTGAGAGAGTTCAAGGAGGTTCTATACACTGGTCTGGAAGCTGATTTGATCATTTCCCTAGTGGGGACTATGGATAAATAAGTACCTATAGCATTTGCAGGTGCAAACTCCCCAGCAGGAAGTATGCACAGGCAGGTAAAGAGGAATTCTCTCATGCATACCTTGCTAGTCTGGCTCTGGCCTGCCCCCCAGCACCATTACAATTCCCCCTGGGGAGAAGAGGGATGACCTGATTTTAGAGAAACCTTCTCTGTGGGTAAACACTGGTTTACCCATGGAGAATCCCTTTGAAATTTGCCCTCATACTGTATCATTTTGAATATGAAAATAATACGTTTTCCCAGGGAGTTTTATACTTTTGTGTTCCATGGGGAGTTTTTGGAAATTTAGCTTTTACTAACAGACCTGCAAAGTGCTCGTGTGGCTTCAGAATTATCCCCTATATGTATGTGTGAGTTTGTATGTATATGTTTGTAGGAAGGTAACTTTCAAACAGCCGAGCGGGCGTACATTTATGCATGTATGCCGCTCACGCCCAGAGTCGAGGCACAAAGACGTGGCACATATGATATAAAATCAGCTGTACACATATACATGTATGCACAATTTTATAGGGATGTGCTCAAATGCTGGCTCTACCACGTATGAGGGGGTAATTTTATTAGATAGGCCCGCTGATGCAATAGCCCTTTTTCCCAGTTTGCTCCCAGTTTGCCCAGTTAACAGAATGGATTTCCTAACCTCCTGTTATTTAGCCTTCCTTTTACCCTTTTAACCCCAACGCTTAAAATTCCGCTGACTCGCCTAGTTTTTTTAATTTTAATACTTACTCGCTGTCCATAGCAGACGTACAGTTAGGCAGTAGGGGACCCTGGCATGTGCTTGTGTGCGTAAATATTTACGCTCACAATTCAAAGTAACTTCTCGGAATGCCCATGTACCACCCATGCTCTGCCCAGATTATGCCACGTCCCTTTAAGTTTTTGATTTGTGCACGTACCGTGAGATATGCACGTACTTGCGCACTTTTTAAAATCCCCACGGCGCACTTTTCCGAGACACGTGCCTATCTTCCAACTTTCGTGCACCTAGGGCATTTAAATCAACCTTAAAATGTAGAAATATATAAGATAGAATTAGATATATGTGGAGATCCTCCAAGATTTCTAATAGAAGGAACAATCCATTTACTGAATGGGAGGAAAGAGAATAACTAGTGAGGGATTGTAGTTTATTCCCCCATGTGGGAGCCTAGAATGTTGTGTTCTTAAGAGTATATAGAAACCCTGATGCCATTTTAAGGCATAGGATTTTAAAATTAACCCTTCCAGGGCCAGCATGTTCATAGCTGTTCCCTGGTTTTGTTTAATTTTCAAGAGGAAGCCCTCTGGGGTCTTTGAATTGAGACATGGGTTCAGAAAGGACCCAGCATTCACCCATTTCAAGAACTATGTCTGGAACAGTGCAAACTATGGCCTGGATTTTCCTACGTTGCAGAGCTCTTTGAATCACATGGTAACGGGGGGCTGGGGGCGAAGTGGGAACTGGGCCTGTGAAAGCCAGCAGCGATCACACCACCACGGTGTTATTGCTGCCGGTTTTCGCACCCAATAGTGCCATTGTAAAAGGTGGTGCTATTGGGCGCGCTACTGGCAGTGATAAGAATTCTTACCTTTTTGCCGCCAGCGATGTTTCCGCAATGTCTGCCCCGGTGCTGCCCTGACTCCTCCTCTTCTGGTGCCGCCGCCGCCCCGATTTAGCTATCGCACACGAAAAGGAACTTTTCGCGTGCAAAAAGTCCCTTTTTGTGTGCGATAGGGTTAGAAAATGATGCCCTATGTTTGGAAACCTGGTAATTCTTGTGTTCTTGAGATAGAAGTGTTCTCCACCCTTATCTCATATTTTTGGTTTCTCTTTTTGAAACAATGTTTTTTTTGTATTATGCCTGAGTACTGACCCAGAGACTCAATGTATGTAAATCAAAGGAGTGGTATTTCTCAGCCAGAGAACACATGAGGACTTCTGAAGAGAAGTGGGAACTCATCCATTCCTAGATGAAGGAGTAAAGGGGAGAGAAGGAGTTGCCTGGACCTAGAAGTAGTTTCATTATCATCTCAAGGAGATTCAAGGGGAATCAAAGGTGCTCATCAAGAACTGAGAGTAAAAAAATAAAAATAAAAAGGAAGAAGAACTGCAGGAGAAGTAGGAGTGAATGGGATTTTTCTGTATGGGCTTTGACTAAACTTAACAAAAAGGAACTGTCCCCTAATAGTTGGGAGGGAGCTTAATAATTGCCCTAACATTGATTAAAAGAAAGAGAAATTGGACTTATCAATTGGAATTAAATTGAACCATTCCAATAAGTTTATTAAAAAAGAAGGAAGTTCACAAATCTACTTAAAGATTTTGTCTTGTACCATCATATATTGAAACAACTATATTATTAATTAATGGCACTAAAGAAACCTCTAAATCTAAGAGTCAACCCTAAAAGTACTATGTATTGAAAAAAGAACAAAGTTGAACAACATTTATATTATTGATTTCCATAGATATGAAATAAATCAAATAAATAAAAAATACCTTTTATTTATTTATATGCCTCATATTACTAGCCAAACCTCAAGGAGCACATAGAATCCAATGCATTGCAAATCACGATCATGCTCTTTTGCCATTACTTAAAAAAACAAATACTCACTAATTCACACTACATATACACACACCTCCACTAATACCATACAGTTATATCAACATAAATCATAAAACAACTCTTAAAGTTACATATAAACCCAGAACAAGGAATAACATGCTGGGACAAACCATTCCAGATGACCCTACAAAGGCCTTTGTTTTGCCCGATTAGGGCTTCTTCAGGGGTTTTTTTCACCCAGAATGTCACAGAAACCAATAAAGTGTTCCAGTAATTATTTTTCAGGTACTCATCTTGTATAAAAATCCAGAATTAAATCTGTTATTCCTTTAGAATTCCATGGAGAGCATTGTTCCTTTCGATGTTCCGTAATACAGACAGCTTGCTTCAATGGGCTTATCCAATTACTGAACATAGTGTCAGCAGATGGCTTTTGAAGAAATCACTTCCCTAAAAGAATTAAAGCATGAACATGTTGTTTCTGAGATAGTACTTAGTCATTATATCTTGGTCTGCCACTGTAGAAGTCTCTCTGGAGCTGACATCAACGATGCTAAAAGCGTGCACCAGAAGCAAACAATTCTTCATATGTCCTGCTAGCTTTCAGGATCTCCTTAGAATCTCATTGTAGAATCTCACATTCTACATTTATATGTAGTCTATCAAATATTTCTTTATTCTGAGAATTATGAGCATGTTATGATGATAAGAATATTTTACATAATTCTTTCCATCTCAACAAATTCCAACATATTTTATAATTACAGTGTTAACCTTGTTTGGACAGCACACATAAGTGAGAGTTATTGTTACGTCTGTGTTGCTAGAAGTGGATATTCAGAACCAGAAGTTTTCCCCAGTTCAGAAATTCATAAAATATTCCAGACACATAAGAATTGTGGTATTGACTTCCAAAATTGTTCTTCTTTAAAGAGTCATGATAAGAACATAAGACGTGCCTAACTGAGTCAGGCTAAAGGTCCATCAAGCCCAGAATCCTGTTTCCAATAGTGGCCAATCCAGGCAACAAGTACCTAGCAGAATGTTGCTTATCCTAGGGATAAGCAGTGGATTTGTTATGTTGGTTTCCAAAAACTAGATAATACATCAGTAGTAGTTTAAATACAATTGTTGTTAACTAATAAAAATTAAAAGTAACTGAATCGGTTTCACAGTGTAATGGTAGATAAAATATTAACAAATGTGATTTTTAAAGCTCCCAGTGATGACACTCTGCATCACTTCTCTACTGAAAATTCATAGACCAGTATGAAATCTTCATTCTTCTGGACATTATCTGCTTAATGTTCCTTCAGCCTGGGCAATCAGAATAGCAGGGACAGGACATAATATTTGCAGTTGCAGGCCCGATTCTGTGGAATTCTTTGCCCAAGGAAAGAAGTAAATCTAAAAACATTTAAGAAGAAATTGAATGCATACTTGCTCCAGCTGAAGCTTCAGGTACTTTCAGCCCCTCTATAAGCATACTGTCTTTATTTTGAATACTAAAAAAACAATCCCCATATTGGGAATGACAAAATACAGTCATTCAGAAAAGTAATCACTCCCAAATAGCTTTTCTTGCTTGGCTAAAAAATATTAAAGGAGTTAAGGAGTAAATTTCATACTAGGCTACCTTATGACAGATGTCCTCTTAGGTGCCTTAATCTAATCATCAATACCACCTTATCCTCCCAATAGTTCCCATTTTTGTTTAGGTTATTTTCAGAAACGCTGCAATTCATAATTATTTAGCTGAAAGAGCTGCAGCAGAGACTAAGCAAGCATGAAGGACCCCATTTTGGATGTGGCTGCATTTCGAGTGAATCATCTTCTTCAGGGGTCACTTGTCAATAAACACTGTCACAGAGTGTGAACCCTGTGGCTGTGGTGTGGTTGATGTAACACAACAGGTGGACTGGCTGGGCCAATGATGACAGCAGGCAGACATGCTTAAGGAGAGATGGGTTCTGAGCTTCACCTATACCAACCCCATTCCCCATAGCTTTGAGCCCTTGGATTTCAGGAGCTGGCAAGACTTAGGTGAGGGCCTGCTAGAGAGTAGCTGGATGGAGTCAGTAAGCAGGCCAAAGTTAAGGCAGGCAGTGATCAGGCGGTGCTGGAATTCATGCAGAGGTCGGAGCAGGTGGAGGTCAGCCAGCATCAATATTCAAGCAGGTTGTCATGCACAAGAGATCAGTCTGGGAGAGAGAGAGCAGGAAAGCAGAAACAAGCAGGAGAGAGGGACAGGACTGGGACAGGGCAAGGCAAGGATCAGGACCTGGAACAAGTCAAGACAAGGAACATGAACTGGAACAAGGCCAGGCAGGCAGACGAGATGCAGATCAGGAAGCAGGTAAGGAGTAGCAACATGCAGCAGGCTAGGCAGAAAGACCTTTTGCTGAGGTGGTGAGCTGCTGTGCCGGTGGCATTTTAATAGAATCAAGCCTGTGACATCATCACAGGGTGTCCTGGAAGCATTCCAGGTCCTTGTGACATAGTGAGGGCAAAGGCGATCGGCGCCATTTTGAGTACTGGCATCCGACGGCCGGAGTGCAGGAGGTCACTCCCAGACCCCCGCTGGACTTTTGTCAAGTCTTGTGGGGGTCAGGAGGCCCCCCCCCAAGCTGGCCAAAAGTCCCTGGGGGTCCAACGGGGTCCCAGAGCGATCTCTTGCCCTCGGGCCATCGGCTGCCAGTAATCAAATTGGTGCCGATAGCCTTTCCCCTTACTATGTCACAGGGGCTACCAGTGCCATTAGTCAACCCCTGTCACATGGTAGGAGCAGAAGATGGCACCAATGGCCATGTGACAGGGGCTGACCAATGGCACCGGTAGCCCCTGTGACTTGGTAGGTCAAAGGCTATCGGCACCATGATGAAACCGGCACGAGGGTGTGAGAGTGCAGGGGATGGCTCCTGGACCCCCCGCTGGACCACCAGGGAGTTTTGGTAAGTCTTGGGGAGGGTCAGGAGGGTGGGGGGGTTGCTTAAATTTATTTATTTAGGCGGCCGAATAATTTGGCGAAGATTCATGTATTTGTGGGGAACCGTGATACGTTTCGCTTCCCCACGAATATAACGAAAATGTCAACATCCGTTGCAGATTGCCAATACGTAGGGACCGAATGCACACCCCTACTAAGTAGCGGCACTTATCTGGATAAGTTCTGATTTATATGGCTAAATAGCAGCAAAGCTGATACTTAGCCAGAATAAGTCTTAAAATGCTACTTATCCGGTTATAAAATACTGGAGTAGATTTGCACTCGCCTGTATACATGCATATATGGGCATATAAAGTTATCATGCCTAGTTCTTAACACAAAACATGATAGTTCTCAGCAAATAAGAACATATTGGCAGCAAGTTTGCCCAGTTGTCCATGTGTAATGGGTCCTTGCACCAATTGGCTGATACAATACAGTGCAGGGAAAACAGATGCTCATGACTGAGCACCCGCTCTCCCAATGCACACCAATCAACCTCTCCAGGGCGTGGGTGTGGCGGTAAAAAGGAGGCATTAGGGGAAATTGTGCACCCTGAGCAACTGCTCGGCAGCAGATGCCGAGGGAGGTCAGCTGTCAGCCGGTTAGGAAAACGGATGCTCAGTTTTACATCTTCAAGCATTATCTCTTCCATGGCAAGAGGGCTGTCATTCTGGAAAAATATAAAAATCTGGCATACAACAAAAATTAAAGTAATGGTTACAGTGAAATAAACAACAGCCATAGATTAGGAAAAGGGACCCTCTATATTTGAGCATCCTGACCAACCTGACTGCCAGCAGGCTTTAATTTTGGGCAGATCTTATTTGGATCTTATTGAATAAGGGATCTTATTGAATAAGGGGTTGTGGACGTGCGTCCAAAACCATCATTCAACCAGGGCACTGCATTGCATCAGCCTGCAAGTGTGCAGGTGCTGGCAGTAATCGAGCAAACTCGTGACCACATGGGAGATGAGGAGGGGTAGAGAACCTGGGCTTACCTGAGGCCGCATGCACCATTAAATACTGCAAAGGGTGGTGGTGGTGTTGGTGAGGGGGAAGGGGGTCGGTGGTACTGTGGGATTGGCAAAATGTTCTGGGCCACACAGCCAGCACATCTCGCTTCTGGGTTTTCCAGTCACTGTGTGTTCACATTGTGATTAAACAAACCCTTTCCTTTCTTCCAGTAGTGGTTGGTCAGGGCTGCCCTAGCTACTCCTACTAGCTCTCTTATCTTCTTCCTCCACATTGTGTAAATTTACTTAAAAACTATGTCGCTTCCAGTATTATAGTCAATCTGCATGCCCATGTCTGTATTAAATTTGAAACATATGAAAGGTGGGAGATGCCACAGAATATGTTTCTCCCTCAATATTTACCAGGTCCATTTACTTGCCTGAGGTCAGGTGTTCCCTGAAATGATGAAATATTACTTTCTAATTACTAATTATTATATAATCTTTTCATCATCATGGAACTATTGATGGAGTTCCGCCCTTGCTCCTAAGACAGCTGAGCTGCTAACACCAAGTTTCTTAATTATTTTAAGCACAATGTTTTTCCAGAGCAATTGCACAATGGTTTGCTTCCATGTGCCAACCTTAAGGCCCTGATGGAATGTATGACCGGAGTTTGCCAAAACTTAACATTTTGAATCTGGGCTTATGGAAGTGTATAGTAGGGATGTGAATCGTTTTTTGACGATTTAAAATATCGTCCAATATTTTTTAAATCGTCAAAAATCGTTAAAGAGTGCGATACAATAGAAATTCCCCTGATTTATTGTGAAAAATCGTTAATCGGGTTTGTGTCCACTAAGGGGAGTTATTTGGGGGGAGGGCGGGAAAACTGGCACACCAAAACAACCCCTAAACCCACCCCGACCCTTTAAAACTAATCCCTTACCTTCCCCCCCCCCCCCAAACCCCCCCCCCCCCCAAATGTTTTAAAATCACCTGGTGGTCCAGTGGAAGCCCCGGGACGATCGCCCGCTCTCGGGCCATCGGCTGCCACTAATAAAAATGGCACCGATGGCCCGATAAAAAAAACCCCACCCGAGCCTTTAAAGATGACCCCTTAGCTTCTTCCACCCTCCCGATCCCCCCAAAAACGTTTTAAAATTACCTGGTGGTCTAGTGGTGATCCCGGGAGCGATCTCCCGTTCTCGGGCCGTCGGCTGCCACTCATAAAGATGGTGCCGATGACCCTTTTCCCTTACCATATGACAAGGTATCCGTGCCATTGGCCGGCCCCTGTCACATGGTAGGAGCACTGGATGGCCGGCACCATCTTTAAAGATGGTGCCGGCCATCCAGTGCTTTAAAGATGGCGCCGGCCATCCAGTGCTGACCCCTTAGCCTGCCCCACCCTCCTGACACCCCCCCCCCACTGACCCCTTAGCCTCCCCCACCCTCCCAACCCCCCAAAAACATTTTAATATTACCTGGTGGTCCAGTGGGGGCGCCAGGAGCGATCTCCCGCTCTCGGGCCGTCAGCTGCCACTAATAAAAATGGCGCTGATGGCCCTTTGCCCTTACCATGTGACAGGGTATCCATGCCATTGGCCGGCCCCTGTCACATGGTAGGAGCACTGGATGGCCGGCACCATCTTTAAAGATGGCGCCGGCCATCCAGTGCTTTAAAGATGGCGCTGGCCATCCAGTGCTCCTACCATGTGACAGGAGCCGGCCAATGGCACGGATACCCTGTCACATGGTAAGGGCAAAGGGCCATCGGCGCCATTTTTATTAGTGGCAGCCGACGGCCCGAGAGCGGGAGATCGCTCCCCGCGCCCCCACTAGACCACCAGGTACTTTTAAAATGTTTTTGGGAGGGTCGGGAAGGTGGGGGAGGCTAAGGGGTCAGTTTTAAAGGGTCAGGGTGGGTTTTTTGTTTATCGGATCGGGCGCAGCCGATAAACAAAAAACCAATTGGGCCGGACGATAAAAATTATAAGATTTGAATCGGAACCGGAACTGAACCAATTCCAGTTCCGATTCACATCTCTAGTGTATAGCAAGACTTTTGAGCTCCATTCTTCAAGGGCTACAAACAGGTCTGGTTTTCAGACTAGCCAGAATATACAAATTAACCCAGTTCTTCGATTTGAGTATATCGTATGGATATTCTGAAGGTCAGATCTGTTTGTAAGCCCTTAAGGACCAATGCTGAAAAGTCCTGGAGGTCAATATTCAAAGCCTTTTAGATGAATAACTCACAAGTTTATCTGTCTAAATGGCAATTTTTTGAATACAGAGCTACTTATCTGATTAGATTTTAGCCAGATAAGTCATTATCTGGCCAAAATGTAGTTGGATGAAAGAAAAGGTGTTGGGGAGGAGTTTAGTTATCTGACTAACTTAGCCAATTTTCAATTCTTACAGAATCAGTGCTGGAGCGTGCTGGAAGTATGTAAATTTATACCTCACTCCTGCCAGGTATTGGGGGATGGGGATGGGTCCGGGGTGGGAGCCAGCCTGTGACTTTCACATTGGATGGATGTGGATGCCCATGGGGTGGAAGGGGCCCTTAATTTAATATTTATTTTCACAACCGGGACAGCGGATGCGGGGGCCAAAGGGCACATCTGGGAGATTATTTGCCACGATCGAGGTGATTAGAGGGTAGGGGGTGCATGAGCCAACAGCAAATTATCTGAATTTTTTTTTTTGGGGGGGGAGGGAGATAATCAAGTCACAGGCCCATATACATCTTAATTATCTTTATAATGTCAGTGATCTTTAACTGGATATCTTTGACAATATCTTGTTAAGCAGGTAGTTATCCAGCCACAAAATGCAGGATACCTAAAAAAAATCGAACTGGTTATATTACAAACATAGCTGGTTAGATTATTTTTGTTATTTGGATATATGTTACTGGCTAACTTTAGGATAATGTTTATCCTGATGAATATCTGGCACAAGTTATCCAACTAACTTTAGCCAGATAACTTATCCGATTGCCGGCTTACTGAATATTAGGCCCTGGTATTCAGAGACTTTTGATCAGCTCAAGTAATGTCCTTCATGTAACAGCAGGCAAATAACTATCCTATGAGCAATTGCAAAGAAAGTTTTCCAACTATGCTTTCATGTAAGAAATCCCACTTGGAATGATAAAGTCAGCAAATGAGCCGTTTCCCCTACCAATGGAGCAAGGTCAGTCATTTCCATGATTAAGAATCCCGAGTTCTGCCAGAAACAGGGATCCTCCTCCCCATGAACCAGTTCCATTTTTGCATTTTATTATGTTATTTGCTATTTATAAAGCTCTTTAAAATATTATTATACCATAAATTTTAACTATTATTATAATGCCGAAAGGTAATAGTATGCTATGAATGTACGTTCTCTTTCCATAGTCCACCAGGACGTAAATCTGAATGACCATAAAAGCTTGTTTGCCCTGCCCCTCCTTGCAGAAGGTTGCCCAAGGGGCCGCTTTAACTGGCCGGCTCCCCAAAAGGAACAGGCTGTCAGATGA
The DNA here is from genome assembly GCF_901001135.1 of Rhinatrema bivittatum. Taxonomy (NCBI): domain Eukaryota; kingdom Metazoa; phylum Chordata; class Amphibia; order Gymnophiona; family Rhinatrematidae; genus Rhinatrema; species Rhinatrema bivittatum. The sequence goes on along the minus strand of NC_042618.1, from coordinate 130,301,380 downwards.
GCTATTATAGCTGTCACTCATGTAACCTTCCCCGGCGGGCATGTGCCAAACCAACTTTTATTATTATTACTCCGATTGTGTTTCCAGAGTTTACCATGATGTAAAAGTGCATTCACTACATTCCTTTTGCCTTTGAGCTCTGCAGACAAAAAATGCCCAGCACTGGCCATGCATACAGGCTTCCTCTTATGGCTGAGGCAGGCCTCCCAATGCTTTTCTTGAAGTCAGATGAGGAGAGAAGCTCATCAGGCTTGAGTCAGTGAGAAAGAGCAAACTAGTGGACTGAGAACCAGGGAAGGCTGGGTTCAAATCCCACTTCTTTTACTGATAGTCCTTGTGATTTTAGGCACATTACTTTATCTCCTTGTGTCTTAGATAGCTAATTAGGGCTTATACACTAAGTTTTATCTCCCATAGAAATATAATGGGGAAAAAGCCTTAGAAAATTAGGCCCTTGAATTGTGAACTCAGGAGAGGAATACTTCATACCCCCATACTAATCATCATTATACAGTGCTGCACATATCCAGTAACACTATACAATGATAAGGATTATTATGGCTTCTCAGGGACAGACAGAGAGGAAGGCAGGCAGATACTGATTCAGTTTATTTGGTAACCCAATGTAAAGCGATTTCCGTATCCTCCTGTTAGACCAGTCAATATTATAAGGATTTTCTGTCCGCAGATGGTGGAGATAGAACACACCTCCGTGATTCTTTTCATGATGTCACAGCCACTACAAAGGAGGCATGGTTGGAGGCAGTCCTCAGTAGTTCTCTGTTTTCAGCAGCTATGGACTACCAAAATAAAAAAAAACACCAAAGAAAAGAGGCACCGGAGGTAGTTCCCACAGACCCTTGCTGGCTTTCATTGCTCCTGAGCTACCTACCCCAAGGGAGTCCACTTCTGGCTTCTTCTTGGTGAGCTCCTTCAGGCTGTGCCCTCAAGCCCTATGGGATCTGGAGCAGCAACCTTGCAGGGGGTACCCTTGCAGGGGGAACTATGAACTCCAAGCACTCATGGATCGCTTCCCCCAGCTCTTCTAGTCCATCCTCCCTGCCATTGAGTACAAAAAAAAAAAAGAGGAGAGAGAGAGAGCCTTTTTCAGGTAGGCCCCAGCAGCAGAAGGACTCCCAGGAGCTGCTCAACATGCACCATGGCAAGAGAAGGGAAAGCGGAGCAGCAATAGCAGCAGTTTAGGAGCAGAGCCATATCACATGCACATGGGAGGTGGGAAGTCACAGAAGCAGGAGGCAGGGTGCTGATGCAGCAGAGTAGCAGAGATTCTAATAGGGAGAAGGCTTTGCAGGTCAATCCAGGCAGACAAGGACCTCTCTTCCAGGTAGGGAACTTCCTCAGAAAAGAGCTAAACTGGTTCCAGAGTGGTCAGGACAATCATCCAGAACCTCTACACAGGAGTTTGTGGGAACTCCCCGGTTGATCCAGACTCAGAATGAATTGTCCTCTGTTGAAAAGGGAAACTCAGTAGTTGTTCATCTGTTTCAAAAGCAGGAACTATGGCCTTGATCACAAATATCCTGTCAGCTGTCAAGATCTCGGATCTCAAGAAGGTGGACAGCATGAAAGGCAATCCCATTTTTTCAGGTTTTGTGGAAGCCACCTAAGACCTTTCCCTTTATCCAGCTCTTAAAGAAATGATAATGGCTGAGTGGAAGGCAACCCAATGGCCCTTAAGAGGTACCAAGATGTTGGGCAAGGTATATCCACTACCCTGGAGACGAGTGAATCCCTTCTAAGGATTCCCAAAGTAGATGCCTTGGTGTCAGTAGTGATCCAGAAAACCACTATTCTGGTGGAAGGGGCTACAGCTCTGAAGGACCATCAGGAAAGGAAGATGTAGGCCTTCACAACTAAGGCATTTGCATTACAAGTGGCAGTCTGTGGTGGATATATGGCCCGGTCAGTCATATGATGGGTACTTCAACTATCCAATTCAGACAACACAATGCATATCGACTCAGGGGTGGCCTTTCTGGCAGACAACCTTTATGATCTCCTCATAATGACCTCCTAATCATTAGCCTTGGAGGTGGCATTAAGGAGACTGCTATGGCTATGCAATTAGGCTACAGATGATGCCTCAAAGTTCCACCTAGGCAAGTTAAAAGGGCCTTTTGTTTGGACAAGAATTAGAAAAACTCATCAAGGATCTAGGATAATCAAAACCCAGAGGTTGCTGGAAGACGGGCCAAAATCCAGCTCCAGGAACCTGAGGCACCATCATATCAGAGGTTTCTGGAAGGGCAAATCAGTGGCTGGAAGTTCATGGGCAAGAAGGTCAGGGACTCAGTCCTTTCGCAAAGTCAAAAGACCGAGAAATGACCCCCTCACCTTCAGCAGGCTCCAGCTGGCTATCACGGTGACAATCAAGGGGTCCTTACAGGAATGGAATCAGTAGAGGGATGCCTACATAAGTTCTACTCCGAATGGACTCACTTTACCTTAGACTGCTGGGTCCTGGAGGTCATTCACAGGGGATATGCCCCCAAACTGGAGAGACCAGTGCCCCCAAATTTTCAGTGTCACCCTGCTCATCACCAACAAAGAAGGTGGCAATAGAAGCAATCTTGGCCAATTGTAGGTTTTGCAAGCAGTTTCCCTAGTACTAATCCAGGAACGGGGCACAGTGACATACTCAATATACTTCATGGTACTCAAAAAGGATGGATCATTCCATCCAGTTTTAGATCTGAAAGAGGTCAAGTGCTTCAGAGTCCTGCATTTTCAAATGGAGATTCTTTGCTCAGTAATCAAATCAATACAGAAAGGGGAATTCCTATCCTCATTAGACCTAGCCGAAGCCTATTTCTATATACCTATAAGGAAATCCTCCCAAAAGCTCCTGTGCTTTTGCATATTAGGCAAACATTTTCAATTCTGGGGACTCCCTTTCAGCCTTACAACTGTGCCAAGGACTTTCACCGAGGTGATACTGTGGTGGTGGTGTTATGCAAACAAAGGGTGCTAGTTCACTCTTATCTGAAGATTGGCTTATCTGAACCAAGTGCTCACTAGAAAATGAGCAGACCATAACAGCAGTGGTACACTTAAAGGAATACCTAGGATGGGTGGTGAATTATGCAAAAAACAACCTGTCAGCCCACACAGCCACTGAAATTCCTGGAAGCAAGGCTTGACACAGGAATGGAACATATGTGCCTAACCCAAAAGATACTGGACAAGTTAGTTGCTTACACCATAGAGTTTCAGGCTCAACTGGCACCCAAAGCCTGTGACTACCTGCACTTGCTAGGTTTGATAGCATCAGTCATAAACCTGGTTCCATGGGTCAGGGTGCATATGCACCCTCTACAGGAAGTCCTGTTATCCAAGTAGTCTCCATCCACGATAGACTATGAGCAGCATTTATCCCTGCAATCTCAAATAAGAGACAGCTCAAATTGGTGGACACAGCCCACCAACTTATTAAAAGGAATGAGTCTAGCCCAGCCAGCGCGGGTTATAATAACCATGGATGCCAACAAGTTTGGAAGGGGAGCCCACTGTCAGGGGACCAGATGGCATAGGGACGGTGGGATCAGCAAGAGAAATCCTGGGCCGCAAACAGACCAGAGTGGTGAGCCATCAGGCAGGCCCTGCTGACTTTTTCCCCATTGATAAGAGGAAAGCTAGACAGGACCCTTTCAGACAATGTAACAACTGTCACATACATGAACTGGAAAGGGGGCACTTACAGCCATCTGCTAGCCTTCAAAGTGGCAATGATTTGTGGCTGGGTGAAATGCAATTTAGAACTACTTTCGCAGCCCCATTGTGGGAATACGCAATACTAAGCAGAAACAAGCTGAAACCAGGGGAATGGGAACTCAGTCAGAATGTATTCCTCAGAATCATGAGCAAATGAGGTCAGCTGACCATGGATTTAATGACCTCATGGGGCAATGTGAAGGTAAATACATTTTTTAGCTGGAGAAGGGAGCCTGGCTCTAGCAGCATAGATGCACTAATTAGCTTTTGGTCAACCAGGGGCCAGTAAATACGTTCCCCCCTTGGCCCTTAATTGAAAGAACACTGAGAATAATAGAAAATCAATCAGCTCTGACGATCCTAGTCTCCCCTATCTGGCCAAGGAGGCCATGGTACACAGATCTCTAGAGGCTCCTAGAGGACACCCCATTGCATCTTCTAGTTGACCATGACAGTGGACTTGTGTGCCCAATATGCCAGCGGATCTGTCTGCATGTCCTCTATGGGCTCTGTGAGATACCATGTCACTGACATTTGTGCTGGTGTCTCCTTTGCTTGGGTGGGCTGAGAGTCCTTCTTGCCAGCTGCTTTCACTCTAGCCCGTTCCAGAACAGATGCTTGTTTATGGGCAACATGGCTTTGGTATACTGAAGTGGAGGAGGAAGTACTAGCTGTCGCTGACAGAGTGCTGCTCCTGCTTAGGCTTGCACTACTCTCTGAAGTGCCCGCTGTTTCCTCTTCTGCTTCATGCCTAATCTGTCTCTGCCTATGGTGCTCCTGTTCACGGACTTTTACAAACAGCAGGTCCTTCACAAATGTGAGACAATTGGACTGTAGGGCGAGTTTCCCTTTAACACGGGGATCACAGACTGTGGCGAGCATGTATATGTGGTCTTTTGTTAAAGGTCTTAATCTCTCTTGCACCTGCTTCTGCAAAACGTCCAGACAATGCAGCACCTCTGCTGTCATTCCCTCTTCCTGTTTAAAGCCCTCCAAATTTTCCTCCAGAAAATTAACTATAGGGATGATGTCAGCCAAGGTGGCACTTCTGGAACTCAACTCGTCTGTGACATCCTTGAAGGGCTGCAGGATTTTTACCAGTCCATTCATGACTAACCAATCATGATGCCCTAGGTGACTATGCACACCCATCTCCATTTCCAGAGAAAGGTCATGAAGGGGTGTCTGAGCTCCACTAACCTCTGCAGCATCATATAGGTGGAATTCCACCAGGTGCCAATGTCTTGAATGAGTCGCTTATGAGGCATCTCCAAATCAGTCTGCTTTTGTCAGAGAACCTGCCCCACCTTCACACTTCTGTGGAAGTGCGCTGCTATGTTCCTGCACTTGTGTATTAACATATGCAGGTATTCATTCTCTTGGTGATTGGACTCCAACCCCAGAGCTGACTTCACTACCAGGTGCAGAGTGTGTGGAAAACATCGGATGTTCTGAAAGCGCCCGTCGCATATTGCCTTTACCATGTTTGCACCATTGTCTGTGACAAAGAACCCTGCCTGAAGATTCCTGTCTTGCTGGTGTAGCTGCCAGCCCACCAGTATCTGTCTGATGCATGCTAGAATATTGGCTGCGGTATACCTCCTCCTTGTCCATCAGATGAGTGTGCAGTAAAGCCCACCTCCACCCTGATACTTTTTCACTAATAGAGCTGCCGCCTGCCCCTGCCTCAGCCAGGTCCTACCAGTGTACTGTCAGGGAGAGGTAAGAGTGTGCAGCATTCATGGTGGTCCAGATATTGCAGCTGAAATGCACACTCCCCTGTGCCTTAGCTAGCAGCACTTGGATGCAACTGTGACACTGGCTGTACAGATTGGGGATGACCTTTCTGCTAAATGTGGTTCTGGAGGGGACTTTGTAATTTGGAACTAAGACCTTCAGCAAATGCTTGAAATCCACATTCTCCACTACCTGCAAGGGCTGGTCATCAAGGGCAATCATTTCCCCAATGCTCCTGGTTACATCTTTTGAGGCTGCCTGCCTCCTTCCCCGGGATAGCATTACCGAACTCCACCCCATTTCCTCCATGGTGGGTTGTCGCTTCTGACACATGGCACATGGCTGCTGGCCTACCACCTGACTGCTAGAAGGGGCTGATGGCATGGGGTGACTCTGCTCCTTTTCAACCACTTTACGCTGCCTGGACAAAGGGGTCTCCTGACTAGTACTGCCACCATCCCCAGATGGCAGTACTGTTGGGTGTTGCTTTTGCATATGATGCATCATGCCAAAATTAGTTAGATGTCCCATTTGCTTGCCTCTGCTAATAGCCCAGGCACAGTAATTACACTGAGTAAATTGCGGGTCCTCCATCACTTTAAAGTGGCTCCAGATCGCAGATTTATTTTATGATCCCATCTCTATAGCCTTCGGTGTGGATGCTGGCACTGGAATTGAAGTAGTGGGTGCACCCTGAGAAGCAATGCCAGGTTCATCAGTCACACTCTGTTCCTGAACTGACTGCTCTTCCTCCTTATCATCATCAGTTTCTTCTCTCCCCTGTAGCACTGAAGTGGAGGATAAGACACAACTAACTAATCCTCCTAAACCTTCTTCAGCTATTACGTCTTCCATTTCTGATAATGAGAATCCCACACAAGATGATTCTTCATTGAAATCAGAAGCAAACAGTGCCTGCGCTACATTTTCAATGCTAAGTCGAGTCTGCTGTCGCACTGCTGCTTTTGGGCCTCACACTTTTGTCTTGCATGACTCAGCCTCCCCTTCCCTCACTTCCAAAACTACAGGGTCAGAAACAGGTATGGCTGTGCATCATCTTTAAATTTCAGTTTTTTCCAGCTGGAACTGCCTGCTCCTCCAGAGATTTTAGATTGGAACAGCTCCCTTTTTAACTTTCATGGGGACTGGCACTGCCCTTTGAAGTGCCTCCTCTGCCAGTTCCAATCACTCGACCATGTCTACCTTTCTCTGACATCATGGTTTTAATGTCACTGCCTACTAAGGATTTCAATTAAAATAATTAATTCTTTATTGGTAATGAACACCTCTGTCCCAATATATGTGAGTCTGGAAAATTGCCCACAGATGCACGGTGCAGTGCCTTGATGTACACTACAATTGAGACCACTGTATGTGCACACACTAAACTTGTAACTACAAAAGAGGACTACTGGGGATTGGCTTAAAGAGCACTGCTGTCCCAATATATGTGAGTCTGGAAAACTGCCTACAGATGCATGGTGCAGTGCCTTGATGTACACTACAACTGAGACCGCTGTATGTGCACACACCAAACTTGTAACTACAAAATAGACCTACTGGGGATTCGACTTAAAAGAGCACTGCTGTCCCAATATATGTGAGTCTGGAAAACTGCCTACAGACGCATGGTGCAGTGCCTTGATGTACACTACAACTGAGACTGCTCTGAGTGCACAAAAAAATGAAACAGCAGAGAAAAGACTTGACTGGAAGCTTGAGCAAGCACAATTCCTAGTGATGCTGCTTCTTGTTTGAAAATACCAACTCACACTATCTCCCACCCACACCCTGCCTTTGCCTGCAGCAACCTACCCCAGGAGGGTAAGATAAGTAGCAAAATGCCACTGCTGGCAGCTTGTCTCCATGGGAGAGACAGAGAGACCGTCTGAGTTCAATAAAAAAAAGTGCGGTCAAAAAAAGCCTGGCTGGCACTGCAGCAAAAATGAACAAATCTTTTTCAATGGAAAATTCTATCAAAGTAGCTAGCAATTGAATACAGATTTGAGACACTCAGACTAGCTCTGAGTAAAGCCACCTCCCTGGACAACCCCCGCAAAGAAAGAGCGTGGCACGCCGCGTGCTTAAGGTATAAATAGTACAGCCTCATCAGGAACAGCGTCACAGAGCACTGAGTGAGAGTGGTGATTGGCTGCATTAGAAAAATGCTTAGCTCTGATAGGTTGCATTCTCGTCTTCTTGCCAACCTGTCTGACCCACTCTATGACAGGGCTGTGAGGTCACTTATGACTCACAGGAAAGGGCTGGTTTTTGTTATGGATACTCCCACATGGCCTTCTCCTATTTCAAACAGCCGCTAAGAAATCACTGCGAACCAAAAGAATGAAACTAATATGATATGTTTTATTCGTGGAGGATCGCCATGCATTTCATGAACCCACGAATCAAACGAACAGGGACTTATGCATTGCAGATTGCACATTTGTTGAAAACGAATGCACATCCCTAGGCTAGTACACTTTTTCAGAACACCAGATTCTAGTGTGTTTCATGTATCCCCTGAAGAAGGAAGGAATACTCCTTCAGAAATGTTGCAATGTCAGGCACTAGACACACAGCAATTTGATCTCTTCTGATGAATTTCTTGGAGAAAGTTTTGCGATTCTGGAACAAAAAGCACGCAGATAAGTGCATATTATTTATTCAGAATTGGACAACATCAAATACATTTTCAAACGGTCATGCGTATAAATTATGGGGGTTATGTGCCTAGCTGGGCCTTGCATGTCCTGCACACATTTTAAAATGGGCCCGACCACGCACGTAACCCCCATTACACAAGAAGTGCTGGGCCAAAAGAAAGGGGCAGGAAGGGACAGCACCATTCGACAGTCTTCCGGGGAAGACATGCCAGTAGCTGGCCAGCATGCACTTATTACTTCTGCTCCAGAGGAACAATAAGTAACAAAATAAAAAAAAGTAGGGATAGATAAGGTTAGGTTAGGGGTTGGGGAGGAGAGGAAAGGAGAGGAGAGGGGAAGAGGTAGGAAGGGTAGGGTTAGGGACAGGAAAGTTCCCTCCCAATCTGCTCCTTAATTGGAGCGAACTGGGAGGGAACTGGGGCAGGCCTGATTGCGTCGCTCCGTGTAGGTTATAAAATCCCCCAGTGTGAGTCACAGGTCGCCCGCATATGTGTGCACAGATTTTAAAATCTGGTGCCCATGTGAGCGTGGCCATTGGATTTTATAACGTGCGCACTGGCGCGCACGTTATAAAATCGGCACATCCATGTATGCGCGACAGGAACCATACGTGCATTGACGTGCGTGTGGACTTTTTAAAATCGACTTCTGTATCTTTTTGTTTCATAATAAATATAAAAACCTTAAAAAAAAGGACCACTGAGAAAAAGGAGAAGTGGAACATGTACATCGATATTTATGAATGACTGATGATTATAACTTCAGCACAAATATGGAATTATAAAGCACCACATTATGCTTATATCTGTGCCATTTGATGGTCATTCCATTTTGATATTTTTTCACACATCTATTGTTTGAGGGTTTTTTTTAGTGAGATTTTTATGTGATTATTGCTTTATTGTATTCTTATACTTTTGGATTTGTTATATTAAGCACTGTTGTTACTGCAGTCGTATATTTGTTACAGTTCTGGGCCAATAACCTGATAGCAGTGAATTAGCAGAAATGCAAATAAGACAAGCAGAATCTGTAAAGCACATGGAAAACCTTTAATAGTCTGGACAAAAAGATGGAGACAGAACAACTTCCTGCTTCTTATACAGAGTGCAGAGGAAGTAGCCTTTTTTTTTAAACTTTAAGCAGCATTACACTGGAAAACACAGTTTCTATACAACACTAGTACACAGCTGATAACAGAAGTTGTAATAATTGTAATCAAAATACAGGTCTAACAAAAAGAAACTACAAAATCATGAAAGGACTTTTTGGGTACTTGCCAGGTTCTTATGGCCTGGGTACTTGCCAGGTTCTTATGGCCTGGATTGGCCACTGTTGGAAACAGGATGCTGGGCTTGATGGACCCTTGGTCTGACCCAGTATGGCATTTTCTTATGTTCTTATGTTCTTAAATCGGTTATTTATTCTCTCATATAATAGAAAGACCAGGGGCACTCCAGATTGAAGAAATTATTTTTCACTCAGTGCATAGATAAACTCTGAGATTCATTGCCAATGGACATGGTTACAGCAGTTAGTGTTACTGAGTTTAAAAAAGGTTTGGATAAGTTCTTAGAGGTTAAATCCATAAACTGCTGTGACGGTAATTAATAAGCAATGGTAGCTTGTGATTTGTCTAATGTTTGGGTACTTGCCAGGTACTTGTGACTTGGATTGGCCACTGTGGAAACAGGATAGTAGGCTTGATGGACCCTTGGTCTGACCCAATATGGCATTTCTTATGTTCTTATGTTATTCCATCTATATCATTTTATTTTTATGTATTTTTGGGATTTTATATTTTTTTTTTATCAAGTCCAAACATCTAGCCTACTTTTTTCTGAGTTCAAGAACAAGCCTGCTGAGATCTACAGGAGTGAGTTCCAGTATAAGAAAGACTGAGTGGAATTTGTAGGTCTAGAGAGACTGTAGTGATCCCTACCCTTCTGCACATAAGACCCTGGAGGCTTGTCCTCCTCCCCACTGGTGAAATCTTGGCATCCTAGGTGTCAGCCAAGTGTGTATATGACAGAAAGAATTAGAGGTCTTGGATGATAACATTGGCCCTGGGCCAGTAGTGACCCCTATATTCTGGACATCAACCAAAGAAGGGGTTACATTTATACAGTGTGTGCTTTCAATATTTTCAGTATCCTTGTTTAGAAATATCCTTCATTGAGTTCTTTGTGACCTCTTTACCATAGTAGGTTCTTTATCTCTTGAATATTGCCTACAGAGAATAACAATCAAAGCTATACACATCATTGCTTGAACACAACTTTAAAAAAACAGCTTTCTTCGTGGATGACCAGGGCACTCATCCCAGGCCTTATCTATGGAGAAGTCCCACATGGGAAAACTGATTGACGACTTGGGTTTCAAAGACACTGATGGGATCCCTGGGCCTATGAGACAATACATTGTAAGATAGGGAGGGCACCTCAATTCCTACGTGCCCTAGGCCTCATGATGCACAAGGGCACCCCTGTTTGGACAGATTGCCTATTTTGTGTGCTAGTACTCAGAATTGTTTTGGAATTAGACGGATGTATGACACCTATGTCCTAGGAGTAAACTGAAAGGTTTGTATGCAGCTGATATATTTTATCTTTCTACTTGAAAGCAATTGGATTATGTTATGTTTCCGCATATCTCTTCTTCTGATATTGTTGTACTTCTTGCAAATTGTTTATATTATACTGCCTTGGAAATATACTGCTTTGGAAATATTACACAATGAAATTAGAATGAGAGAAAAACTGGTCTGTAAGTGAATTATGTTGTTTCCAGATCTGATGGAGTTTTCCACTTTTTTGTCAAAAAGTATGCATAGTTGATAGATGAGAAGCTCCAGCTAGTGATCTAAAAGAACCACTTTGTTTTATTCACCTAATCTGAAGTTAGTTACACACACACACACACACACTCCAAAAGCAGATAAAGAGATCGATTACAACTGTTCTTATGAACCAGTCCCAGCATGTCATTACTTTGGCCTGGGAAACCAAACATAAAACAGGAGCATATCATGATGAATGGCAGGAGTCAAACATGGAATGCTTCGCTTGCTAGCTTTAAGTATACCTTCGCCAAATCAGCCTTGCAGCTGTTTGAAGATTCCAGACTTTTGGATAAGAACAGCAAATCAGACACAGTTCTGTGAATACCCCCTGCCTGCCAACTCCAGAGAGTGGCACTAGCAGGAGCTACAGTATAACCTCCCCGATGGAAAGACAAGCTGAGCAAAACAGCTGCTTAGCAATGGAAGAAACATGGTGGTCCAGCAGCTGGCATTGTGCATGTGCCAGGGTTATGAAGTGAAAAACTGGGATTGTGGGAGAATGATCTCACTGTATACTGGCACAAAAAAAGGGTTCTTCTAGAGGAAAAACAGTTTTATTGTTACCACATTTGAAGAAAAGATTGCAGTCAGTTTATGTCCTTATTAACTCTTGAATGTTAAGGTTTGGTAAAAAGCTAATCAGGTTTCAAAAACATGATAGGGGGCTATATGGAGAATATTGCTAAAATGAAGTATGCACATTTCTCATAAGAGGAGCCTACAATGAAGAAAGTTCTTTAAATTGCTTAACATTATGGATAAATAGATTGTCAGCCTTTCTAGATGCAAGCCTTTAACTTACTTGATAAACTGGTAGATGTAAAATGGGCCTGAGAACTGATTGTTTTAAGAATATGTCCAGTTGCCTGTGCTACAGTATTTTTGAACATTATCATACCAAAGAAACTTAAATCTGCCTTACTCTGTTTCTCGACAGCTATTATGAGAGAAAAAAAAAACAAAACTAGGTGATTTTGTTTTTTATTGGCTAAGGCCTAATATATTTATTATAATCTGAAATTTAAATTCCAAACAGATATTCTGATCATAATGTCTCATAAAAAGGAGCCTACCAATGTCTCTGACATTTTTTTTCATATTACGTAACAGCATGGAAATGCCTACTAATCAGCCAGTTTTCAAGCAGCCTCCAGGCTGTTAAGTAAAGATAGCATAGAAATGTTTCATGATTTGCACAACTAAGGACTTGTTTGAAAGGAAGGTTCAGAACTGGTGTTGATATGGCTTTATCCTGGAATTTAGTACCACTGAAATACTGCTGTAAGAAGCTTGACTTTTCCTGTGGATTTGGCATGGATTTTCAAAGCGGATTAATAATCAGCTTACTCCTGAAGTTAAGACATCTAGACATGAGAGTCCAAGGGGTGAGGTCAGGTAGATGAATGAAATTTAACCAGCAAGCACTAATTTTCAGCAGTAGCTAGCTAACTTATACAGCTACTCTAACCATGCACTGAGATAGTTGTCTAAATCTAGATGGCTATGTTTTAACCCACTACATATAAGGAATTTTGTGGCTGAAATTTTACTTCAACTTAGCCAGCTACTCAGCGCCATGTTTAATACTTACTCTTATGTAAAATCTGTGTGTTCCCTGAGCAAGATGGAGGATACTCTCTATCTCCTTGGCACTGATAATTTTCTTGTGTTAAATTTCCTGCTTACCTGCTCTGGATTGTCAGGAGGAAGGGCAAGACCTGAGTCTATCCATCTGACTCAGGGATAGCCCCCTACTCCCTGGCCATTGACCAGTTTGTGTGTGAAGAGGAAGCAATGCCTGGGCTGTGCTGGTGGGAGCCCTGACAAGAAGAGAGCCGCCGTTCTCACTGCCCATAGATGCTACTCTGAGCTCAGAGGAGTGCAATGCAGAAGTGGTCCTTAGATGATGACATCACCGTTCCAGCAGATCAGAAGAGTGGACATGCTAGAGTCATGGGACCAGCAGCTCCTGAGTGTCTGGAGCTGCTGAGGTCTTCACTGTCCTTTGGAGAGACCGTGGAAGCTGTGGAGACAGAACAAGTTGGCTTGTCCTTGGGAGACATGGGCACTGAGTTGTTTCAGGTACTGGATAAGCCTGGAAGTGAGATGGATGGCCATTGAGGAATTAGGGAGGTCCCTCTCTGAGCAAATCTTGCAGGTTTCTACGTATTTGCAAAATATTGATGAGAAAGTTAGGTCCAGGAAAGGAGTTTGGCAGATTGCAATAATAAACAGGATGCTATTGAGTAGAAAGTAAACCAAGTTCTATTTAACAACTCTGTTCAGATTAAGGACAATCTATTTTTGCATAATAAACTGAAACATTTGGAGAATATAACTAAGCAAGGGAATTTGCATTTAATTAATTTTCCGAAAGTTGATTGGATTTCAGCTTCAGAAATGTTTTAAAAATATCTAATAGAGATTTTAAAAATTCTATCAGTCACTGCACCATTAACCAGAGCTTTCTATTTGCCACCTTACAAGAAAAAGATAAAGACTGAAGAACAACTTGAATTGTTTCCTATTTCCTTGGATAGCTTGGACTTAACAGCAATTTTAGAAAGTTCTTGGAAAAATTCAAGTTCCTGCAGTATTAATTGTGAATCTGGTCCTTGAACGAGATAGGGGCTGGATAATTAAATTGTTTTAAAGAGGAATTGTTTATTAATTGCAAGGTTAGGATTTTTCTAGACATGGTGAAACTTGTGCAGAAGGAATGCAAACAATTTTTAGTAAGATCAAGAGTGCTTGCTGCAAATCAGGGTTATGTTTTGGTTTTGTTTTTTTCCTTAACCCATTATGTCCCAGTGTCCTAAACATGTCTTAAACATTTTGGGACATAATGAGTTTTAAATATCCATTGACCAGCTGAACTTGGAGAAAGCCACAACTCATTGCTGAGCGTTAGCAATATGGGATCTATTTACTGTTTGGGATCTTGCAAGGAACTTGTGACCCAGATTGACCATTGTTGGAGATAGGATACTGGGCTTGATGGACCCTTGCTGTGACACAGTTCAGCAATTCTTATGTTCTTATGTTCATTCTAAGGGGTAGATTTTATAAATTTGCGCGAGCGCGAACAAAAGTACGCTGGATTTTATAAGATACGCGCGTAGCCGCACGTATCTTATAAAATCCGGGGTCGGCGCGCGCAAGGGGGTGCAACTAGCACGCGCCGAGCCCGGCGCACGCTGCCTATTCCCTCCAAGGCCGCTCCGAAATCGGAGCGGCCTCGGAGGGAACTTTCTTTCCACCCCCCTGCACCTTCCCCTCCCTTCCCCTACCTAGCCCACCCCCCCGGCACTATCTAACCCCCCCCCCCACCTTTGTTGGCAGATTTACGCCTGCTGAAAGCAGGCGTAAATCTGCACGCGTCAGCGGGCTGCTGGTGCGCCATCACCCGACACGGGGGCTGGTCCTGAGGCCTCGACCACGCCCCCGGGCCTGTGCCATGCCCCCGGTCCCACCCCTGACCCCAGAGATGCCCCGGACACGCCCCCTCCCCGCCCCTTTTACAAAGCCCCAGGACTTACGCACGTCCTGGGGCTGTGCGCGCGCCGGCGGCCTATGCAAAATAGGCGCGCCGGCGCGCGAGTGCCCTGCACGCGTAAATCCGGCCGGATTTACGCGCGCAGGGCTTTTAAAATCCGGCCCTAAATGTTTAGTTAAAATTAGAATGTTAAATATTTTTTTTTTATCCTCACCAACTTATATTCTTTCTTAGTGACAAGCCAGCCCATGTAGGAACTCCATTGTTTGTTTCCTTGGATTTCTTAGGAACTGAGAGCTAAATTGTTCTAAATATCCTCCGGTTTCATATCATTAGTGAGGGTTATTAGTTAGGTAATTATTTTTTATGTTTTTTCTTGCTGTTGGTTTTCTAACTTTCTTGGAATATTGTTTTTTTTTTCCTGCTTATCACTATTTGGTGGACTTTGTGCAATAAATGATTTCTTTAATTACTTTTTTTCCCTTTAAGTTTCTGTAATTATATGCACTTTTCCTAACAAGATGCAATTTCTTGAAATAAATAAATACATAAAATTGTGGGGGTCCATATTCAGCTTGCGAATTATCTGGCTAAATGCCAACTTTTTAATATTTCAGCCATTTATCCAGCTAACATTTAGCCAAATAACTCATTATTACCAGTCTAAAATGTATCTGGGTATTGTAGGGGCATTCCAGGGAAGAGTTAAATTAGCTGCATAATTTATCTGGCTTACTCCAATATTCAGTTAGCTGGATAACTTATCCATCTAACTCTGGTTATGTGTAGAGTAGTTCTAAAGTTAGCTGGATAAAGTTATGTGGCTAATTTTAAGATAGATATATTCAAGGGTGCCCCTGCATCACTGAATATCCTGCCAAAGTTAGTCAGATAATACCCCTATAATGAAAAAAAATCTAGATGTTCCCATATAAGTTTAATGTAAATCTCAAATTTGGGGGTATTAACTAGCATCATTTTTTACTAGTGATTGGAGTGAAGCTATACTAGATTTGCAACTTTCTGTGTTTTTTCACATATGATAAAAAATGGGTTTAGTGGATACTTCATTCTTATGGAAGACTGGTTGGTATTATGGATGGTATTGTAGGAGCTTTTCAAAGGCATTACTTATTTTTGTTGATAGAGCTGAAGGGGATAGATGATTTACAAAACCAGAGAAAGTTTAGTAGATGTGCTAGAGGAGGAGACTATGAGTCATTATAAATTTCCAAGCTACTTCGTCTCAGATGTCAGTTTAATTTTTAAGGGAACATTGGGATAAAATAAGGACATATGTCAGTTGGATGCTAAAACATTTAGTTGAATCTGTCCATAAATCTATATATTTATGTATTAGCTATACAGTGAATTTAGATTTTGTGTATATGATTCCAGGGCTGTAGGGAAAAATGTCAGTGTTGTATATATGACTTCTGAAGCAAACATACTGCAGATACTAAGAATGTTTGGACTTGTTCATGGAAGTTTCAGAACTGCTTGCGATGTGCAATAGAAAAGGTTTTAAATTTGGATGGAAGCGTCAGTTAACTTCCAGGTTCTAACTCAGCAGTGCCTTTCTACAGCTTTCATATATAGTACCAGCCATGTACCTTCAGAATGTTATATTAAAAAGGACAAGGTATTTGCTGGTAATTAATGTCCCATATGGAGTAGCTTAAGGCCAAAGGCAAAACCGAGGGGCTTTTAAACCCAGGTACATAATAGGTAAAATTGGTTACTTAAGGCCAGAGTTTCACAACAATATTTATACCATCAGGAAGCAGCTGGCATGAATAATCTGGAGTTAAATCAATGAGACAAGGATTTTATACAGCAATAACATCCTTATTTTAACTAGTCAGAGTGCCTGAATATTCTATTTATTTAACATACATTTTTCGAATTATTATAGTCTGTTTCTTCATATAGAATTCTTCTGCTTTATAAGCACTTTAACACCGTTCAGAAAATCAGATTATACTGAGGGCTGGATATATCATAAGAAAGAAAAACAACTCTATCAATGTAAATCGAGCAAAATCTGCTTGGAAAAGATAGCCTATTTTTAACATCAGTTTTTTTTTTCACATCGCAGCATTCTTGATAACATTTTCTTTGTTCCTGATTTAAAAAAAAAAAAAAATCCCCATGTTATAAGGAGAGGTTAAAAACAATCTCCTTTTGGAGGAATTGAGCTGAGGTCAGCAGAACATGCAGGATTTACTGTAATCTAAGATAAGCACTCACAGTAACTCAAGGCTAACCCCAAACTGTTTCTAAATAGATTTATTATGCCTCTAATGGCCACTGCTGAGTTCTCACTGAGGTCATGCTGTCTCTTTGCACACTCAGCTCAAAACCACAAATCACAGAACAAATTACTGTGAATTATTTTTTTATACTGCTCCGATCAGTAATTAGGAACATTTTTTAGTTATATTTCTCTAGTCTTGCATAATCCACTGCTGCATGAGAGGTTATCTAGTAGATAGAGCATAATACAGAGCCTTTGGATTTACATCTTTGTCATTAAGATGAGATTCTTTGTGAAAATCACACTAGGGGATTTTTTAAAGGTTTAACCAGCTAACATTGGAAGTTTTCAGAATTTCCCCCACTGAGCAGCTAAATTCAGCCACCTAAATTCACAAGGTGGACACATTTTTCCAGTGAAAAGATGGGACACTGCAGAGGTATCCTTGGGCGGGCTTTTAATTTATCCGGTTGGTACATATTTTCAGCATTAGCCAGCTAAGTTTACATGGCCAACCCCATCTGCACAAATAGCAGGTCTAAATTTAACTGGCCACATTTTGACTGGCTAGAACTAGAAGAATTTTCAACCACAAAGTTTTGTGGCTGAAAATTGCATAAAATGGTCGGCTAAGGTTTAGTTAGTGAACTTAAGAACTCCCAGCCAGCAGAAAATGTAACCCCTTGGCCCGACCACTGGCTGAGTTGGTAAGCACTGTGTATTGCCATGCGGAATGCCTCTGGTTTGATTGCTAGGGTGGGTCTTCCACCTCCCCAGTTGGCTGGGGCTGAGGATGCTGCAGAGACTATAAGAACATACTATAAGAATTGCCATTCTGGGTCAGACTGAGGGTCTATCAAGCCCAGTATTCTGTCTCCAACAGTGTCTGTAGCATGTCACAAGTACCTGGCAAGACCCCAACAGTAGATAGATCCCATGCTGCTAACATCCGGGGATAAGTAGTGACTTTTCCCCCAGATCTACTTAATAACAGTTTATGGATTTATCCTCTAAACATCAAAATCATAGAAAATAACAAAATCATCAAAATCATAGAACATATAGAAAGACATGGTTTAATGGAACAAAGTCAGCATGGCTTTACCCAGGGCAAGTCTTGCCTCACAAATCTGCTTCACTTTTTTGAAGAAGTTAATAAACATGTGGATAAAGGTGAACCAGTAGATATAGTATACTTGGATTTTCAGAAGGCGTTTGACAAAGTTCCTCATGAGGCTTCTAGGAAAAGTAAAAAGTCATGGGATAGGTGGCGATGTCCTTTCATGGATTGCAAACTGGCTAAAAGACAGGAAAAAGAGAGTAGGATTAAATGGACAATTTTCTCAGTGGAAGGGAGTGGACAGTGGAGTGCCTCAGGGATCTGTATTGGGACCCTTACTTTTCAATATATTTATAAATGATCTGGAAAGAAATACGACGAGTGAGATAATCAAATTTGCAGATGACACAAAATTGTTCAGAGTAGTTAAATCACAAGCAGATTGTGATTAATTGCAGGAAGACCTTGTGAGACTGGAAAACTGGGCATCCAAATGGCAGATGAAATTTAATGTGGATAAGTGCAAGGTGATGCATATAGGGAAAAATAACCCATGCTATAATTACACAATGTTGAGTTCCATATTAGGTGCTACAACCGAAGAAAGAGATCTAGGTGTCATAGTGGATAACACATTGAAATCGTTGGTTCAGTGTGCTGCAGCAGTCAAAAAAGCAAACAGAATGTTGGGAATTATTAGAAAGGGAATGGTGAATAAAACGGAAAATGTCATAATGCCTCTGTATCGCTCCATGGTGAGACCGCACCTTGAATACTGTGTACAATTCTGGTCGCCGCATCTCAAAAAAGATATAATTGCGATGGAGAAGGTACAGAAAAGGGCTACCAAAATGATAAGGGGAATGGAACAACTTCCCTACGAGGAAAGACTAAAGAGGTTAGGACTTTTCAGCTTGGAGAAGAGACGACTGAGGGGGGATATGATAGAGGTGTTTAAAATCATGAGAGGTCTAGAACGGGTAGATGTGAATCGGTTATTTACTCTTTCGGATAGTAGAAAGACTAGGGGGCACTCCATGAAGTTAGCATGGGGCACATTTAAAACTAATCGGAGAAAGTTCTTTTTTACTCAACGCACAATTAAACTCTGGAATTTGTTACCAGAGGATGTGGTCAGTGCAGTTAGTATAGCTGTGTTTAAAAAAGGATTGGATACGTTCTTGGAGGAGAAGTCCATTACCTGCTATTAAGTTCACTTAGAGAATAGCCATTGACATTAGCAATGGTAATATGGAATAGACTTAGTTTTTGGGTACTTGCCAGGTTCTTATGGCCTGGATTGGCCACTGTTGGAAACAGTTTGCTGGGCTTGATGGACCCTTGGTCTGACCCAGTATGGCATTTTCTTATGTTCTTATGTTCTTAATTTGTCCAACACATTTTTAAACCCAGTTACACGAACTGCCTTTACCACTGTAGTGAGTCCCTCATTTGGGCGATGAGTTGGGATGGAACTAATGGGAGAAATGAAGATCAATAAACTAGGGAGTTTTGGAAGTCCTATCCCTAGCCTGGGTGAACTGGGAACAAATTGGTGAAACTGGCAACGGCGTTGGCATGTGTCCCTTTTAGTGTAAATCTTTTTTTTAACTATAGTTACTAAAAGCACAAGCTTTCAAACTGCATTGTCTCTTATGCACTCCAAAGAGTACTGTATCTACGTGCATAACTGGAAGCGCCACATATACACATTTTACAAAGCGTGAGTACTGTATCTACGTGCATAACTGGAAGCGCCACATATACACATTTTACAAAGCGTGAGCATAGGCGTGCACATACATTGCAAAATGCCTTCCTTGGTGCATGCCCAGCCATTGTTGTTTCTTTGTATTGGATGCCCACATGTGCACCCAAATCCTACTTCCATCCTGTAAATGAGGGGGGTGTTAAGGATGGGATAGGGAAAAACCATAAAAACCATAAAAAAACCATAAAAAAAATGCCAGTTTTAGCTTCTCCTTTCCTCTCAACCCCTCTTCCCTTGAAGATCTGAAGAAATTCTCATGATTCCCTATCCCATCCTTAACACCCCCCTCATTTACAGGATGGAAGTAGGATTTGGGTGCACATGTGGGCATCCAATACAAAGAAACAACAATGGCTGGGCATGCACCAAGGAAGGCATTTTGCAATGTATGTGCACGCCTATGCTCACGCTTTGTAAAATGTGTATATGTGGCGCTTCCAGTTATGCACGTAGATACACGCTCATCTGCATGCCTATGTGCATGCTTATGCTTGTGCATTTCCAAGAGGTCAGAACTTCCTGTTCTTCCTGGGCCTACTGTGTCTTGATGCCTTCACCAGTGCACTTACCCAATTTTATCACCAGGGACATCGCCCACTTGGCATCCCTAGTAGTAGCCAATGAAAATTTCCTCTTTCTGCATGCTGGTGTGAGGTCCAATCTATGTCGGAGGATGCAGGCCTGGGAATACCTACAGGACAATTTTAACCGAGTATCCTCCCACCCACTTGGGGTAAGTGGTGCATGAGGGGGACTCAAGGGCTTATATGTAGTACATGGGGGGTACCAGTCATACTTTGTTAGGGCCTGTTGCATGGCTCTTCGTACTCCACAAAGCTGTCCCCTCTATGTAAATGGATATTCCTACTATCTGCACTGCACCACTACCTTAATAGTGACCTAGGGCGCTTCATACAGGCTACCTCTGCAGGAATTCCTTTGGTGCAGGTGCCATCGCATCACTTCTATTTACAGTAATGGAGTGCAAAGAGCCATGCTACCCACTTCAGATATCAGTAAGATAATTTATGACATTATTATGCAAGTCCCTGTTACAGTTATCGTGCACACTCAACTTTTTCATCCTATTTGTTCCTATAGATTAAGGACCTAAAGAAGAAGGCCCAATGGTTGTGCCTATGGAAGAGGAGGTAGATGGACTAGATGCATGCTCTGTGGGCTGGGGCTGGAAGTAAGTTCTTTTCTAGCCATATTCACATGGTCTGTATAGGTCCTGTTTCTATCAGCATACATACACATGGGCTACTGCTCAGCATGATCCTGCCTCTGCTTTCAGCTAACAAGAATCCTCATTTAAACATACTTACATCGAGAATTCTCTCAGGTTCACTGGCGGTCTTTCATGAAGTGTTAATTCAAAGGTACCCATTGGCCTAGGTGGGAAACCTTCAGGTTCTTCACAGCCACTCAAACATTTCTTTGATGCAAATGATATGGGCCCTATCCAACACAGCTGGTATATACAGCCTCATGGCCCAAGATGCCTTGGTATTTAGACCACTACCCATCACTTCAAAGCCAGTCACAGAGTCAAACACGCAGCCCACTGCACATGCAAGGCAACATCAAACATCAGCCAACTATATAGGTATTCTGAATATCCAAGGATTTATCTATCGATTAGGCACCATATATAGGATGTTATAGCCTCATATCTAGTACTTTTTCCCTTGCCCTACCCCTTCCCAACTAGAGCAATACCTTCTAACAGAATGGAAGTACATGACACACTATTGCTGTTCTCTTCACAGATGAGAACTTGTCACTGGCAGAGGCAGAGGAGGAAGAAGAGGAGGAAAGGCAGGAGAAGGAGGCAGAGGAGCCCGCTGGCAACCAGCCCCAGCCAACGCTGAAGCATCTTCCATCACTGGGGAGGAGAAGATGCTCCTCCCCCATCCAGCCAATATCTGTAGGAGACGTGGCAGTGGTAGTGGTGCACCACCTCCAGGAGGAGGCACAGCAACAGCTCCCTCCAGGAGGAGGGCCACAGCTCCCTCTCCCATCCAAGTAGAACCTCCTCCCCTTTTGATAATTGGGTAGTAAGAATGCTTAGACCCAGACTGGCCAGCCTTTGCTGGCCAAGGGAGGCCCACATCACCTTCTACCTCTTCCAGGATCATCTGGTGGCCTGGCTAGAGAACCATGTTCAGCTCCTGGAACACCTGTTCCAGGCACTGAGCCTATTTCTCAGCCACAGTTTGCAAGGCCATGCACATGGTTCTGGAAGAGCTGAATGTGATGCGAGCAGCCCTTGGGGGTCTTGCTGAAGAATCTGTACACCAAGCCAAGGTCCAGGAGCACCAGAGCCTGGTGCTGATGGCCTTGGCTTGATGCATGGGCATTTTTTGGCAAGCCCCTAAATCTGCAACCTCAGCTCCGGCTCCTTTAAAATTCTTGTTATGGAAGTGCAGGGAAAAAAATTAATTTTCATTTTTCAGTTCATTTTCGGGAGGTTTTTTCCCCACAAATTTCAGTTTGTGGATTGCTTGATTCATTTCATTCATGTGGAAAAAACAAATCAAGTAATTAACCCCCCCCCCAAAAAAAAAATGGCCAAAAACGAGCCCTCCCTCCTACCCTCCCAGAAAAATCCTGGGGCCAGGATCAGTCCCAGCCCCAGCTACCCGGTCTGGTGGGGATCCGCTGGCTCAGATTAGGCTGAAACCTCAGACTTGCTTAGGCAGAGGCTTTGGCCTAGTCCTAGGCCCGAAGCTTCAGACTTGTGTATGCCGAGGCAGCAGCAGATCATCATAAGTCCAAGGCTTCGGCCTAGTTATAGGCCAAACACCTGGGCATGATCCAGAGCCTGTACCCAGGCCCGATGCTGCAGCCCAGCCTGGAGACCGGTTTCCGATGCTGGAACCCTGGCTGGACCTAGGCCTGATGCCATGACCTGACCCAGAGGCCAGGTCTCACGCCGGGGCCTCGGCCTGGACCCAGACCCAAAACCATGAGATGACTCGGAGTCAAGGTCCTGATGCTGGAGCCTCGGCCCAGGGTCATGCCCAGGCCTAGAAGCTCCTCTTCACGGAGCCTCTTCTTTCTTCCTCCTGAAGATGATGCCGCCATCTGCTGGGGTGAATGTGCCAGAGTTAATTATACTGCTGGCTATATTACACTTTCTTGAGTCTCATGAAAAACCTGCTAGAAAGCCACTCTGGATTGTACAGAGTTATGTGGCTGGAAGAGGAACTCTTCCAGAATCACCGGGGGTAGGACAATTACACAAAGGGGCCTTATTACCACACGGTGAAGGGTGAACAGAGTACCCAGAAACAAACTGTAATTAACAAGTGGGCCAGGGATGTCAGTTCTTCATTTCCAGAGCAAAGAGGAGGAGGGTTTTGAAGTGAGAGGACCCTCATAGTCACAAACAGCCATCTACAGTTTTCCACTGTGATTCTTCATTCCCAGTCATTAGTAGTCCTTTAGTTACCAGTACTCATCAAATATATACAAAGTGTGAAGAAATTGTCAGGCTACAAGCTTACGAACAAAAATATTTCTTGTAATCCCATTTTCTTCAAATGTCACAGAACATACATGCAATATGACACAAACAATTGCTATGCAATAGCTACCTGTCCAAAAAAAGGGCTCTTACACATCCCTAACTATCAGCCAGCTGACCCATCTCCATGTTGATAATCTGTAGCTGTTAGAGATGTGAATCGTGTCCTCGATCGTCTTAACGATCAATTTCGGCTGGGAGGGGGAGGGAATCGTATTGTTGCCATTTGGGTGTGTAAACTATCGTGAAAAATCGTTAAAATCGTGGGCCGGCACACTAAACCCCCATAAAACCCACCCCGACCCTTTAAATTAAATCCCCCACCCTCCCGAACCCCCCCCCCCAAATGCTTTAAATTACCTGGGGATCCGGCGGTGGTCCAGAACGGCGGCGGTCCGGAACGGTCCCCTCAATAGAATCGTGTTGTCTTCAGCCGGCGCCATTTTTCAAAATGGCCGCCGCAAAATGGCGGCGGCCATAGACAAAAACGATTCGACGGAGGAGGTCGTTCTGGACCCCCGCTGGACTTTTGGCAAGTCTTGTGGGGGTCAAGAGGCCCCCCCAAGCTGGCCAAAAGTTTTCTGGGAGTCCAGCGGGGTTCCGGGAGCGATTTCTTGCCGCGAATCGTTTTCGTACGGAAAATGGCGCCGGCAGGAGATCGACTGCAGGAGGTCGTTCAGCGGGGGTTCCGGACCGCCGCTGAACGACCTCCTGCACTCGATCTCCTGCCGGCGCCATTTTCCGTACGAAAACGATTCGCGGCTAGAAATCGCTCCCGGAACCCCGCTGGACTCCCAGGAAACTTTTGGCCAGCTTGGGGGGGCCTCCTGACCCCCACAAGACTTGCTAAAAGTCCAGCGGGGGTCCGGAATGACCTCCTCCGTCGAATCGTTTTTGTCTATGGCCGCCGCCATTTTGCGGCGGCCATTTTGAAAAATGGCGCCGGCTGAAGACAACACGATTCTATTGAGGGGGCCATTCCGGACCGCCGCCGTTCTGGACCACCGCCGGATCCCCAGGTAATTTAAAGCATTGGGGGGGGGGTTCGGGAGGGTGGGGGGATTTAATTTAAAGGGTCGGGGGTGGGTTTTAGGGGGTTTTAGTGTGCCGGTTTTCCTGCCCTCCCCCTTCCCCCGATTTACGATTTTTTAACGATAAATCGGGGGAATTGGTATTGTATCGTGGCCCTAACGATTTTTTGACGATTTAAAATATATCGGACGATATTTTAAATCGTCAAAAAACGATTCACATCCCTAGTAGCTGTTGAAAATGCCTTCAATGATCAAGCACAAGAAAAGCTTTCTTACTTCCTACCCTTCAGAGGGCTTCAGAAAGCTCCCAGCAGAAATCCAGCACTCTCTCCTAGCTGATGTACAATGCTGGCCCCTCAACCTCTTCCATGTGTTGAACATGGAATGGACTAGAATAGTGATGTGACTGAAGGTATTTAAGAGAGCTAGTAGAGCAGCTGGAACTTCAGACAATATAGGATTTTCCCTAGCTAGTTCACATTGATACTGATTTGACATCACAAAGGGATGAGAGGGAAGAAGAAAAGACATGGGTGAAATATAAATTCTGGCATGGATATTTTTAAAGATATCGGACACATAGAGTTACAGACTTCCTATATTAATGCCCATGAGCAGATGCAGAGAATAGACAAGTTCCTTAGGCTTAATCTTCCAGACTTCTTATGTTATTGTATTGTATCCTCAGTTCCCTGAATTACCTTATGCTGGGTCAAAAGCAGTTTCATGCACAAGTCCACTCCAGGTTTTGACCACATAGGAAGCCTTAGGGAGAACCCTGGATCAGCATTGCAGGTCACAGAGGATATCATCCCAAGCATGAAGCTGTGATAATCAATCCATTCCTCCACACTCTAAGGCAGTCAGGTGTTGATGCTATCCACAATGAATATGCATAAGCTGGAAGAGCTGACTAGAGGGAGGATGTAAGAAGCAATAGTGCAGTGCCTTTTGGAAGAAAGTGTATGATTCTCTCCCCCCCCCCCCCATCTCTCTTCATGAGGCCGTGATCTTACTGGCCACCATAGAGATGACAATGGCACATGTGGGTGATGGAGGGAGGTGTGTATGGCAAGATGGAGAGGAACAGATCCAGGTAGCAGTGGGTGGAGTGTTAGCGGTACAATGGATCCAGCAGCAGTGACTTCCAGGTAAAATACAAGGCTGCTCCTGCTGATTCTCTAGCCCCTGGTTTTCCTCAGCAATTCTGTAGGAAGGCCCAGATTATGCAAGCTTTCCTGTGGCCACAAAATCGTTAGAGACCAGAGGCCCTGACTCTAGGTGTAGTCTTAGCATGGAGTGATACAAGGGTAATATGACAGTCTCCATTTTATTCTCCATTCTTTTCATAATAATTTCTAACATTCGTTTTGCTTTTTTGACTGCTGTCATACACTGAGTGGAGGATTTCAAATGATAATGCCCAGATCCTTTTCCTCAATGGTAACTCCTAATATGGAAGATAACATCATGTAAACTACATTTTGCACTTGTCCACATTACATTTCATCTGCCATTTGGATGCCTAATCTTCCAGTCTCTCAAGGTTCTCCTATAATTTTTCATAATCCGCTTGTGATTTAACAACTCAGAATAATTATGAATCATCTGCAAATCTGATCACCTGTCTTGTTCTCTTTTTCAGATCATTTATAAATATATTAAAAATGATCTGGAAATGTACTCATCCCAATATAAATCCCTGAGGTACTACTGTTTACCTTATTCCACTGAGAAAACTGATCATTTAGCCCAACTGTCTGTATCCCATCTTTTAACCAGTTTGAAATCCACATTAGGATATTGCCTTCAATTCCCATGATTTTTAATTTTTTTCAGGAGTCTTTTATGGGAGACTTTGTCAAATGCCTTCAGTAAAATCCAAATACACTACATCCACCAGCTTACCCTTATCCACATGTTTATTAACCCCTTAAAAATATGTAGCAGATTAGTAAAGCAAGACTTTCCTTGTGTAAATCCATACTGGCCGTGTCCCATAAACCATGTCTTTCTTTATACTATCGGGCGGATTTTAAAAGCCTTGCTCGCGTAAATCTGCCCGGATTTACACGAGCAGGGCCTTGCGCACCGGCGCACCTATTTTCCATAGGCCGCCGGAGCGCGCAGAGCCCCGGGACGCGCGTAGGTCCCGGGGTTTTCGGAAGGGGGCGTGTTGGGGGCATGTTGGGGGCGGGGCCAAATGACGTGGCGTTTTGGGGCGGGACGCGGCATTTCGGGGGCGGGCCCGGGGGCATGGTTTCGGCCCGGGGTGTTCCGGGGGCGTGGCCGCGCCCTCCGGAACCGCCCCCGGGTCGGGTCTCGGCGCACCAGCAGCCCGCTGGCGCACGTGGATTTACATCTCCCTCCGGGAGGCGTAAATCCATGGATAAAGGTGGGGGGGGGGGGGTTTAGATAGGGCCAGGGGGGTGGGTTAGGTAGAAGAAGGGAGGAGAAGGTGAGGGGAGGGTGAAAGAGAGTTCCCTCCGAGGCCGCTCCGATTTCGGAGCGGCCTCGGAGGGAACGGAGACAGGCTGCGCGGCTCGGCGCGCGCCGGCTGCCCAAAATCGGCAGCCTTGCGCGCGCCAATCCAGGATTTTAGAGGATACACACGGCTATGCGCGTATCTTAGAAAATCCAGCGTACTTTTGTTTGCGCCTGCTGCGCCAACAAAAGTACACGATCGCGCAGTTTTTAAAAATCTACCCCTATGTGATTTTGTTCTGTAGAATAGTTTATATGATTTTTCCTGGCATTGAAGTTAGATTCACTGGTCTATAGTTGTCTGGATCATCCTAGAGCCTTTTACAAAGATCAGTGTTACATTGGCTATCCTCCAATCTTCAGCTACAATAGACTATTTTAATGATAGATTACAAATTACTAGCAATAGAACTGAAATTTCATTTTTTGAATTCTTTCAGAACTCTGGGATGTAAATCATCTGGTCCTGGTGATTTACTAATCTTTAGTTTACCAATCTGCCTATTATATCTTTCAGATTCATTGTGATTTGTTTCAGTTCTTTTGAACAATCACCATTAAATACCATTTCTGACATGTTTATCTCCCCAACATCCTCTTCAGTAGACACCAAAGCTAAGTCTTTCCACTATGGCCTTGTCTTGCCTAAGCATCCCTTTAATCCCTCGATCATCTAATGGTTCAAATGATTCCCTCACTGGCTTCCTGCATCAGATATATTTTAAAAAGTTTCTATTATGAGTTTTGCCTCTGTAAAAAGGGGTTGAAATATTAAAAATAATAAATTATTTACTTGGGTCCCTTGGGAGTGGGGCCTGATCTTGCTGTTGTTCTGGGTTGCCTGGGTGCCTGGGTTGAAGGTTGCCGAAGATGTGGGCCAGTGGTCAAGGCAGCTTTGGGCTGGAAGAAGAGGGAGAGGCCTGATAAGGCTAAAGATGAAGTGGAAGGGCCTGGGCTGAGGGGATAATTTGGAGCTGAAGAGGCCTAATGAGGTAGCAGCATTGCATTGCTAGTGGCACTGGATAATAATGGGAGTGAAGTAGCCGTGGGAGGACTAGAGGGCTTCCTGCGGCAACAATGAGGCTGTAGAGCGAGGGTGTGGAGCTGCAGTGCAGTGTTGGGCCACTGGCACTGCTCCTGGTGATGTTCCAGCTGTTGTTGCAACCTGTGGAGTCCCAAACCACTGCAGGTTTTAGTGCGGGAAAACCTGTCATTCATCCAGGGGCACTGGGGAAATCATAGATGCAATGGTGAAGATTAGGCCCTGATCCTGGTGCTGTCATAATGACATCAGCATTGTTCCATGGTGCCGGCCTCTAGAAACTTTTAAAGTATTTAAAGTCTATCAGTGGAATAATTATCAAAAAATGATACACATATGCTTTCAACACCATAGAAGACCCTTTTACAGATGTCAAATTAGGAACATCTGTTCACATCTAATAAAGCAAGGCTTCCCAAACATGTCCTAGGGACACCAAAGCTAATTGAGTTTTCAGGATATCCACAATAAATATGCATGAGGTAGATTTGCATACACTGGGCATTCAGTATATGTAAATTAGTCATGCAGTATTCAATGTATATATCCTGAACATCAGGTCCCTAAGACAGGTTTGGGAAACACTGTGATAAAGGTACCAGTGAGGTATCAAGAGATCATGTACATCATTTTTGGATAATTCTTATGTTGGTTTAGTAAGTATCACAGTTTGCCAAGAACAGCATCACTGGACTATGACTTTTTTTTATAGTATTAAATTACTATGAGGCCAATATTCAAAAAAAGCTGAGATCCTAAATTTAGGCTACTAAATTTGGCACCTATGGTCTGCTGAATTTAGGATCCCTACGTTTTCAGCTGAAAAGTCACATAAATTTAGAAACCTAAAAGTTAGGTACCTAAATTTAGGCCTGCTATTCATTTGCCTTGATTTAAGATCTTAAGGCCTAGATTAAACAAATTGCTATATTTATCGCTGGAATATGGCATGTTACTGGGCGCGATAAAAAGGGGGCATGGCTATGCAAATTTTTTAGATTCCACTTTGTGTAGCTAAAAATGGTAACCCGTGATAATTTATTTTATCGCAGAATGGCTTATCGCAGTATGTGATGCAATAGTGCATTGCACACCTAAACCGGGAGAAATGTACACATTAGTTTGATACATGCCAACAGGTTTCAAAAGCTGCTTGAGTATGCGAGTATCTCCCGCTATGCACACATATGAAAAGTAGCAAAAAAATGGCAGAACATAGGCGTGTAGTGGCAGCCAACAGATGTGCGCAAACAGGTACATACCAGGGTCTCCTACCTCGTAATTTAACTACTGCTATGGATGGCGTGTAGGGCATTCAAGGAAAAAATTTTGGCTCGTCAGCAGACTATTATGGGTTGTGACTATCGGGGGAAAGGAAGGCAAAAAAACTAGGGGGATTTGGAAGTCCTATCCCTAGCCTGGGTGAACTGGGAACAAACTGGTGAAACTGGCAATGGCATCTGCGTGCCAAAGTAACCAAATGCACAAACCTTCAGACTGCAGTGTGTCTTATGCACTCCAAAGAAAAAAAAATTAGACATTTTCCATTTTCACCTTCTTGTTTACTTTCAACCCATGCCCCCCCTTGCAGCCCAGAACAAATTCATGTTACCCTCATCCCACTCTTAAAATTGCCCCATTTTACATGGCGGAAGTAGGATTTGCATGCACATGTGCCCCCACATATCAAAAAGGAATAGCATGTAGGCACTTTCAATCTATGTGATACTATGTGCGCATATGCACATGTATGTAATAAAATGGATGTAACCATTATAACAGAGGCATGTATATGCACGCCTGGTATCAAATAGGCTGAAAGCACCTACATTGCAGAAATCCCGATTCCATTACATAACTGGACCAGTGAAGCAGCCATTATCACACAACTATTAGGCTTCTTCCTAAAATAGACAATTTTGGAAGACAGGGCAGGTAAGAAAATTAATTTATTTGGCCCAACAGGGCTGAGCAGGTATGTGTGAGAAAATCCCTTGTTTTCGTGATCTTGATATTAGCTGTCATTATAGCCGTAGCCCATGATAATGGCGGCTAATCCATGATACAACCATTTCCCCCCCTCTACTGCACCAAAAAAAGGTGGTGTTACTTCTGTTGTTAAATCCCACATTAGTGTGCATTAAATTTTCATGACATGTGGTAGGAGTTCCTAATTTGCATAAAAAGGAAGCTTATGCATACTCATTATCACATTTACATAGAAACCTGCAATGGGATAAAGATCTCGTGTTAGACCCCTTTTATTGTGCGTTGAGGCCTAATGCGATTTGATGAATAACCATGAAAGTTAGGTGCCTAGTTATGAAAATCAGTGTTAAGCTCCTAACTTTGTTTCCCTGCCCTTTCTCCACCCTGTAGCCACCCGATTTTTAGGTTCCTAAATTTAGGGCCCTAATGAAACTAGGAACCTACATTTATGCAATCAGTCATAGTACATTTTTTAAAGGGCCAATTTAAGAGTCTGATTCCAAAAGTTAGGAGCCTAAAGTCTGTGAAAATTGACCCCTGTATGTTCTGTATACAGTTTATTGCTTTTCTTATATACAGAAATGGTAGAGAATTACCATAGTGTTTCCTCAGGTGGAACAGCAAAGGTAACACTGATTATATGTGTATAAATCGCCACATGGACTGCTCTGTTCATACTAGGTCTTTATTCTGTATTCAGTATTTGGGGCATCTAAGTTGCAAGCACTTTTTTTTGTTGTCATATTTTATGTTTTTGGGGGAGGAAAGAGTGAATGTTGGCTCAGGAATAGGAGTGAAGGGTGGGAGCTTGGTGGTGGTGGTGGTGGTGGTAAAGGACAGATAATATGAGGTCCAGGAGAAGAGGCTATTAATATTTATTAGATTGTCTACGCCCTACAGTTTTGGCCCAGTGCGCTTTATAAACTCGTATCTGCCCAAACTGTGAACTATCAAAATTAGAAATTACAATAAAATCGAACCCACCCATCCCTACTCCAAATGAAACTGTTTATCTCTCTAAAATATGATCCTGTTTTACTGAATGTTCAACATTCAAAGGTTTTAACAGAATGCCAAGATTTCCATTTTTTGTGGAAACGTTAAATAATTGAGTTCCATTCACAATTCAAGCAGCATCAAGTTCCAAGAGAATGATGTAAAGTAGCTAAATGCTCTTTGTCTGGTAAAGGTCAGCTTTGTTACTGACAGTCCTAGTAAAGAAGGGAGAGGAAAGGCTTAGAAATTGAGTGACGTTATTAAATTGTACCTGTTCCCTACTATCAAGAGTTACGAGTCACCTATGATCCTGGGATGAAGGATAGGTCCAGGCAGTGTGAGTAGACTGCAGTAGTTAGCAGTTCATTGTAGAAATGGCTAAATGGAAAACTTGCGGGTAAAAACAAATCTCTGCTTTTCTGTTCTAGTTCCCTACCCTCCAGGGCTTGTGTTCTGCTAGTGAAAGCTGGCTCCCTCTCTTGTTCACCACGGACTGAATTTTAAAAGTGTTGCTCGTGCCAAAAAGCCCATATATGCCAGATATAGGGGGCGTGCATTCGTTTTTGATGTATTGGTAATCCGCAATGTATATGTCCCTATTCCTTGTATTCGTGGGGGTCACGAAACGTATGGCGAACCCCGACGAATACAACGTATCTAACGAATAAAGCCCCCACTCTCCTGACCCCCTCAAGACTTACCAAAAGTCCCTGGTGGAGGAGCACAAGATGGCGCCGGCCGTCCATTGCTCCTACCATGTGACAGGGGCTGACCAATGGCACCGGTAGCCCCTGTGACATAGTGAGGGTAAAGGCTATCGGCACCATTTTGAATACCGGCAGCCGACAGCCCAAGTGCAGGCGATCGCGCCGGGACCCCAACTGGACCACCAGGGACTTTTGGTAAGTCTTGGGGGGGTCAGGAGGGTGGGGGGGGGTTGTAGTTAATTAAATTTAAAGGGTTGGGATGGGGTTTTTTTCGGAAACAAATACATACGTAACTAATGAATGGATCGGGGTTCCCCGAGAACGGATGCAACGGATTTGGCTCCACACGAATATACAAATACCGAATGGGACGAATCTGTCCCTGCTGCACATCCGTAGCCAAGTATGTGGGGCAGCATGCGAGCAATTTGAATTTTAAAGGCCGGAATTTACGCGCGTACATAGGCATATGCGAGTTACAAAAAAGGAGTGGGAAAGGGGAAGAGTTGGGACAGGGAATGGGAATTCCAGGATGGGACCCAGCTGTTATGTGGACAACTCTGTATTTTAAAACCAGAGGCCTCAGTGACTTGTCAGCCACGTAACTTTACTGCTGCTCCTGATGAGGAAGCAAGTCTGTAGATCTCGCATCTTTGGACTTACACGATAGGGTGAGGGGCCTGGATCAACTGGGGGGGGGGGGACTTGCAGGATGAAGAATCAGAGGGCTCTAGATGACCTTGAGATTGACTGGGCAAACTGGTGGACTAATTTGAAAAACTGGGAATGTCTCTCACGCGAGCATGTAATAAAAGTCAACTACGTCCTGTGGCAGATACGCAAAGTAGGTTTGCTTGAGTAATCTCTTAAAATTAGGAACATACTTACACGCGGTAGGCATATTAAAAAACATACAAGCGCAAGAGCGTGCATGATTTAAAATGGAAGCGTATTTCCGCTTGCACTCTGATATGTGTGTCTTTGGGTCCACACAGGTTGTTTTAAAATTAGCCTTATAAGTGCTCTTGAAATTCTTGAAGGGGGGGACCATATAATTTCATTCTGGATGCCGTCCCTGGAATGAGTCTGTTTTAAATACTTTTAAATATAAAAACCAGAGCCAGAAGTCATTTTTACTGTCTCTTCCACAACAGCAGCTGATACGTATTGACCACTTTGAATGGGGGTGCGGATAAGTTATTTCACTATTTATCAGATTTAGGGAATTTCATTTGCAGAAATGCCACAATGCCCCCCCCCCCCCCCCCCCCGTCTGGAAAGCGTGATAGAGGGGACGGCAGTCACAGAGCATGGGACCTGTGAGCCAGCGTGCTCAAAGGTCACTCAGTGGTCCTGCCCTGCATGGAATTCTGTTTCTAGAAGGAAACCTATGCAGGAAGCAGGGCCAATGGTTTTACCCAGTTGATTTCAGGGTTTTGTTCTGATTTTCTTCTTGCATTCCATAAGAACAGCTAGACCTGCATGCAGTGTGGTAAAACCAGGACTGGATCAGCCTGTCCTGAAAACCTACAACCAGTTGTCCACACTAGGCAGCATAGTAATCTTGCAGAGGGCAGCAAAACAGGTCACACAACATTGTTGAACGGGGAGCATTATTACCTAATCATAACTTTAAAATGTACATAGTTTAAGGATACAGCCAGTTTAGTTCCTGAGATGCTGTAATATGATCTGAATTATGTAGCTGTCTCATCAATTGAGCTGCTTGGTTCAGTAGACAATGGACTTGATTCACCCAAATTATTTTTGGCCTCTGGAGGACAAACAGAGCCAAAAATCCATAATAGCAACTGTTGTAAAAGCAGCTATTTGGGAGATAGAAAAAAAAAATTGATACAGCCTGCAAAAGATAATCAAGGCACACTGGAGGAGGCTCCACCACAGAAATGTCCACAAATACCAATTCACCCTAATAATAGATGTCTGTTATTCACCTCCAGCAAATCTCAGAGTAACATAGATTTATTCCAGCCTGAGACGGGAAAACTCCAGCTCTGGCTTCTGCCACAGTTACACAGGTTCTATTCTTGTCTATAAGAATGATTTATGTAATTTGTGCTTATTTTTTCTTAATGCCGAAAATAATTTTAGGTTTCCCAAAAACCCAGTATCCAAGTTGATTTAAGTTGACCAACTTTCAACAGCTGTTTTGGGGACATTGCAGAATATGTTGTTGGTCATAGAGTCCCATTAAAATGCATTCTACAAGATACTTTGTTTTCTAACAAGACAAAAGCAGAAAATTGGTGACTTTTTCAACCAAAAACTTGTCTAGGGATATCCCTCCAAATATAGGGCAGCAGGGCACTTGAGAGTGCTACATGTGCTGTTAAGGCTAAATTTGCTTGCAATAAAAATACTGCACAGGGTCCTATGGTCAAGATATGTTCTGCAGTCCAGCTGTTCTGATTTGTAGGGATGGTAAACTGACCTCCTTTCACTTGTGCAGGAAGAATGCATAAGGCGGTCAGCTTCGTCTAACATATATAGAAACAGAAATGATAGCAAAAAAGGACCAATGGTCCATCCAGTCTGCCCAACAAGCTTCCCATGGTAGTATCTGCCGCACTGTGCAGCTTGCCCCAGGTATCAGTCAGTTTTGCTTGACGTGCTTTGGATTAGTCAAGCAAAAACTGACTAATATAAAGTATATTTTGCACTAATAATAAAAGTTCTTACTGCTATTTGATACAGTATATTCTAATATCTCATAAGTAAAGTGTGCCTTCTCCTTTGAAGCTTTAATTTTGTAAAGACTTCTTAAGGCTTATAGACTTTTAGTCCCTTCATTCTAGTTAACCTCAGGAATTCCAAATGATCTTCTTTTTCCGCAGGTTAAAGCCATACATTCTTAGAGTAGAGCTTAAAAGTATTGTGGCTGGCAATAAAATGGCTATGTAGCAGTTACTGTTACAATCCTGCTCGCGGAGATCATCCCGCAAGCAGGCCCTCACTCATGGCTAGGCTGCTCCCCGTGGCTCGGCCGCAGTCGCTGCCACTGCTGCCCTGTGCAGCCTAGTGCTACTACTGTAGAAGCTGCTGGGACCTTCAAGCGGCAGGAGCCGCTGCCGGCGTGCATTTTCACGGCCTTGAGCTGCCCCGGGACGCTCTTACCTGCACGGCATGGTGCCGCTGCCGCTTTCTTCCTTCTTCGCAGCAGGAAGCCACTTGGCTCCTTCTCCCTGAGCGGCAAGGAAAGCCGCTGTGACGTCATCCTGTGACCTGGAGGCCACCTCTGACACCTGCCTGTTGCTGTTCTTCATGGCCTGGAGGCGACCGCTGTTCTTGGTCCTGCTCCATTCTCTGGGCCCTCCTCTAGGCGCTGGCACGTGCTTCTTCTTTTGATGTAAAGAGCCAGGGCTGGGGAAAGCCCGCAGCCCCACCGAAAGCCAGTCTCTTTCAACTTCCTGCTTCAGCCCTATAAAAGGGCTCAGTTCCTGTTCCTCAGGGCCTTTAATCCAGAATCCACAGTTGTCTGTGTTCCTCTTCGGGTCAAGGTCCTCTGTGGTCTTCACTTGTCTAGATGGCTCTTTGTTCCATGTTCCTGGTCTCCTTGTCCTGATGTTTCTGGTCTTGTTCTCCATCGGCGCTCCTTCGTCACCTTTTCCATGTCCTGAAGTTCCAGATGTCCTGATGCTCTGTGGTTCCGTTCCTGAAAGTCCTGATGTTCCATGTCCTCATGCCTACATGAATTCAATTACAGCAACTCCAGGTCCTTGGGTTTGACTGACCGGCAGGAGGTGCCAGCACCCTAGGCCTGGCTTCATTCCATCAGTTCCAATTCAGCCCTTGCTTCACTCAGCTTGGTGTCCATCATGGGACTATTTCCAGCTACCATCCCGGTATTGCTTTGCACAAGTGGGAAGTCCAGCTTTAAATTCCATCCCAACTTTCTGAGATATCACCTTGTTGGGTCTCTTCGCCTTAATTTCAATAGGGCAAGTTGTTTGGAATCCATAACTCGCAGCCCTCATCCTTCTGGTATCCTTTAAACAGTTTCTGAGCTGCTAGAGTCTGGATTGGGAAATCTGACTTGTTCTTCATCTGCCTATTTTAGGCTGTCTCCGTTACCAGACAAGGTCCATGATCACCAACTTCAGGCTTGTCTGGAAAGCATTGTCCTTCAGCATTGTCCTTCAGCTCAAGTTTCCATCAGGAAGGACCCCTTGCTCCATCTAAGGACAGCTCTTTAAGGATGAACAAATCTTGCCAGCATTTAAACTATCCACCTATCAAGTCATTCTGGAGATCCTCTTCAAGAAAGGGTTCCTTGTATAAAGCTGGGCAAGTAATTCTGTTGACCATCTAAACGCCCTATTGAGTATCTCCTCGTGGTATGGGAGCCCACGTTGACATGTGGATTATACCTGAGATGCAACCTTCTTCTCAACCTAGTTAAAGGAACTGTTCTCATCCATCTGGCTTTGCAAGAGTTTGGGTTCAGTGACCCTGTGCATCTTTGTTTCTTCTAACAACTGCAGCTCCATGTGTCATCTATCATTCAAGGTATAGAATTTACACCAAGACCAGCTTTCCATCCTTTGAGCAATATTTGGACTGTTTTGCTCCACCTGGCACTCCTCATACCAATGTTTACCTAAACAATTGGTATCTGCAAGCTTGCACTCTTTTGATACACCATCTTGCATTCAAGATTCCAACAGTGATGCCTTAAATCTACTATCTGGCTATTGCTCTCATGAAGAAAATATTGTGGAGGTGTCCCTCACTCTCATCTTGATTTAACAATAACCTGAACTGGACCATTCCTTAAGATGCTATTACTACTTCTGTGCCTCCAATTCAATCTGGGTCATGTCGTCTTTTGAGTTTCATCGTGTGTCTACGTCGTCTTCAGTATGTTGCTTCGCTTCATCGCTTCAGCTCCTTCCAAGCGTTGAACATCTTGTGTTTAGACCCCCAAGTTCCCCATCTGGTATAGAAGATATGGCTTCTTGCCTTCAGCCATTGAGAAGAGGCTGAAGGGGGGGGGCTTTGAGGAGGGGGTGCTGTTACAATCCTGTTCGCGGAACTCATCCCGCGAGCAGGCCCTCACTCACTGCTAGACCACTCCCCGCGACCCGGCTGCTGTCACTGCCACCGCTGCCCTGCGCGGCCTACTGCCGCTGCTGTAGACACTGCCGGAACCTTCAAGCAGCAGGAGCCACCACCGCTTTCTTCCTTCTTCGTGATGGGAGGCCGCTTGGCTCCTTCTCCCTGAGTGGCACGGGAAGCCGTCGCTGCTGCAACGTCATCCTGTGGCCTGGAGGCCACCTCCAACACCTGCCTGTTGCTGTTCTTCGTAGCCTGGAGGCTGCCGCTGTCCTTGGTCCTGCTCCAGTCTCTGGGCCCTCCTCTAAGTGCCGGCGCATGCCTCTTTTGATTTAAAGGGCCAGTGGCGGGAAAAGCCTGCGGCCCAACTGGAAGCCAGTATCTTTCAACTTCCTGCTTCAGCCATATAAAAGGGCTCATTTCCTGTTCCTCAAGGCCTTCGATCCAGAATCCACAGTTTTCTGTATTCCTCTTTGGGTCATGGTCCTCCGTGGTCTTCACTTGTCTAGATGGCTCTTCGTTTCGTGTTCATGGTCTCCTTGCCCTGATGTTCCTTGTCTTGTCCTCCATCGGAGCTCCTTCGTCTGTTCCATGTCCTGATGTTCCAGATGTCCTGATGCTCTGTGGTTCTATTCCTGAAAGTCCTGATGTTCCATGTCCTGATGTTCCAGACGTTCCATGTTCCTGATGTCTTTGTCTTTGCCTCTGCAACCAGTTCCCAGATTCCTTGCATCCACATTTCCTGGCATGCTACCGCCATGGTTCGTGACCAGCCCATGGGGGCTGTGTAGGGAGCTTCATGGTACAAGGTCTTCTTCTCGTCTGCAGTGCAAGCCTCCAAGAGACTTCTATTTTTAATGCCTTGCTTCTGAGAATCCTAAGTCTTGAAACCTGAGTCTTGAATCCTGTCTTGGTCTTTGGAGTACCTTGTGTCTGCTTCCGTCCATGCCAAAGACTCTGCCAGAACCTGCTCCACTTCAGCGTGGTCTGTGACCAGCCACAGGCGGCTGTATAGGGCGCGCCTTGGTGCAGGCCTCTACTGAATCTTCATCATGTTCCAGTCTCAAGTTCTACTTCCTTGTCTGGAGTCTGCTTTGCGTTCAGCGTGGTCTATGACCAGCCATGGACAGCTGTGTAGGGCACACTGCAATGCAGTTCTCACCCAGTACTTTCGTCTGAATCCTGAATCCTTGCCTGAGACCTTCTGAGTAACCTGAATTCTTGTCTGAGTGTCCTGAGTAACCTGAATCCTTGTCAGAGTCTCCTGAGTATTAAAGTCTGAGTCTGAGTCTCTTGAGTATCCAAGTCTTCATCTGAGTCTTCCAAGCACCCTGAGTCTTCCGAGTAACCTGAATCTTTGTCCGAGTCTTCCTAGTTCCTGAGTTCCCGTCTTGTCTTGTTCCTGCCCTCAGCCTCTTTCTGGCCTCACGCACTCATCGTTCCCAAGCAGCGGGTCCGAAAGGGCTACCGAGTGGCCGGAGGGCTACTCTTGTGACCAGCATTGCATTTCTGGGTGACACTGGTGCTAATAGGTCCAGTGGAGGCTGATCCTGCCTTGTTCCTGCTCTGAAGTTCTTTGCCTTGGTTCCAGTCCTGCTTTGTTCTTGCTCTACCCATGCTTTCATGCTCTCACCTCCCATGGTGTGCCTTGGGGCTCCTCCCTGAGTCATGCTGTGGTCTAGGGGCTCACGCTCTCCTGTGAGCTTGTGACTGCACCTCCATGCTCTCAACATCAGCCAAAGGCCGCGGTCGCAACAGTTACAGAGCTTTATTGAACTGTTAGACTTAGCTATGACAGTAGTATAGTAGATACTATAGACTAGGGCTTCTCAAATATGTCCTGGTGATCCTCAATCCCAGTTGGATTTTCAGGTTACCCACCATGAATATGCATGAGATCAATTTATATCTACTAAATGTCCACTGTATGCAAATTTGTTTCAAGCATATTAATTGTGGGTATTCTGAAATTCCAACTGGCTGTGGGGTCCCGAGGACATGTTTGGGAAGCCCTGCTGTAGATCCTTGCTAACTGGTCATGCCTGTCTGTCAATGTAGATGGGCTGCTCATTTCTTAGTAAAACCAACTTTGTAAATACATGAACAACTCATAACTAATTGTTTTGGCCTGGTGTGCCTTCCTATATGCTTGATCTTCTGGCCTAAGCACAACCTACCATAACCTTGCTTCTGCAATATCCCAAGTCCCTGCTGACCTGATAAGCAGAAGTCAAGTCCAGGAATGGAATCCATAGCTGCTACCTAGAATTCTACTGGGTTTCCCCTGGGCCAGCAGGTTACACTGAATAAAAAATGATGTAATGTTTTTTTTCCTCTGTTTTTGAAGGTGTGTTATGTTCCATCAACCAGCAACGGCTATTCCCTGTAGTATTTGCATGGTTAATCTATATGATTTGTTACTGACTCTACTCAAATTAAAATGCTAAAAATAATATTTAGCGCTGGCATACAGGAAACAGTGTGAAAGATGGATATTGGCTAATGTCACTTCATAGCAGGTGGGGGAAGGAAGGCTAACCGTAGGTCATTATGCAAATTCTAACTGTGCCAAAAACAACCTTCCAGTTTCCAGAAACTTAAATTAGAGAAACATTGGAAAAGTCACCTGTTGAAGGAAGTGAACATTGGAGCTTTTGCTATACTCCTATCATTCTAGCCTTTCACTTGTTGCTAGTGCTGTAACTCAGTTATTCGCAGTCCTTTTCTGTTTGGGATCCACAAGAAAACTTGCACAGAATCTCAAAATCGAATGATTCCAAATTATATTTTTTATCCTTTTTGTTCCCATGGTTTTAATACTATAAATGTTATAAGACTAAGGATTCAGTCTGCTAAGCCACATTAATAATGGTGGATAAATATTCATTATGTGATGATGTATGCAGTCCACTAATAAGATGCAGTCACATCCATGATAAAATGGCTGCATTACAGTGAACACAGTCATTTTAACATGCCTGCAATCTATGTTATGCCTTACAAGCCCTTGCTATCTAGTTTTCGGCCCGCTGCAGAAATTTCATATTTCCCGTGGTTCGGGCCTTTGTAATTCAGGGGACCCAAATTTCAGGTTAGTGCGCACTAATGGGAGTTAATGCGCACTAACCCGAAAACTGAATATTCCCGAAATTTCAGGAAAATTTGCTTTGGTTTTTGGGTTCCCTGAACCAGGATGAATTAGGCAATTTTGTTGAAATTGCCTAATTTGTCCTAAACGATTGCACATCCCTATTATCTAGCTCAGCAACTATGGGTACAGTTAGCACAAACTGACATGGGTAGATGGGGGAATGA
Source organism: Rhinatrema bivittatum (assembly GCF_901001135.1). Classification (NCBI taxonomy): domain Eukaryota; kingdom Metazoa; phylum Chordata; class Amphibia; order Gymnophiona; family Rhinatrematidae; genus Rhinatrema; species Rhinatrema bivittatum. The sequence continues at coordinate 130,261,650 of NC_042618.1, read as the reverse complement.
TTACCAATGCAAAGGTTTGTGCCTCCCTCTTTCCAAGTCAGGCAGCCCCCCCCCCCAGCACTAAAGACCCCTCTGCCCAGAGAAGCCCTTTATATTTAACCTCCCCTGACCATCCCTACACATGGAAGTCAGTGACTCGCCCTCTCACCAGCATATGGGAAGCCGCAGGAGGAGGAAAGCAACCTGCTGCTTCTCTAGTTCTTAACTGAATGGTGCTTAGCTGTCTTATAGTTTGACATGCACATGCAGTTTTCTGAATCAGAGACTTCCATATGTGGGAGCTCTTCAGTTTTAGGGGTCCTTGACTTGGACAGTGGAAAGTTTTCAGTGTAGATAAAGATGTTTGACTTGAGTGTTGGGGTGGGGGAAGGTAGCCACGGACACTATCTCCCCCTACAGATTAATTGCCTACATGCTTGTTGTTGACTACACCCCCAAAGTCATAGTTACATTTATGTTGGCAGGGTGGACAAAAAAAATGTAATGCACCTATGTAAATAGTACCGGCACACTCATGTTATAAAATCAATGTTATTGATCTGAAATTTATTGTAAATGTTATTTATTGAAATTTATTGAAATTTATTTCCTAACTCCAACATTACTTAACCTCCTCCAATCAACATTCTTCACTAGTAATAGCATTAATAGCCACCTCTTATAATGTTATTATATATATATATATAATTATCTGATCTTCATTTTCCTTCTTACTCCTAGTTATTGATTCCCTGTTACATGTAACTGCTTTTCTGCACCATTGTTCAAATTGTAAAGTTTATTGCACCCCTGTTTCTTGTGAACCAGCATGATGGGACTACTGTCTTGAATGTTGGTACATAAAAAAACTTAAATAAATAAATAAATAAATAAATAAATAAATAGTTAATGGAGATCACTAATTTTGGCACCACTGGCAATGTCAGCTCAGAAGAAATCCAAACTGCAGGGGTGTTGTTCAGTGGGTTAGAGCTCAGGCACACAACAGTTGTATAGTGAAAAGCTTGAATGGTGCCTGTCTTATTTATTGCCATTTATGCTAGAGATGTACTTTGGATGGGGCACTCTGTGGAAAATTTCGGTTTCCCACGGTTCTTTTTTTTTTTCTGCAATTTTTGACGAAGTGCATATGGGGTAGATTTTAAAAGAAGCGCGATCAGCCTACTTTTGCTTGCGCATCAGACTCAAGCAAAAGTACGCTGGATTTTAGTAGATACGCGCGGAGCCGCGCGTATCCACTAAAATCCTGGATCGGCGCGCGCAAGGCTATCGATTTTGTATAGCCTGCGCGCGCCGAGCCGCGCTGCCTCCCCCCGTTCCCTCCAAGGCCGCTCCGAAATCGGAGCGGCCTTGGAGGGAACTTTCCTTTGCCCTCCCCTCACCTTCCCCTCCCTTCCCCTACCTAACCCACCCGCCCGGCCCTGTCTACACCCCCCCCTTACCTTTGTCGGGAGATTTACGCCTCCCGGAGGGAGACGTAAATCCCCGCGCGCCAGCGGGCCTGCTGCGCGCCGGGCCACGACCTGGGGGCGGGTACGGAGGGCGCGGCCACGCCCCGTACCCGCCCCCAAAACGCTGCCGACACGCCCCCGGAACGCCGCGACGACCGGGCCCGCCCCCCGACACGCCCCCGACATGCCCCCCTCCGAGAACCCCGGGACTTACGCGAGTCCCGGGGCTCTGCGCGCGCCGGGAGGCCTATGTAAAATAGGCTTCCCGGCACGCAGGGCCCTGCTCGCCTAAATCCGCCCGGTTTTGGGCGGATTTAGGCGAGCAGGGCTCTGAAAATCTACCCCTTAGTGCGCACTAATGGGCCTTACTGCGCACTAACAACCAGTTAGTGCGTACAATCTCGGCATTAGTGCGCAGTACACCGAATGAGATAGTGCGCACTAGCAAGATGTTAATGCGCATTAAGGCCTGTTAGTGCGCAGTAACAGATTAGTTAGCGCACCCTAATGGAACTTACAGCACACTAAGGGGGTCATTTATCAAAATGCTATAAGGTGGTTTTTTTTTTTTTGTGTTTAAAGATTTTTATTGACTCAGTAGCAAAGTACAACACAACAGTAGCACAATAGAAACAAAACATGAATGGCATACATACTGCCGTAAGAATAAACCATAAGAGAAAGACCTACTGGCCAGACTTTTGAGACTTAATTCCCAAACCCTCCCCCCTCCCCCCTCCCGACAACGAGGCAGCATAATGAATAAAAACAATATCCAAGGCAAAGAAAAACAAAATAAGCAGGTTGAAACTCTACAACATGGTAATATAGGGAAAAATCTATCGCACAGGTAGGCTAAGCAGAGAAAGTAAATCACACAAGGCCACTTCTGATATGTGTTCCATTACAGTTGCAACCAAACTCAATATGCACATCCTAGCACACTGCCAAACTTAACATTTTTGGGCGGTCTCAAGCCACCGGCCATAAGAACCCCAAATCTTATTGAACACACCCAAGCGATTTTGATGTACCGCTGTGAGCCTGCCCAACTGATAATAGGTATGAAGCCTGGATTGTACGTGGGCTAAGCTAGGGAGGTAACTTTTATTCCAGAACCTAGCCAACTCTGAATGAGCAGCTATAAAGATCTGTTGTATAAGCCGTTGTTGCTCCTTGGTCAGTTCCAGTACAGGAAAGTTCAATAAAACATGCCATGGCTGCACGTCAAACGTGACTTGGAGGATAGCAGAGGCTCAAAAATGCTATAAGGTGTTTTTGTGATATTGTATGGTGCAATGCAAATCTGAAAAAGGGGCCTGTTTGAAGCTCCTGTTGAGAGAGAGAGAAAGAGAGTGAGAGAGAGAGAGAGAACTTAGCCACAGTGCCCTCACCCTAGATACATATTTATATCTCTATGGGAGGATCACCTAGTAACTCGAGGTGAGGTTTAGGTATTAGTGTATGGGATTAGGGGCCACTTTGACATTCAATGTGAAATGTAGAACAGAACAGTGCTCTCTTGTGAAGATTTGATGACCCTCGGAGTGAGGAAACTCACCCAAAGATGAGATTTGTGCAATGTTCTCTCAACCTAGCTTGATGTAACTCACCCAAAGATGAGATTTGTGCACAATCTCATCTTTGGGTGAGTTTCCTCACTCCGAGGGTCATCAAATCTTCACAAGAGAGCACTGTTCTTTTTGTACGTCTCACATTGAATGTCAGAGTGGCCCCTAACTCCCTACACTAATACCTAAACCTCACCTCGAGTTACTAGGTGGGCCTCCCATAGAAATATAAATACCTATCTAAGGTGAGGACATTATAGCTAGGTTCTCTCTCTCTCTCCCCCCTCTCTTTCTCCCTCCCTCCCCCCCACTGGTTGTATATAGAAAATACCACAGTCTAGCACTTATCTCAAAGTACAAAAATATTATCACAATTTACAGTAACTTAGCTCTTCACATACATATTGCAATAAACTGCCTATTACCATAAAACACACCCCTTTTTCTATCACAGGCAATAGTATTTTTATTTTTTTATTTATTTAATTTTATATACCGGCAACTATTTGCACATCGTGCCGGTTTACAGATAACTTACAATATTTAGTGCATTTTGATAAATCCAGGCTTAAGTATGTGGTACAGTGCACTGTAACTAATGTTAGTGTGCACTAAAAAAATTCTACTTAAAAATTAAAAATTATCAATTCAGAGGAGTTTGTTTGCTAGAAAAACAGTACGTACTAATTGGTATTACTGCACACTAAGAGATAACTCCATTAGTGCGCACTAACACAAAATATGAATTTTGCCAAAATTTCAGCAAAAATCGCTTCATATATCGGTGCTACCGAACCATGACGAATTAGACAATATCGTTGACATTATCTAATTCGTGAAAAACGAATGCACATCACTAATTTATGCTTCAATTTGGTCAGCAGTAAATAAAAGATCACCCAATGTTAAATTGTGTTTTATGTCACAAAAGTTCTTGTCCCATAAAGACTGTATTGTGCCATCTGTTAAAACTAAAACACTACCAGGCTGTTCTGTAGTGAATTTCCTCTTTCCTCTGATTGTCATTTTTCCAGTTGTTTTGTTTGTTTAGCCACCTACTGATTTTTGTCCAGACAGATAAAACAGGCACAGACTTTGTGGGAAACCCTTGAACATTTAGCCTTTGTAAATACTAGTTTCATGTGGTTGAGGGGAGGGAATGACAGGAAGGAGTTTTGAGATAGCTCTTCAGAGTGGCTGTTGACCGCTAGAGAAAAATCAATTCCAAGTTTCTCCTGAATATCTAACACTTGCACAGTATGAATTTTTTCCAATGAGATGACAGTGCAAGGTCGAAAGTCATGCTGATCTGCTGAGGTCCGCTCAGGCTGTTACTTAAATGTACAGAGATTTATCCCAGGGAAAGTATTCAAAGAAGAAAATCACAGGAAATATATTAAAGGTATTGTAAGAGAATTTTCAGATTTGAGTTAACTCCATGATGCCAAGAGGCTACATTACAGCCTGATAGAAAGGCAACTTGGATCTTGAAACCATGAGGATAATAGGAATGTGCAGAGGGACGCCATACATTGCATTCGTGATTCAGATTCGTCGGGCAGCAGATATGTTACATTTGGCCGTATGGCGCCCCGATGCGTTAATACGGCTATTTCTATTCGTGTCCAGCTAAAATTAAAATTAACTACAACCCCCCCAATACTTACCAAAACTCCCTGGTGGTCAAGTGGGGAGTCCGGGAACCATCCCCTGCACTCTCCCACCCTCGGTGCCGGTTTCATCATGGCGCCCATAGCCTTTGTCACAGGGGCTACCGGTGCCATTGGTCAGTCCCTGTCACATGGTAGGAGCACAAGATGGCGCCGATGGCCATGTGACGGGGCTGACCAATGGCACCGGTAGCCCCTGTGACAAAGGCTATCGGCGCCATGATGAAACCGGCACCAAGGGTGTGAGTGCAGGGGATGGCTCCTGGACACCCCCCCCCCCCCCGCTGGACCACCAGGGAGTTTTGGTAAGTCTTGGGGGGGTTCAGGAGGGTGGGGGGTTTGTTTAAATTTTTATTTAGGTGGCCGTATAATTCGGCGAAGATTCGTGTATTCGTGGGGAATCGCAATACGTTTCGCTTCCCCACGAATACTATGAATAGTGCAATATACCTTGCGGATCGCCAATACGGCGAAAACGAATGCACACCCCTAGAGGATACGTAAGTATCTTCTAGGGGTATACTTCAAAAGCATCTGCCAGTGCTTAATAGGGGTGTGCATTCGGATTGACCGCATTAGTAAAACGCAACTCATATTTTTTTTTTACTTAAAAAATTGATTCGACATAAACGATCGGATTTCCCACATATCGAACATAGATATGTTCGATATGTGGGAAATCGCGATTGTTGAGCCAAAATAAAAATATAAACCCCCTCACCCTCCTTAATCCCCCCCCCCCCCCGACTTACCACAACTCCCTGGTGATGGAGCGAGGAGTGAGGACGCCATTTCTGCAATCCTTGGCGAGAAGCATGTGACGTCGGCGGCACGTCGAGTGACGCCGGCGTCACGTGATTCCCGGCTCGTTCGCGCCGGACGGCTCGTTCGGCCCAAAAAGAACTTTTGGCCAGCTTGGAGGGGTCAGGAGGCCCCCCCAAGCTGGCCAAAAGTTCTTTTTGGGCCGAACGAGCCGTCCGGCGCGAACGAGCCGGGAATCACGTGACGCCGACGTCACGTGATTCCCGGCAAGTTCGCGCCGGACGGCTCGTTCGGCCCAAAAAGAACTTTTGGCCAGCTTGGGGGGGCCTCCTGACCCCCTCAAGCTGGCCAAAAGTTCTTTTTGGGCCGAACGAGCCGTCCGGCGCGAACTTGCCGGGAATCACGTGACGTCGCGTCTGAGTGACGCGGCGCCACGTGATTCCCGGCGAGTTCGCGCCGGACGGCTCGTTCGGCCCAAAAAGAACTTTTGGCCAGCTTGGGGGGGTCAGGAGGCCCCCCCAAGCTGGCCAAAAGTTCTTTTTGCGCCGAACGAGCCGTCCGGCGCGAACGAGCCGGGAATCACGTGACGCCGCGTCACTCGACGTGCCACCGACGTCACATGCTTCTCGCCAAGGATTGCAGAAATGACGTCCTCACTCCTCGCTCGATCACCAGGGAGTTGTGGTAAGTCTGGGGGGGGGATTAAGGAGGGTGAGGGGGTTTAAATTTTTTTTTTGCACATATGTACATATACCCAACTCATTGGATTTTTTTTATGTCCATATTGGCCGCAAGTGGGACCCCCTTTCGGACATAAAAAATATGAACATAAAATTTTGCTCTGCACATCCCTAGTGCTTAATACTGCTATATATTATTCTGCAACTTTTGCTAAATTGATACTTCAAAGTCTTCAGGCTGTGATGCATAATTTAAGATTTTATTTTGATATTTCTCTGGTTTTCACTATTTGTGGATCATTATTAAGAACTAGTAAGAGAGGCTAACCACCACTGTTGCAGATTTAGTTAGGCACATCTCAGGCTTCTTCAGAATCTGTAATGAAGAGCCCAACAAAATGTCACTCTGTGGAGACTATTTTTAACAAAAATTTACTAGAAATTATTAAATGTTATGAGAGGGATAACATATTTGAGGTTCACAAGTCATTTTCAATGTGCGTCAGCAAGAGTGAAATATTTTTTTAAAACTAGTACACATAAGTAAATACAGTCAAAGCCTGTTTATAAGAATATCTCAGAGCAGATCATGGCCTCCTTATTTAGCATTGTTATATCCACTTGACAGAAACAAAAAAACTGTTTCTGAAAAAGTGTTCCAAATGCCCATTTCATATCAAAATCCCATGTCATTGGCATTAACTTTACCTTAAAAACTTTTACGTGCTTCATTTATTCTCATTCTGTATTACAAAAAATCTGAACACTAGCAGTTTCCATTTTCCAGTAATGGTATGGTTTATAGAGATGTGATTCAGCCAAACATTTTGGTTTGGTATTCGTTATCGGTCCGCCGTGGGAAATTTCATTTTCCTGTGGCTCGCGCCGATTTTATTTCGGTTGCCCCTGAAATGAAACCCGAAACCCACCCCAACCCTTCAAATTTAATTAATTGCAACCCCCCCAAAACTTGCCGAAATTCCCAGGTGGTCCAGCGGGGTTCCCGGGAGCGATCTCCCCCTCTTGGGCCGTCAGCTGCCACTAATCAAAATGGCGCCAATGGCCCTTTGCCCTTACCATGTGACAGGGACTATTGGTGCCATTGGTTGGCCCCTGTCACATGGTAGGAGCAATAGATGGCCCACACCATTTTTTAAGATGGTGCTGGACATCCATTGACCTACCATGTGACAGAGGCCGGCCAATGGCACCAATAGCCCCGTCACACAGTAAGGGCAAAGGACCATCGGTACCATTTTGATTACTGGCAGCCGACAGCCCGAGAGGGGGAGATCGCTCCCAGGACTCCGCTGGACCACCAGGGACTTTTGGTAAGTCTTGCAGAGGGGGTCGGGCAAGTCTTGGGGTGTCAGCAGGGTGGGGGGGTTGCAATTAATTACATTTGAAGGGTTGGGGTGGGTTTTGGGGGGGGGTTATGTGCCTTTTCTCCCCCCCAAAAAAGGATAAGAAAACCACACAAAATTTCATGGGTTTTCTTATCTTTTCGTCGCCCCCTGAACCGCTACAAAATAGGAAATATTGTCTCTATTTCCTATTTCATCGCAAATGAATGCACATCCCTAATGGTTTAACATTTTCAGAGAAGCCTCTCTCTGAAGAAGCAGAAACTGCAGTAATTTTAGATATTAATTTTCAACTTGTTGCAATATTTTATGGTAAGGTTGTTGCAATATAAAGACTGTTTAAAATGTAAATGGAAGCAATTACTCCCTGTGGTTTTTATTATATTCCATAGGTGAAAGCCAGCAACAGAAGCTGATTAAAGGTTGATGTTTCATAAACTCAGTTTAAAGGGTTATGTCTCTATGGAACATCTTCCTTGTGAAGGTAATATGGCAGATATGGCATCATAATTCAAGACTGAATTCAATTGTGTGATCTACAGGCCTCCAACTCAGATTGAAGAACTGGTCGAAGACATTCAAAAGTTGGGAAAGAAGGGAGAAATGTCGCTAGTTGGAGATTGTAATATATTGGTTGTGGATTGGAGCTTCCCTTCTGCAGAATCTACAGGAAGTACATAAGAACATAAGAAATTGCCATACTGGGTCAGACCAAGGGTCCATCAAACCCAGCATCTTGTTTCCAACAGAGGCCAAACCAGGCCACAAGAACCTGGCAATTACCCAAACACTAAGAAGATCCCATGCTACTGATGCAATTAATAGCAGTGACTATTCACTAAGTCAACTTGATTAATGGACTTCTCTTCCAAGAACTTATCCAAACCTTTTTTGAACCCATCTACACTAACTGCACTAACCACATCCTCTGGCAACAAATTACAGAGTTTTATTGTACATTGAGTGAAAAAGAATTTTCTCCAATTAGTCTTAAATGTGCTACTTGCTAACTTCATGGAATGCCCCCTAATACTTATATTATTCGAAAGTGTAAATAACCGATTCACATCTACTCGTTCATGCCTCTCATGATCTTAAAGACCTCTATCATATCCCCCCTCAGTCATCTCTTCTCCAAGCTGAACAGCCCTAACCTCTTCAGCCTTTCCTCATAGGGGAGCTGTTCCATCCCCTTTATCATTTCAGTTGCCCTTCTCTGTATCTTCTCCATCACTACTATATCTTTTTTGAGATGCGGCGACCAGAATTGTACACCGAATTCAAGGTGCGGTCTCACCATGGAGCGATATAGAGGAATTATGACATTTTCCGTTTTATTAACCATTCCCTTCCTAATAATTCCTAATTTTGTTTGCTTTTTTGACTGCTGCAGCACATTGAGCCGATGATTTTAAATCATTATCCACTATGATGCCTAGATCTTTTTCCTTGGTGGTAGCTCCTAATATGGAACCTAACATCGTGTAACTACAGCAAGGGTTATTTTTCTCTATATGCAACACCTTGCACTTGTCCACATAAAATTTCATCTGCCATTTGGATGCCCAATCTTCCAGTTTTGCAAGGTCCTCCTGTAATATATCACCATCCGCTTGTGATTTAACTACTCTGAATAATTTTGTATCGTCCGCAAATTTGATAACCTCACTAGTCGTATTCCTTTCCAGATCATTTATATATATATTAGGGATGTGAATCGTGTCCTCGATCGTCTTAACGATCGATTTCGGCTGGGAGGGGGAGGGAATCGTATTGTTGCCGTTTGGGGGGGTAAAATATCGTGAAAAATCGTGAAAAATCGTGAAAAATCGTGAAAAATCTAAAAATCTAAAAATCGCAAAACCGGCACATTAAAACCCCCTAAAACCCACCCCCGACCCTTTAAATTAAATCCCCCACCCTCCCGAACCCCCCCCCCAAATGAGTTAAATAACCTGCGGGTCCAGCGGCGGTCCGGAACGGCAGCGGTCCGGAACGGGCTCCTGCTCCTGAATCTTGTTGTCTTCAGCCGGCGCCATTTTCCAAAATGGCGCCGAAAAATGGCGGCGGCCATAGACGAACACGATTGGACGGCAGGAGGTCCTTCCGGACCCCCGCTGGACTTTTGGCAAGTCTCGTGGGGGTCAGGAGGCCCCCCACAAGCTGGCCAAAAGTTCCTGGAGGTCCAGCGGGGGTCAGGGAGCGATTTCCCGCCGCGAATCGTTTTCGTACGGAAAATGGCGCCGGCAGGAGATCGACTGCAGGAGGTCGTTCAGCGAGGGTTCCGGTCGGGGGTGGGTTTTAGGGGGTTTTAGTGTGCCGGCTCACGATTCTAACGATTTATAACGATAAATCGTTAGAATCTCTATTGTATTGTGTTCCATAACGGTTTAAGACGATATTAAAATTATCGGACGATAATTTTAATCGTCCTAAAACGATTCACATCCCTAATATATATTGAAAAGCACCAGTCCAAGCACCAGTCCAAGTCCTGAGGTACTCCACTGTTTACCCTTTTCCACTGAGAAAATTGACCATTTAATCCTACTCTCTGTTTCCTGTCTTTTAACCAGTCTGTAATCCACGAAAGGACATCGCCTCCTATCCCATGGCTTTTTAGTTTTCTTAGAAGCCTCTCATGATGGACTTTGTCAAATGCCTTCTGAAAAACCAAATACACTACATCTACCAGTTCACCTTTATCCACATGTTTATTAACCCTTTAAAAAAAATGAAGCAGATTTGTTAGGCAAGACTTCCCTTGGGTAAATCCATGTTGACTGTGTTCCATTAAACCATGTCTTTCTATATGCTCTACGATTTTGATCTTGAGAATAGTTTCCACTATTTTTCCCAGCACTGAAGTCAGGCTCACTGGTCTATAGTAACCTGGATCACACCTGGAGCCTTTTTTAAATATTGGGGTTACATTGTCCACCCTCCAGTCTTCAGGTACAATGGATGATTTTAATGATAGGTTACAAATTTTAACTAATAGATCAGAAATTTCATTTTTTAGTTCCTTCAGTGTTGCAACCATCGCTGCTCGTCGCCCTCACTCCGCCCTCTCTACCTCTGTGGCAACTCCCTCTGGGTCTGATGGACGGTTGCTGCCGCGGCGTCTCCCTACTGTCTCCCTCTGGTGTCCCCGGACCGGCTCGATGCTGCGGATCTGCCATGTTGCCTGATGACATAGGGCGAGCGCACACGTTCCCATTGATGTACCTGCAAGGGCGTTTACCTCGAGGGCGTCCCCTGAATTGATGTCATCCACTTCCAATATAAAAGGTCTCAGTATTTGTTAACAAATCGAGTTAGCAAAGGGGAGATTCCTCCAAGCTACTCTGCCTCCTCGGATTTACCAGGGGTACTCGCTCCTCTGGGGTCTCGCTCTCTTTTCTTTATTTCAGATTGGAGATGTAAACTGGTACTCGCTCCTCGAGGGCCCATGTTCCTGAACACTCTGAAAATTCTCTACTGCCTGGAAACTATCGCAGATACAGACATTTGTGAGTTACTATTTCAGATTGCAGATATGAATCGGTACTCACTCCTCAAGGGCCCATGTTCCTGAACACTCTGAAGATTCTCTACTGCCTGGAAGCTATCGCAGATACAGACATTTGTGAGTTACCATCGCTCTCTCAGGGCTTACCCTGGACCCAGGTACTCGTTCCTCGAGGGCCTGACCATTTCCAGCTACTGAGCTTCTTCAAGACTTTATGTGAGTTTTGCCATTCAGTTCTGGCTATGTACACTGCATACCATGTCTACTCACTATCTATAGTTTCTCTACAGCTCAGCAAACCTGGGAACGTCATTCCAGTACCTGAGGGACTTCAGCCCTGCTGGGCATATCAGCTCACTACTGCCACCTCTGGTGGTTCTACTAACCTGTCTAATAAAAGAACTATCTGTGTCTGGTTCCTCTCAGGATATCCTCCTGGGGGTGCAGTCATCTGCCATCGGCCCAAGGATTCACCTATCTACATTCCTCTACAGCCGAGTGCTCTCTCCAAGCACTCCGCTGGTAACAGTTTGCTACCTCCTCTTCTTCAGGAGTCCGCAACACAGATTCATAACAGATTGCTAACTCCGCAGTCTATACCTTACAGATGGTTAACTCCTCCTTCTCGAGGAGTAGAGCATTACAGATTGCTAACTTTTCCCTCCTTAGGAGTCAAACCATAACAGGATTACTTACTCCCTAGCAGATCCTAACAAGATTGCTAACTCCTCCCACCTCAGGAGCCTTCAGCAACAGATTCATAATAAGATTGCTAACTTCCCTTACCATGGGAGCCGAATCACAAGATTGCTAACTCCTCACGGAGTCTCTAACAAGATTACTAACTCCTCCCATCTTGAGGAGTAAAGCCTAACAAGATTGCTAACTCCTCCTTCCTTAGGAGTCATCACTAACTACTATCTGCTTGCTCCTCCCATCAGCATAGCAGATCCATAATATTCAGTACCCTAGGATGCATACCACCTGGTCCAGGTGATTTGCTACTCTTTAGTTTGTCAATCTGGCCTACTACATCTTCCAGGTTCACAGTGATTTTGTTCAGTTCGTCTGACTCATCACCCCTGAAAACCATCTCCGGAACTGGTATCTCCTCTGCATTAGTAAACATGGAAGCAAAGAATTCATTTAGTCTTTCTGCAATGACCTTATCTTCCCTAAGAGCCCCTTTAACTCCTCGGTCATCTAATGGTCCAACCAACTTCCTCACAGGTTTCTTGCTTCGGATATATTTTTTAAAGTTTTTATTATGAGTTTTTACCTCTATGGCCAACTTCATTTCAAATTATCTCTTCGCCTGTCTTATCAATTTTTTACACTTAACTTGACAATGCTTATGTTTTATTCTATTTTCTTCAGATGGATCCTTCTTCCAATTTTTGAAGGATTTTTTTTTGGCTAAAATAGCCTCTTTCACCTCACCTTTTAACCATGACGGTAATCGTTTTGCCTTCCTTCCACCTTTCTTAATGTGTGGAATACATATGGACTGCACCTCTAGGCTTGTATTTTTAAACAATGTCCATGCCTGTTGAACACTTTTAACCTTTGCAGCTCCACCTTTCAGTTTTTTTCTATTTTCCTCATTTTATCAAAGTTTCCCTTTTGAAAGCTTAGTGTTAGAGCTGCCCTTCAAGGGGCTCTGATCAAACAAATGATACTGGAACCCATGAAGGAGGGTGTCATACTCGATATAGTGCTAACAAACAGAGATAATGTCTCAAATGTACAGATAAGTGCCCACTTGAGCACCACTGATCATCAGACGGTATGGTTCAATATCACAATTAGGATAGAGAGAAGTCACATGAAGATCCAAGTTTTGAATTTCAAGAATACAGACAATGTCAAAATGGAGATTTACCTGGAGGAATAACTAGACGTTTGGGAGAAAATGGATGAGGTGAAATTAAAAGGAGCTATTACAAAGCCAATAAATGTATACATTAAAAAGTAAATAAAAGTAAGAGGAAAAAGAATCTGATCTGGGTCTCAAAGGAGGTGGCTGGAAAAAATAAAGGCAAAAAGAACAGCGTTCACAAAGTGCAAAGAATTTCAAAAAGAGGAGCACAGAAAAGAATATCTGTTGAAACTGAGGTAGATGAAGAAAGAAATCAGGAAAGTGAAAGGTCAAGTGGAAGAAAGGATTGCCAATGAGTTAAAGCGAGATGACAACATATTTTTCAGATATATATATAAAGAAGAACTTGGAGAAGGACAATTGCTGGGTGACAAGACCAAGGATGGGAGTGGGGTAGATTCTACTCTGTTTACAGAAGAGAATATATGGGAAGAGCTAGGAAAACTGAAAGTGGGCAAGGACATTGGGCCGGATGAGGTACATCCCAGGATACTAAGGGAACTCAGAAATGTGCTGGTGGGTCAACTGAAAAGCCTGTTCAATAGATCCCTGAAAACGGGAGTGATGCTATAAGACTGGAGAAGAGCAGTTGTGGTCGTGCTTCACAAGAGTGGTAGCAGAGAGGAGGCTGGACATTATGGGTCAGTTAGGCTCACCTCAATGGTGGGAAAACTAATGGAGATTCTGCCAAAGGAAAGAATAGTGAACTCTCTGAATCCGGTGAGTTACTGGACCCAAAGCAGCATGAATTCACCAGGAGAAAGTCCTGTCAGACAAATATGATTGATTTTTTTTATTGGGTGACTAGAGAACTGGATCAAAGAAGAGCAGTTGATGTGATTTACTTGGATTTCAGCAAAACATATGATATGGTTCTGCATAGGGGGCTCATGAATAAAATAAGAAGCTTGGGAGTGAGTGCCAAGGTGATGGAGTGGATTACAAACCGTTTGACAGACAGGAGACAACATATAATGAGGGCCAGTGGAAGGGTCTGTAATGCCTTAGGCAGACCAATGTAACACCTCCCCCCCCCAACCCACCCTGAGTTAAATGAGTTATAGTCACCCCCTTCAGTGTTGTCTGTCTTACAGTGTTCTCTCTCTCTCTCTCTTTCTCTTTCTCTTTCTCTTTCTCTCTTTCTCTTTCTCTCTTTCTCTTTCTCTCTTTCTCTCTCTCCCTCTCTCTCTCCTGTATCCTGGTGGCATGCCACCCTAGGCAACTGCCTAATCCTGCCTAATGGTTGCACTGACTCTGCGTGTAATGGTAAGTGGAAACTACTTGTTACGCAAGCCGTCCACGGCAGACCCGCGTCGCAGCCCTCTCACCATCTCACATGAACACCAGATCCTGGGTCCTCTTCACTGGCGGCGGTGGGCTGCCAGCTCCGACCTCGGGTTGCTTCCAGTGCCTCCGGCTCTGCCATGGTCCCCAGTGTTGCCAGCCGAGATGTCCCTGCTCGCCAGGCCTCTCCGCGTGGCCTGCTGTTCAGGATCTGATGCTAGGAGTTAGCAATCTGTTATTTTCTGTTATTTATTTAGGAGAGTAGTGGGTGGATCCTTGGGCCGATGGCAGATGACCACGCCCCCGGGGGAAGATCCTGAGAGGGACCACCGGTCAGGCTCAAAGTTAGGAGACAAACACACACTAGTTCTTTTATTTAGACAGTATACTGAACCACCAGAGAAGGCAGTAGTGAGCTGGTAAGCCCAGCTGGGCTGTAGTCCCTCAGATGCTGGAACAGCGATCCCTTGAGGGATCGCTGAAGAGAGACTGAGAAATAGTGAGTAGGCAGGGTATGCAGATGGTAACACTCACACAATGATCCAATGAAGCCCAGGAGCTGGAAAGCATAGGCCCTCGAGGAGCGAGTACCTGGTTCCAGGGAAAGCTCAGAGAGAAAGATGGTGACTCATTGATATAGTTGGTAGTGATGACTTCCAGGCAGAAGAGTATACGAAGCAAGTCTGGGATCAGGGCCCTCGAGGAGCGAGTACCGGTTCCAGACTGTCACCTGAAAAAACAAAGAGATAGTGAGGCCCCCGAGGAGTGGGTACCTCTGGTAAGTCCGAGGAGGCAGAATAGCTTAGGTAGCGAAACCCAACCCTTGCTAACTTGGTGTGTTAGAAAATTCTGAGACCTTAAATATCCGTCGCAGGTGATGTCATCTTCGGGGGATGCCCCCGAGGTTCACGCCAATGCCCTTACTTCAATCGGGGCCGCGCCGCACACGCGCCCATAGGCCTCCAAGAAACATGGCAGTTGCAGCTTCGAGCCGGTCCAGGAACACCCGAGGACAAGTGGCAGGAGAATGCCACGGCAACCAGTCTTCCCGCGGACGGAGAGGGAGGTGCCAGAGAGGTAAGGAGGGCGGAGAGAGGGCGTTGGGGCACCGACGGACACAACACCTGCGGAGAGATGCCACCATTGGCGCTGCACCCCTCCAGGGCCCGCGGCGGGAACCTGGCCACGGCCCCAGACGCTCATTTCAGACTCTTCAGCATATATAAGCTCAGGTCACACTCCATATTGTTACCTTTGCAACAGGTCTCCTCGTACTCCTCTTACTCGTTGCTTACAGAGAATCCTTTCTTTTTTTTTTAATTTTTTATTTATTGAATTTTTCAAATATTTCAAAACATTGAAACTTTAACAAGTAAATAGGGGAGAAACAAATACACCATTCTCAAGTAATACATTTCCCAAAAAGCAAATAGTTCCCATATTATAAGTAAATGGGAGACCCAGGAAAATATAGCGATAATAGAGGAAATTTCCAAATAATATTAACGCACGGTTATTTGCTGAATATACTACTTCAAGCTAACACTTCAGGATATTAATAAGAGTGAGAGTCTAGATATACACGCAATTGTTCCAATTCAGTAAATACATATCCATTATTATTGTGTACCAAAATACACCGGCAGGGGTATTTCAAGAAAAATTTTGCTCCCCTAGCTACTATTTCATTCCTCAAGGAAATGAAGGCTTTCCTTTTTTCTTGAATTTTTCTTGTAACATCCGGGAATACTCTAACTTGGTATCCATAAAACAACTCAGACTGCTTCTTAAAGGATCTCCTCAACATTTCATCTCTATCTGACATTTGTAGAAAAGTTAAAGAAATAGTAGCTCGTTCTGTAATTCTTGCTTCATAAGATTTTTCAATAAAATCTGTTAAGTTATCAGGGGAAATAACTTCTTCCGACAAGGCTTCTTGATTTTCTCTCTCTTTCACTTTCCCTCCAAAAGTATAATACATTCTTGTCACAGTTGGTATTTCTTCCGTAAAAAGTAAGACATTTTTAAAGTAACTTTTAATTAAGTCCCTTAATGGCAGCCATTTTGTTTTTGGAAAGTTCAGTATTCTTAAGTTGTTTTTTCTTAGTTGATTCTCCAAAAAATCTATCTTTCCATTAACATATGAATCTGACTTTATTAAGTTGGTATTCACTTCCTTCATATTTCTAATATCTTGCTCCAACAATAAAATATGTGAGTCATGTTTCTGAACTTCTTTTTCCAAGCTCTTAGATGTTTCTATATTCTGTTTCACAACGTTGGTTAAATCTACTATAGCTTTATTCATTTGCATCAAAGCCTTCCAAATTTCTTCAGATGTAATCTTTTTTGGAGTTATTAAAGAATGTTGCAATAATACGTGTAATGTCTTTTCCTCACCTCCTGTATCCTGAAGATTCCCCACATCTCTCTCCTCTCGTTCTGAACCAGACGTTCCTCCCCTGGAGCCTGCACTTTCTAGGCTCTCCGAAGCCGGTATGATATTCAAACCGCTTCTCTGGGGGTCCTCCGATGTTCCTAAAGGTTGGTTCAGTGAGGTTTCTTGCAGCTGTTCTCCCCCTTCACAATCCGGGGGCTTGCATGATAGAGAGGGGGTAGTCGGCTCGCCAGGACTTAGTGAGATCTCATCGGCCTGGGCGTATGGCGTTCGCTCACCGCCATTACCGCCAGCGGCCCCCCTCACCGGCTCAATCAGCAAACCAGGCAGCACATCCTCGATTCTCGTCTGTCGAGTGGAAATAACAGGGGTAGAGGCCATCGCCTCTCTAATTCTGGCCTTACGCTTTGTATGTGGCATAAAGGCGAATAAAAATCCAAAAGAAAACACTTCAGGTTTAGCCAGCAGGAAAAAGACACAGAGCTCGAGAGACTGCTTGTTCACCGTGCGGCGGCCATCTTGGGTGCCCCAGAGAATCCTTTCTACGTTGTGTTCCTGATTCCTGTGGTTCCCGGTTCCTGCCTTGTCTATGTGTTGGACTGACGCTTTGGATTTCTACTCTGTTTTGTTTGACTACTCTTCAGCCTATCTTCAAACCCGGACCTCGGCTATGCCTGACTACTCTTCAGCCAATCTCCAGTCACGGACCTTAGCCACACTTTACTACACCTGCCTTCTCCATGCCCTGACCATTGCCTTGATTGACTACACTACAGACCTCTCCGTGTCCAGCGTTCTACATCGCTTTCCACGACTACCGCCTGTCACCAGCTTTGATCCTAGCCTGTCAGTGACGCCTCCTCTCGCCTATCCCCTGGACGTGGACTTACAAGGCTCCGGCCTTTCTTTGCTTGAGTGCCTCCAGTTACCTTCTATTCCTTTGGCACCTGAGTTCCTGTACCGAACCCAGTCCAGGGTAGGACAATGCCACCTATTGACTGCTGTTTTGGGCTGAACCACTTCTCTTACTTACTAACTTCGAGGCCCACCTAAATCCTGCTGGCCCCGGCACCCAAAGGCTCAACCTGAGGGGAACGAGGGCTGGTATAGGTGAAGCTCCAACGGCCTCTAACTTCAGCCCACTCCACCTGCCGATGGTGGGGACCCGTAGGTCCCTACCTACGGGTGGCATCAACCCCACCTCAGCCCAAGGGTCCACCTCCGACGCAACACTATTCTGCAGAGAGAAAGGTATTGGCGTGCCACAAAGATCGGTTTTGGGATTAGTTCTGTTCAAAATCTTCATGAGTGACATTGAAGAGAGGGTAGAAGGTAAAGTATGATGTCTATTTGCAGATAATACTAGATCTGCAACAGAACGGACATGCCTGAAGGAGTAGAGAGAATGAACAGTGATTTAAGAAAGCTGGAAGAGTGGTCGAAGATTTGGCAACTGGAATTCAATGCCAAGAAATGCAAAGTCATGCATCTGGGGTGCAGTAATCCAAAAGAGCTGTATGTAATAAGGAGCGGAAAGACTAATGTACATGGACTGGGAAAGAGACCTTGGGGTAATAGTGTCTGGTGATTTGAAGGCAAAGAAGCAATTTGACAAGATGATAGCTGAGCTGCATAGAGAGAGGAATAACCAGTAAGAAAAAGCAGGTGATAATGTCTTTGTACAGGTCCTAGGTGAGGCTTCACCTGGAATACTGTGTTCAGTTCTGGAGACCATATCTCAATAAGGAAAGAGACAGAATAGAGGCAGTCCAGAGAAAAGCAACCAAAATGGTGTAGAGTCTATATTGGAAGATTTTTAGGAGAGGCTGAAGGATCTAAATATGTATACCCTAGTGCAGGAGGAGGTGAAGGGGTGATATGTTACAGACCTTCAGATACCAGAAAGATTTTCATGATGTACGAACTTCAAATTTTTTTTTATTGGAAAGGAAACTGTAGAACTAAGGGTCTTGAAATGAAACTTCAGGGGGGATGATTCAGAACTAACATCAGGAAATATTTCTTCATGGAGAATGTGGTGGATGATTAGAATGCCCTCCCAGAAGAGATGGTAAGAATAAAAACAGTAAATGAATTCAAAAGGTCATGGGATAAATACTGCAGATCCCTAGAAGACAGAGCTTGGAAATGAAGAAAAGGAAGCATGGGGGTACCTGCATGGAGAGGCAGTTATTACCCTTAATAGAAGGCATGGGGGTAACTTGCACGGAGTGGTGGTTAGAACTATAGGCAGCTTGCTGGGTATACTGGATCATTTGATCTTTATCTGCTGTCATTACTAAGTTACTATGTTAGAAAGTATATACAAACACATCAGATTCTTAGCAGTAGGGAATCTAAAGTAAACCTAGAGATCAAATGTGGTCTGCATTTAGCAATAGGTAGGGAAAACGGTCAAAACAGATGGACCTTGCAGATTTTATGTGCTGTGATTGTCTGCATTTATATGCTGCTGCTATACAGAGTAAACAACATTCTTAATCTTAAGCAGCCCTTCAACACTTGGGAACAAAAATGTCTTTATATTGCTTTTCATCTTACAAAAGCAGTTGGCTCTCTTTACAATCTCCCTCACATTTGTCTTGGACTTTTTCTTAATTTATACTACATATACTATGACAGTCCAAGCAGAATGCTCCATCCGTTCTTATTTTCTTGAAGCAGGTATAGGGCAGAAGCACCATGGGCTTCTACATTGGGTGGGCTTGATTCATCCAAATTATTTGTGACCACTGGAGGGCAAATAATTTAAAATAACAACAGCAAAACCTGAATAGCAATTTTGTAAAATTAGATATTTAGGAGACTTTTGGGCAAAGGATAAGAATATTCATCCTGACATGGAAAACAAAACTATTTGGAACACACAGGAAGCGGAGCATTCCATTCCATTTAAGCCTTTGACTCTTCCCAAAGCCTAATTCACCCAGCTGCCTTCAGACTGCTAGAGGCCGAGCTAGGTCTGGACTGGAGCACTGCTGCAGTCATTTAATTTTGATTACTTCTTATGGAAGTGAGTTTGAAATGTTTTTACATGAGAGTGAAAATAGGAAAGCTAGGTTGTATGAACCCTTTTCTTTTACTCTATTAAATAATAGACAATTTTTAACAATCTCCCCCCCAGTTTATAAGCACCATTTAAAATTTCTCATGCTAAAGACATGCTTAGAGGGCCAGCCAGAGCTGCATTTCCTGCTAAGAATCACAGAACTAGCCTTTTAAAACTACTTTAGTCTGCCATAATCCCTAATTTTGTCTGTACAACATTTGCATTTTCTCTGTTATCCTAATCTTACCTTATATTTCTTTACATTTATAACATTATACCCTCATTTTCTTTCACACCATTATATTTCACAGTCCACTACTTGCATTCCATATACTTTCCTACTTATAAGGAGATCCTTTTCCACATATGCACCGCTCATCTTCTATTAAACACAGCATACACAAATTAATAGGACTAGTAGTAAAGTATGCCAGTATTATATGTTTCTTCTGAATTCTCTGTAGTCCTATTAATTAACAAGGAGGACATCAGGGGCGGCTCAAGGGAATCTGCTGCCTGAGGTGAGGGATAAGATGATTGCACGGCATGGCACAGGTCAAATTATCGAGAGGTGTCCCTTGGAGTCTGGCCCTTTTCTTGTTTTGAAATTCTGCAGAAGGGGGAAAGCAGGGGTCAGAGTTTCCAGAGGAATGGCAGATAGTGTGTCAGTGATAATATTTCTAGGAATTTGGCAACCCTGCCACACTCTCAGGAACCCTAACACTTGACTCCTACCTAGAAACCCTTCCACCTTTTTCCCACCTTTCACCAGCATTTGGGCGCTGGAGAAATGGGAAACAGATGAATGGTGGAGGTTTGTGTGTGGCACACTCTCTCCAGGTCAGTGCAAGGCTATTAGGTGCCCTAGGCAAACCTTAGAGCCATGCACTCTCTCCCTCCCAGCTTTTACCACACACAATTAAAAAATATGGATAAAAAGGACATTCATAGCCTTATGAGGTAAAAATATCACAACATGCATATTATTTTTACATGCACTGCTGTGGTACCAACTAGAAAACCCTGCTTAAAGACACTTAGAACCTATATGAAATTAGGCCTATTTTGATATGGGCTTGGCTCTCAGAAAGCCATGAATAAACTGAATTACAGTTACAATATAGGAAACCTCCCATACCAAAACAGCACTAACTGTTAGCACTCCAACAGTAACAATCCTACCTATGAAAAGGCAACACTGTAAATATTATGCCATCCTAAAACAGCAATATACCACCTATTAGGAAAACAGAATAAGCCAGAATGCTATAGATCAATAAACAGAAATTACATACCAACGAATACCTTACCTCAGTCACACATACACAACACAGACAGATCCTCACGAAATACAGAATAAAGTTACTATAAGTATAAATGTATAGACAAAAACTAAACTGGAAACCGCAAGAAACCAGATTCTGTATGCAGTGCAATAGAAACACCATCACCACTCATAAAACAATAATAAAATCAAGAAAAAAAAAATAACCCTTGCTGTATTTACACGATGTTAGGTTCCATATTAGGAGCTACCACCCAGGAAAAAGATCTAGGCATCATAGTGGATAATACTTTAAAATCACCGGCTCAGTGTGCTGCAGCAGTCAAAAAGCAAACAGAATGCTAGGAATTATTAGGAAAGGAATAGTTAATAAAACAGAAAATGTCATAATGTCTCTATATCGCTCCATTATGAGACTACACCTGGAATACTGTGTACAATTCTGGTCGCCGCATCTCAAAAAAGATATAGTTGTGATGGACAAAGTACAGAGAAGGGCAACCAAAATGATAAAGGGGATGGAACAGCTCCCCTATGAGGAAAGGCTGAAGAGGTTAGGGCTGTTCAGCTTGTAGAAGAGATGGCTGAGGGGGGATATGAGAGAGGTCTTTAAAATCATGAGAGGTCTTAAACAAGTAGATGTGAATCGGTTATTTACACTTTCGAATAATAGAAGGACTAGGGGGCATTCCATGAAGTTAGCAAGTAGCACATTTAAGACTAATCGGAGAAAATTATTTTTCAATCAATGCACAATAAAGCTCTGGAATTTGTTGCCAGAGGATTTGGTTAGTGCAGTTAGTGTAGCTGGGTTCAAAAAAGGTTTGGATAAGTTCTTGGAGAAGAAGTCCATTAACGGCTATTAATCAAGTTTACTTAGGGAATAGCCACTGCTATTAATTGCATCAGTAGCATGGGATCTTCTTAGTGTTTGGGTAATTGCCAGGTTCTTGTGGCCTGGTTGGGCCTCTATTGGAAACAGGATGCTGGGCTTGATGGACCCTTGGTCTGACCCAGCATGGCAATTTCTTATGTTCTTGTTCTTATAAATATAACATATCTATTATAATGGTAAAACTTTACTAACAGAAAGAAAAACTATTTCATTATTGGTGACAAACAGAACATCATTCAATAATTAAATTCAAATATTTTCAAAAAGGTCTTAAAAAACAAAATATTTCAAAACATCTGACATCAAATAACACCCAAAATTAAAACTAATATGAAAACCTCGTACAAATATTCCCTGCTCTCTCTACCTAGAATCTTTTGATTTACAGTCACCCTGAGATTGATGTGCAAAAGGGGGCTACACAAACTTTATCCTGTCTCTTTCACAGACACACACTTACACACTCCTCTCTCATATACACACCAATGCTCTCATACTCTCTCTCATATACATAGGCTCTCTCCCCCTCTCACATATATGCACACAGGCTCTCATGCACAGGCTCTCATGCTCTCTGTCTCTCTCTCTCACACACACACACACACACACATGTATGCATACAGGCTCTCACATGCTCTCACACTTGTATATAAGCTCTCATATATACTCACACATGCATACAGGTTCTCTCACATGCACTCACACATGCTTACATGCTCTCACATGCACTCCTTCTTCCTCACACATATATACAAGCACTTTCACATGCATATACCAACAGAGACTGTCTCTTACTCTAACACACCCATGTACACAGACTCTCACTTTCTTTCATTCACACACACACAGAGGCTGTCACTTTCTCTCACACACACACTCAGGCTTCCCTGGGTCTTTTTTTTCTGGCTGTGGCCATGCCTCTCTTTAAGCATCAGTGGGCTTTGACTTCCAGCCATGGCGGAATGGGCTCCATCGTGGCCAAGATGCTCCTGAGACCCCATCAGGCCTATTCTTCTGGCCACAGAGGAATAGGCTCTGCTGCAGCCATGCCGCTCCTCTAGCCCTACCGGGCTTAGTCTTCCAGCAATGGCGAGATGGGTCACACCACTCTTGAGGCCTCACTGGGCCTCACATCCAGTTTGGAGCACTTAGGCAATGTGAGACGGCAACTATAGAAGAATTTTTGGGGAACATTTTTTGCTACCTAAAGCAGCTGCCTCACCTTGCCTCATTATAGGACCACCCCTGGGGGACACATCCATTTTTACTATTCATGGGCAGACTAGAGAATCAAGATTTACAGTAGAATAAAGCTAGCATGTATTATTTATGAAGGAATTGCTTCTCCTTGATATGCAATGCTGCTGCAGAGTCTATGAGGTGAAGGTAAAATGTGGAAATGGGATAAGATATTTTATTAACCTTAATGTTTTTCTGCACGGCTGTAAGCCTTCTCTAACTCCCTTATAGTATTGTCTTTAATGTTCATCTTATTTGTGGTTTTCTACCAGGAATGATAAATATGTTTTTCATTGCTTTTCCCCTTTGAATCTTACACAGTAGTGCTGCATATTTGTTTTTGAGCATATTTATATGAGGCAGTATGAGGATTAAGACATTGGTTAACATGTTTAACTTCTTGCCTTTATTTTATGATATTACAGGGGGACAATACTAAAATTATTTCCTCTACTCAATTTGATATTGGTTATTTCAGGAAAGCAACTTTATATTGGGGAAAGGATAATGATCATGTTGTAATGAAACTGATCGAATTACACAGCTCTAACTGGGGATTAGCCTTAAAAGGCACAGAAAATTCATTGATTCAGCTGTCCTGAGATGTCCAAGGCCTCTGAGTATTTAATATAGGATTTGATTATTATTCACTAAAGTCAACCAATAACATTGGACCATAAATAGTTCTAAATCTTGAAATTGGGTGATTTACCTCTTAATACTTGCCAGGAATTTTACCCCATCCCACATTATCTAGTTCTCAGCATAGCTCAGGTTAAGTAGTGGCTGTATTCTCTTCTTCACCCTTCTCTACCCTAAGCCTAAAGCAAAACACTGTCTACAGCAATTTGTGTAGGTATGTCCATGTTGCTCATCATCTTCTAGACTTCCATGCTAATGTCATTCCATGGTGTTTCCATCCTCTACTAAGTAAAGAAGCATGATGCAGGTTCAGTAATAAACGTGACTTTCTAGCTCACCAAAACATCTTTTGGAAATATGGAAACTATGCACTGCATGTTAATCTAAATTTGCAAAATTCTTAACTATTTGTATTCTTCATGAATAGTATTTTTGGTGTTGTGCTTTATGATAAAAAGTTCTTATTTATATTGTGTAACAGCTCATAGGTGAACAATTGTATCTGTTTTTCTAAATAAATCTTTCATGCCTGAAAGAGATTGTCTTTTTCTCTATATTTCAATTTGTACAGAAAATCATATGGATTGCTGTGCATTCATTCTTATTTCTGGCGCACATTCATATGTTCAAATCTGATCTTTGAACACAGCTACTGCAGCTCACGCCTATAGGGTTGATTTATATATACGAATCCTTGGTTAACCCGAAAGCTGGGCAATACAACCCTGTTGTTTTAGAATGTGAACTCCAACAGTGAAACAAATGGGAACCGAACAGGGATTTTAGCCAAGCATAGATGCCAGATTACAGTTACTTTTTGGCTGTTTAGTTTTATTTTTTGGCAACAGCATGGTAATAATGTAATCATTGTGTTCACTGTACAGTAATTAGTGCAATAGGATCAATGCTCAGTAATTCATATATCAGCATTACACATACTTAGGACACAACAAACATTTCATGAATGGACTAACATGGAATCATAAGGATATGAAACAGATTTAAAAAAAAAAAAAATTCCTGCATGTAATGGACAGCACACAACTTGTATTACAGCATTTGTAGCTCTGCTATGTAGGAGAGAGGCATTTTCCCAATGTGGCCTTGACTGTGTTCTTCTCTTTGTAATCTGACTGAAACATCCAGGGCATGCTGTTCCTTCTCTACCTTCTCAAAAACAACTTTGCATAGACATTTTTGTTTTTAAATAGTTTCCTCAGTCCCTTCTGCTTTCCCACTGGAACCCAGCTGTTTCTTTCTTCCTTCTCCCTCCCCCCCTCCCCTTGCAATAGGAACAGTCGGTGGCAGATGTTTTAATCATATGACCTTCTATTTCTTCTTGAATGGTCTCCTACAGTAACCAGAAGCTTGGGGAGATGAAAGGGGGAAGGGAGTTAGAAAAAAAAGGAGAAAAGAAACAGTTTTGCTGGTGTTAATTTTCTTTAACAAATGGAGGTTTACATTACAGACCTGGTTAGAAAAAAAAAAGAAAAGTAGAACATACTTTTCAGTATAGTATAATGGTAAGTAATGCAGAAAACTACTGTATGCATAGGGTTTTACAACTATATTCAAGTTTGCTTCATATGTAGCTCAACGAATATACAAATTTATGAATTTATGCAATATTTTCTAGCTAGTGTACATTTTTTAAGATAATTTGGAGTTGTTTTATTGAAGTAAAACCCAAATTTACCCATTATGGGGCCGAAGCAAAAAAAGGTGCGCTGAAAGCGGATGCTGACTGTTCAGCGCCGCTTTCCTAACACGCCCCCAGGCACCTCTCCTGGGGGCACCATGCAATATTTAAATTAGGGCTCGTGCTATCAAGGAGGTGCCAGGGGAGATTGCACGCCCCTAGTGCCTCCTTGACAGTGTGGGCCCGAGAGAGGTCCGCTGTCGGCGGCTGTCCGCCGGTTAAGAAAACAGATGCTGATAAATTCAGCGACCATTTTTGGAACCTGACTGCCGGCACCTGTGTCTGACCTGACCTAAGCTCCCTCCCCCTGAGGGAGCATAGGGCAGGTCAGAACGAGTGAATAAATCAATATTAAAGTTTCGGGCACTTAATATTAATTTATTCACTCCTTTACTTATTGCCCATTGGTCCATTCACTGTCTCATGTCAGTGAAAGGACTAAAATAAATACCTTTGAGAAGGCTGTCCTGAAAGGGGACAAATGTCAGTGAAAAGGACCAATGGGCAATAAGTGACGGAGTGAATAAATTAATATTAAGGGCATAACACTTTAATATTGATTTACTCACTCCTTCTGACCTGCCCTAAGCTCCCTCAGGGGGAGGGAGCTTAGGGCAGGTCAGACATGGCTCACCAAGAATTTTTTTCCTAACTCTCTTTTGTTCCTCCGACTTAATATCGCCATGATATTAAGTCGGAGGAAGTACAGAAAAGCAGTATTTTCTGCTTTTCCGTACAATTTTTTGGGGGGCTCAGAAATTAAGGCCTGCTAATAATATTATATTATGTGGCAATGTTCGGTTTTAATATAGCCAGGAGAACACAATTTACCATTGGTTTTCATCCATGATAAACTGATACAGGTGAATTCTCAAAGAAGTTACGCATGTAAATGTAACTTACTATAGTAGCAATTTTCAAAAGTCATTTACCTGCTTTGGAAGATGGCATCCTAAGGAGAGTGAAGTGAGCTCCGTACTACTAAATATTTTACAGCGTTTACCATGACTCATACTAAGAGAAAGGGGCGAATACGTCAGGAAACCTCTGTACCTGAAGTAATGACCCCCTCTCAATCCAAGATGCCGAGCTTCTTCACTCCGAATGTTGTTTCGACTCCGGGAGAGAGGTCCGCAGGGGTGCTGGGCGAGGGACGTGCTGACTCACCCCAGGACACACAGACATCTTTGAGCCCCGGAGCGCCTGAGAAGCCTTCTCCTCCAGCCCACAGCCACAATCCAGATCTGGGTTGGGTTAACTCTCAGCGGGAAGCAGAGAGAGAGCCCGCCACAGAGGGTGAGAGAGGAATGGCGGCTGCGTGTGCATCGACAGACAGCAGCAGTGAGGTGGTAAGGAGCCGTCAAGATCAAAGGGCCAAAATGGAGTCGCTCGCCGACCTGGGATTGACTGCTGCCCGAATAGATCTAATGGAGGAAGAGGACTCGACAAGCGAAACCCTTAGGGTTTCAGAAGTTTGCCGAGGGGATAAGGTAGGCACAATCCCCGTTCAAAAACTGATTAAACCAAGAGAGATAACATTGGAAACGGTTTGGAGTGCTTTAATAACACTGGAAAAATCAATTGCAATGTTAACACAGGCATCAGTAAATAATCAAGAAGCTATTAAAAAGACAGAACCATGTGTAATTCAGCACGAAGTTAAAATAAAAGAAATGGATAAAAAAATTTTTGTTCTTCAAGAAACTCAGATAAACTTGGTTAAATCTGATTCAATAATGACTCAAAAGATAGAAAACATGGAAAATACCCAAAGATACTTAAATTTAAGAATTTTAAATTTTCCCCAAGTAAGATTGATCTCCCTGAGGGATCAATTTAAAAAGTATCTTACAGAGACTTTACTAGTGCCGGTTGAAGCTGCTCCCCCCATTGCAAATATTTTCTATGTTGCCAATAAGAATCTGAATAATCCATCCTTGAATGACGGCGACAATCTAACAGCATTTCTTGAAACATCCTCGGAGGAGCAGGTCGAGTTCCGTGGAACTGTCTCTGCAACATTTGTTTTTCCAACAGACAGAGAAATGGTGTTAAAGTTATTTCTGAGAAACAGGGAGAAAGAGTTCTACGGACAAAAGATTTGGATCTTCCCGGACATTACCAAGGTGACGCAAATCAGGAGAAAAAAAATGTTAGAGATGCGCCAGGAAGCAAGGTCGATGGGGGCCAGAGTTACGATCAGATATCCTTGCAAATGTATTCTAATATGGAATAATGCTCGCTATGTCTTTTTTGAACCAGATCCAATGTGTGTGTTTCTTGACAGTCATAAGACAGAGGGAGTGCCGCCTGAAAACATCTCGAGCCAGAGTAGTAACATAATGCCTCCTTAATTACTTATATTCTTTAATATTCCTTGTTTATGTCCCATAAATCTTGGATCTTCCAGCATTCCGCTTAATATTTAAATATGATAGAGGAATTAAGATAGGAACAAATGCTGTATAATTTGTTTCCTAAATGTTTTCTTTTCTTTTCTCAATGATTGTCTTAGGAGAATTGATAATTTAAATGCTAATTTGTTTCTGTATATCATATGGAAAAATCAATAAATAAAGAATTTTAAAAAAAAAAGTCATTTACCTGCTTTAAATGCAATTAACATGGCTAAAACCTATTGACAGTTCAATGGCATATACTGTAGCAATTTTCAAAAGCCCACTTATACAGGTAAAGCACATTTACACATGTAAAACCCAGTTTTAAGTGTGCAATACTTTTAAAAATCTTTGTGAATTGCGCGGTCATTAGAGTATGTGTTAATGATATTGCTCTTCCAGCAATTGGCCTGTTATTGGGATTTACCTGAGTCATGAAAATTGTGCAAAGTCAATTGTGATTTATAGATATATAGAACTTTCAGATCCTGGGAGTTTAAGATATTGTGATTTTTTTTCTAATCACAATTGAGGTGTTAATACTTATACAATTAATAAAATGTGCAATTGATACATGTTCAGTATTATCACTGTCCTTCCTTGTATACTTTTGCAGTACTGCAAAGTATAAAAGCCCTAATATTCAGTGCCATTTAGCTGGAAATGTTCTAATTTATTTGACTAGGCATGGCCGCCTCTTAGCTGGATAACTGTTTTTCCGGCTAAATAGATATCCATCTAAGTGGTGGGTGGGATGGGAGCATTCTGGGGTATGGCTACTTACCCAGCTAACATTTGGATAAGTAGCAATATTCAAACTTATCCAGCTAAGTATTTCAATTACTCCAATATTGACTAAGTGTAACATCAGGACATGCTAGAGAGATAAAGTTCCTGGATGGAATAAATGACAGTTTTATGGAGCTATTAGTTCAGGAACTGACAAGAGAGGGAGCAATTTTAGATCTAATTCTCAGTGGAGTTCAGGATTTGGTGAGAGAGGTAACTGTGGTGGGGATGCTTGGCAATAGTGATCCTAAAATGATCACATTTGAATTAATTGTTGTGTTCCGCGCCCGTGGCCGTCCTCAGGCACGGTCCCCTACCTTGTCAGCTTGACTGGACCACTGGCAGCAGCATCGGGACAGACTGCCCCACGTTCAGGCCCGGTTCCCCTGAGCGTTGGCGCGGGCCTCCGGGCTAGCCGCCGGTTCTGGAGCCATCCCTGCTCCTCCCTCGCGACAGCTGCTGCTTTCCTCCGAGGTCCAGGACCCAAGATGGCCGTCGCCATCTTAGACAAGAGGCTGCGCCTCCTCACCAGATTTAAAGGGACCTCGATCCAGTCTCTTGATTCCTTGTTCCTGCTTCGTCTTGGTATTCCTGGTTCCTGACTTCAGATCGGCTAGCGGTGATTCCTGGTATTGACTTTGGACTGGCAATTGGTGATACCTTGGCGTGTGACCCCAGACTGGTAAGCGGCAACCCTCTGGCACTTGACCTTGGACTTCTCCCTGACCATAGTCTCCAAGGGCCCACCTAAGTCCCAGCGGCCTGGGTCCCTACGGGCTCCTCCCGGGGGGACCACGGGCTTCCAGGGGTGAAGCTCCAGTCAGCCCTTGCACTGTATGTCTGTTCCTTGACCTCTCAAAGGTCCACCTAAGTCCCAGCAGTCCGGGTTCCTACGGGCTCCTCCTGGGGGGACCGCGGACTTCCAGTGGTGAAGACACCCCTTCGTTCCTCGACGTCACGACTCTTCGCCTGCCTTCACAGTTGCACCTGTCTACAGTGCCGAGGGTCAGCTGGTCACATCTTCTGTTTCTGCCTCGCCACCCGATGGGAGAACCTACGGATCTTCCTCCAAAGTATACCATCCTCCTGTCGGCCCAAGGGTTTACAAGCCTGAGCATAACAGATTGCCAAGTCCATGGACCCGGCGGAGGTATCTGCCCACCAGGCCATTCCCGGAATGGCCCAGCGCCTGAACAATCAGCAACAGACCCTCGATGCCCTGGTCTCTGCAGTACAGGGTCTGACCCAATGCCTTGAGGCATTAGGGCCCATGAACCCTAAGCTTCCATCTCCGCCTGGGGCTCAAGGAAACCACCCTACTCAGCCACACACCGTCCAGGCCTCCAGGGGTGACCTGGGGCAAGTAATTCCCACTCAACTCCTGGCGCCCTCTCGATACGCCAGAGATGCAAAGTTGTGTCGAGGATTCCTCAGCCAGTGCCAGGTCTGTTTTTCCCTGCTGCCTGTGCAGTTTCCCAGCGACCTGGTCAAAACAAGCTACATTATGTCCCTGCTCGACGGAAAGCCTCTGATCTGGGCTTCTCATCTGTGGGAGAGAAGGGACCCTGTCTTTGAAAATTTGAGTCAGTTTCTGTCTGCTTTCCGGCA
Source organism: Rhinatrema bivittatum (assembly GCF_901001135.1). Classification (NCBI taxonomy): domain Eukaryota; kingdom Metazoa; phylum Chordata; class Amphibia; order Gymnophiona; family Rhinatrematidae; genus Rhinatrema; species Rhinatrema bivittatum. Next base: position 130,231,454 of record NC_042618.1, on the reverse strand, counting down.
GATTTTTGATGAACCCATCCGCAAACCCACGGTCTCAGAATTGCTCCGATTGTGAAAGGGTACTCGGACAGTGGCCGAGTACACTACAGATTTCCGCACCCTGGCCGCAGAGCTGAATTGGAGAGAAGGTTGCCTGCACGGAATCTTCTTGGAAGGGATCGTCGGATGAGGTTTCGCCTTCCGGTAGTTAAGGCAGCGAGAAGGCCCTCACCTCCTTCCAAGAGTGATTTTAACTACACCTCTTTGAATTGTGTTAGGCTGTGTGATGTAAGGTTTCATCACCCTTTGTGATGTCTCTTGTAAGGCCTGTTTCAGGTGAATTGATGGGTGTGTGAGAGAGAGAGAGAGAGATGTTACCCAGGTAGAGACTTCATCAAGCTAGGCTGAGAGAACATTGCACAAATCTCATCTTTGTGTGAGTTTCCTTACTCCGAAAGTCATCAAATCTTCACAAGAGAGCACTGTTCTGTTCGTACTTCTCACTTTGAATGTCAAAGTGGCCCCTAACCCCTACCCTAATACCTAAACCTCACCTTGAGTGACTAGGTTGGCCTCCCATAGAGATATAAATACCAATCTAGTGGGTGGACTTTATGTTTAGTATCTCTCTCTCTCTCTCTTTCTCTCTCTCTCTCACATAAATAACATCCTTTTTCACATACTATGTCCTGTTTTGACAGTGTTTGTGCTAAACCCACTAATATTTCATCCCAGGGCTACAAGCCTAGTCATAAGCAGATGGCTCCTTTCTTTCTCTCTCACTCTAATGAAAAGATCAACAAAGGTGAACACAAAATACTTTAAAACAATCACTTTCTGCTACATGTATTTCTCAAAGGTCCACCTAAGTCCCAGCGGTCCGGGTCCCTACGGGCTCCTCCTGGGGGGACCGCGGACTTCCAGTGTACAAAGACACACCTCCGTTCCTCGACGTCACGACTCTTTGCCTGCCTTCACGGTTGCGCCTGTCTACAGTGCCGAGGGTCAGCTGGTCACATCTTCTCTTCCTGCCTTGCCACCCAACAGGAGAACCTACGGATCTTCCTCCATGGTATGCCATCCTCCCATCGGCCCAAGGGTTCACAAGCCTGAGCATAACATTAATGACAGGAAAGGGGACCGTAAGTAAATCCATGGCTCTACCATTAAACTTTCAAAAGGGAATCTTTGATAAAATGAGAAAAAAAGTTTTTAAAAAACCCTGAAAGTTCAGCTACAAAATTTAAGAGTGTACAATAGGCGTGCACATTGTGAAAAAATACCATCTTAGCAATGCAGTCCATATGTATTCCATGCATTAAGAAAGGTAGAAGGAAGATCAAACGTTTGCCAGCATGGCTAGAAAGTGAGATGAAAAAGGCTATTTTAGCCAAAACATCTTCCTTCAAAAACTGGAAGAAAGATCTATCTGAAGAAATTAGGATGAAGCATAAGCATTGGCAAGTTAAATGAAAGACATTTGATAATACAGGCTAAGAGAGAAATTGAAAAGTTGGCCATAGAGGCAAAAACTCATAATAAAAACTTTAAAATATTTATTCAAAGCAGAAAGTCTGTGAGGGAGTCAGTTGGACCATTAGAAGGGCTAAAGGGCACTTAGGGAAGATAAGGCTATCATGGAAAGACTAAACAAATTCTTTGTTTTGGTGTTTACTGAAGAGGATGTTGGGGAGATACCTATTCCAGAACGGTTTTTAAGGGTGACGATTCAGATCAACTGAACCAAATCATGGAGAACCTGACAAACTGAAGAGTAGCAAATCACCTGGACTGGATAGTGTATACTCCACGGTTCTGAAAGAACTAAAAAATGAAATTTCAGACCTATTACAATTAATTTGTAATGTATTATTAAAATTATCCATTGTACCTGAAGACTGGAAGGTGGCCAATGTAACCCCCATATATTTAAAAAGGGCTTCAGGGGTGATCCTGGAAACCTTAGACCAGTGAATCTGACTTCAGTACTGGAAAAAATCGTGGAAAATGTTATAAAGAATAAAATCACAAAACACAGATAGACGTGGTTTAATGGGACACAGCCAGCATCGATTTACCCAAGGGAAGTCTTGCCTCACAAATCTCCTACATTTTTTGAAGGAATGAATAAATGTGGACAAAGGTGAACTGGTAGATGTGGTGTATTTGGATTTTCAGAAGGCAGTCGACAAAGTCCCTCATGAGAGGCTTATAAGAAAACTAAAAAGTCATGGGATAAGAGGCAATGTCCTTTTGTGGATTGCAAACTGGTTAAAAGACAGGAAGTAGAGTAGGATTAAATGGTCTGTTTTCACAGTAGAAAAAGGTAAACAGTGGAGTGCCTCAGGGATCTGTACTTGGACCGGTGCTTTTCAATATATCTACTAGATAAATGAAGCTTGACCGACGTGCCGCAAATGCGCAGTAGAGAGCAGCTCTACCTCGCATGCGCGGGTGAGAACATCGGTCAGAGCTTGACTGTAACAAAAATGGTACTGGGAGGAGCAGTAGCGGCAGCGGAGGCGAGGAGCGGTAGCGGCGGCAAGGAGCAGTAGCAGTGGCGCGCATGAGGGAGGGAGGGACCTCCCCCAGAGATCTTCCATTTGTGCCATCCGAAGAGGTTGTGAATGAGCTGAGAGAGGGGGAGTGACTGAGGGGAGGGGGGGAGGGAGGAGGGAGTGACTGGGGGAGGGGGGAGTGACTGAGGGGGGAGGGAGGAGGGAGTGACTGAGGGGAGGTGGAGTGGGAGGGAGGAGGGAGTGACTGAGGGGAGGAGGGGGAGGGAGTGACTGAGGGAGGAGGGGGAGGGGAGGGGGAAGGTGAGAGGGAGGGAGGGAGACTAGAGGGGGAAGGTGGGAGGGAGAATAGAGGGGGAGGGGAGAATGAGGGGGAGGGGGAGGAAATGGACCGAAAAATTTTTTTTAATGTAGCCCGTTGTTACGGGCTTAACGGCTAGTTTATAAATGATCTGGAAAGGGTACAATGAGTGAGGTGATCACATTTGCGGATGACACAAAATTATGCAGAGTAGATAAATCTCAAGCAGATTGTGATAAATTGCAGGATGACCTTGTGAGACTGGAAGATTGGTCTTCCAAATGGCAAATTAAATTTAATGTGGACAAGTGCAAGATGATTAATATAGGGAAAAATAACCCTTGCAGTAGTTACAAGATGTTAGGTTCTATCTTAGGAGTTACCACCCAGAAAAGAGATGTAGGCGTCACAGTGGATAATACATTGGAATCATTGGTTCATCAGTGGTGGTCAAAAAAGCAAGTAGAATGTTAGGAATTATTAGGAAGGGAATGGCAAATTAAACAGTGGATGTCATAATGCCTCTATATTGCTCCATAGTGAGACCACACCTTGAATACTTTTGCAATTATGGTCGCCACATCTCAAAAAAAATATCGTTGCGCTGGGGAGAAAATGCAAAGAATGGTAAACCAAAATGATAAGTGGCATGGAATAGCTCCCTATGCGGAAAGGCTAAAGAGGTTAGGGCTGTTCAGTTTGGGGAAGAGACGACTGAGGGGGGATATGATAAAAGTCTACAAAATCATGAAAGGACTTGAACAGGTTAATGTAAATTGGTTATTTACTCTCTCAAATAATAAAATGACTAGGGGGACTTCACTCTATGAAGTTAGAAAGTAGCTCATTTAAAACAAATCAAAGAAAATTATTTCACTCATTGCATAGTTAAGCTCTGGAATTCATTGCCAGAGGATGTGTTTACGGTGGTTAGCGTAACTGGGTTTAAATAAGGTTTGGATAAGTTCCTAGAGGAAAAATCCATAAACTGCTATTAATCAGTAAGGAATCGTAGCTAGAGATCTATTTAATGTTTGGGTACATGCCAGGTACTTGTGACTTGGATTGGCCACTGTTGGAAACAGGATGCTGGGCTTGATGGACCCTTGGTCTAACACAGTATGGCATATCTTGTGTTCTTATGTACTTATCTGGATATATTCAGCAGTGCAGCCGTACCACTGAATAACCTGGACAAGTTAACCGTATATGTTTATCTGGCTAACCTGTTCATCCTAATAGCGGTTAAATATAGACCTCAAAGACAAAGAGTACAATTTTATTTAAACATATTTGATTATGTTTAATTTCAATGCTCAATATGAGGAATACCCTGTGCTGGTAAAAACTGCAAAGTTGTTTAAAATGTGTTTTACCTGCAATTCTTTTGGCAAAGTTCTAACTAAAGTCATCAGGAAATAATATCCCTTAAAGTAGTTGTTTACCTAGGCAGAACAACTGACTGTGCAGTGAATTGAGTTTTTTTTAACTCCAAACAAGTTCATTAATGTCACTGACTTAAGCAAATGTATATTTCAGATATGTCCATGCTTCAAAGGAGTTTCCTTTTCTTCTCTGTCCACATAGCTTTTGCAGTTTGACAGTAATTGGGCAGAAATACATGTAGCAGATAGTGATTGTTTTAAAGTATTTTGTGTTCACCTTTGTTGATCTTTTCATTAGAGTGAGAGAGAAAGAAAGGAGCCATCTGCTTATGACTAGGCTTGTAGCCCTGATATGAAATATTAGTGGGTTTAGCACAAACACTGTCAAAACAGGACATAGTATGTGAAAAAGGATGTTATTTATGTGAGAGAGAGAGAGAGAGAGAGAGAGAGAGAGAGAGAGAGAGAGAGAGAGAGAGATACTAAACATAAAGTCCACCCACTAGATTGGTATTTATATCTCTATGGGAGGCCAACCTAGTCACTCAAGGTGAGGTTTAGGTATTAGAGTAGGGGTTAGGGGCCACTTTGACATTCAAAGTGAGAAGTACGAACAGAACAGTGCTCTCTTGTGAAGATTTGATGACTTTCGGAGTAAGGAAACTCACACAAAGATGAGATTTGTGCAATGTTCTCTCAGCCTAGCTTGATGAAGTCTCTACCTGGGTAACTATCATATCCTCCTTCCTTTTCCCCTTTATTATTATATAATTTTTACATTGTATTTTTCCCACTCCCCCTCCCCCCTCCCGTTCCTCCTTTCCCCCCTTTTCCCCAAAACAATAAGCCCATGGCCCCAAAACTTTTATATTTTTAAATTTTATATACTAGCATCCTGTCTTGTTATTGCCTATTTTTATGTAAAGTTTAAAAATTCCATTTTATTTTGATTATTTTATTTTTGTTTTAAATCTGTGAACCGTTTTTGATAAAATTCCTTTTTTAAAAAACGGTATACAAATACCTTTTAAATAAATAAATAAATAAATAAATAAATAAATCTCTCTCTGTCTCACACACCCATCAATTCACCTGAAACAGGCCTTACAGGAGACATCACAAAGGGTGATGAAACCTTACATCACACAGCCTAACACAATTCAAAGAGGTGTAGTTAAAATCAGCATTACAGCTGTGCAATAGCTCTTTGCAGACAGGCTAACCCAGCCCACTCTCCACCCCTAACTCCTCCTATTTTCTGAATTTGCATCATACCATACGATATGGTGTTATCGCATGCATTAAACACGTTTTCGCATGCAGAAAGGGCCTATCGCATGCGAAAATGCCTTATCGCATTTTGATAAATGACCCCCTAACATGGCTATCCCTCTGGAGATCTTTGCCTATTATGACACTGGTTCAATATATTGGTGCAATTTGTTTTGGTGTGTTAATATTTCCTTAGCCCTTTTTTGTGTAAACTTTAGACTTCTTAAACCCATCAAAAGGAAATGAATTTCAACCATTTTGTCCCAGTGCAGAAGATGCCATTCTGCTCTGCTGTCTGGGAAGATGTCTCAGTGCTTTGAGATCTAGCTTATAATCAAGGTTATACCTAAAATATGTTCCTTCTTAAATCTGCTTCTGATGTTGAAAAAATGGATTCCTTGCAGACTCACACCTTTTATTGCACAAGCAAAAGAATTATGTATATGAGTTTTCAGACCAATTATGCCATATGAAAATATGATCCTTAAGGTCAAATAATCATTTATGCAGTTAAATGTCACACAATAGTAAACTGCACCATTTAATTCATTTTTTTAAACCAATATTTTCTGGTACAATCCTGCTTTAAGAGAAACTTTCATCATAATATGATAATTATTCAGTCATTCATTTATGCTAAGGTTTTGTTTTGTTTTTTAAACTCCACTTTTCACCTGACTGTTAATGAGCTATCAGAAGTTACATTCCTGTTTCAAGGTACAGTTGTTGACATGCAAAGCAGAGGTGGAAGGAAAGCAATCTCTTTAAGGTTGAAAGAATGTACAAAGGTGGTGCCGTTCACATTCATGTACTATTACTACAGGTAAGCAATGACAAGTCTTTGTGTTAGAACTAGGTCAGATGGGTACAAAAAGAAGGTCCATCTGCCTCCACAACCACATTGTTCAGACAGACACTGAATCCTGGTGAAATACAGAAAACTGGAAACACCCAAACACCAGTCACTGCAACAGAAAGCTAAGAGTGAACCAGCTCGAAGCTGGGCAGCTGCTCTGCTCTGGAAAGTTAGTGGTAGTGCTAGAACTTTATGATTAATTTAGGTAAAGGCTCATGAAGCCAGAGGAATGTCTCTGATAGGGATGTGAATCGTTTTAGGACGATTAAAATTATCGTCCGATAATTTTAATATCGTCTTAAACCGTTATGGAACACAATACAATAGAGATTCTAACGATTTATCGTTATAAATCGTTAGAATCGTGAGCCGGCACACTAAAACCCCCTAAAACCCACCCCCGACCCTTTAAATTAAATCCCCCACCCTCCCGAACCCCCCCCAAATGAGTTAAATAACCTGCGGGTCCAGCGGCGGTCCGGAACGGCAGCGGTCCGGAACGGGCTCCTGCTCCTGAATCTTGTTGTCTTCAGCCGGCACCATTTTCCAAAATGGCGCCGAAAAATGGCGGCGGCCATAGACGAACACGATTGGACGGCAGGAGGTCCTTCCGGACCCCCGCTGGACTTTTGGCAAGTCTCGTGGGGGTCAGGAGGCCCCCCACAAGCTGGCCAAAAGTTCCTGGAGGTCCAGCGGGGGTCAGGGAGCGATTTCCTGCCGCGAATCGTTTTCGTACGGAAAATGGCGCCGGCAGGAGATCGACTGCAGGAGGTCGTTCAGCGAGGCGCCGGAACCCTCGCTGAATGACCTCCTGCAGTCGATCTCCTGCCGGCGCCATTTTCCGTACGAAAACGATTCGCGGCGGGAAATCGCTCCCTGACCCCCGCTGGACCTCCAGGAACTTTTGGCCAGCTTGTGGGGGGCCTCCTGACCCCCACGAGACTTGCCAAAAGTCCAGCGGGGGTCCGGAAGGACCTCCTGCCGTCCAATCGTGTTCGTCTATGGCCGCCGCCATTTTTCGGCGCCATTTTGGAAAATGGCGCCGGCTGAAGACAACAAGATTCAGGAGCAGGAGCCCGTTCCGGACCGCTGCCGTTCCGGACCGCCGCTGGACCCGCAGGTTATTTAACTCATTTGGGGCGGGTTCGGGAGGGTGGGGGATTTAATTTAAAGGGTCGGGGGTGGGTTTTTGGGGGTTTTAGTACGGAAAATGGCGCCAGCAGGAGATCGACTGCAGGAGGTCGTTCAGCGAGGCGCCGGAACCCTCGCTGAACGACCTCCTGCAGTCGATCTCCTGCCGGCGCCATTTTCTGTACGAAAACGATTCGCGGCGGGAAATCGCTCCCTGACCCCCGCTGGACCTCCAGGAACTTTTGGCCAGCTTGTGGGGGGCCTCCTGACCCCCACGAGACTTGCCAAAAGTCCAGCGGGGGTCCGGAAGGACCTCCTGCCGTCCAATCGTGTTCGTCTATGGCCGCCGCCATTTTTCGGCGCCATTTTGGAAAATGGCGCCGGCTGAAGACAACAAGATTCAGGAGCAGGAGCCCGTTCCGGACCGCTGCCGTTCCGGACCGCCGCTGGACCCGCAGGTTATTTAACTCATTTGGGGGGGGTTCGGGAGGGTGGGGGATTTAATTTAAAGGGTCGGGGGTGGGTTTTAGGGGGTTTTAATGTGCCGGTTTTGCGATTTTTAGATTTTTTAGATTTTTCACGATTTTTCACGATATTTTACCCCCCCAAACGGCAACAATACGATTCCCTCCCCCTCCCAGCCGAAATCGATCGTTAAGACGATCGAGGACACGATTCACATCCCTAGTCTCTGAGTCTGCTTTGCTGTTCTCTCTCAGTTTTACAGTTTGCTATCTTAACCTCTATGATATACACCATTTGACCACATTTTCTTCTTCCTATAGCTTTTTCTCTCATTTTGTACTATAAAGCTGCACACTTTGAATCTACTCTAATTTCGTCATGTTGCTGCTTTCTTTTTTTCTCCATCTTTGTTTATCTATTGTAGACCCTAACTATACTCTTGGGTAATTTCTTCTCCACACTTGACTCTTTATTTCTCCTCCATCTTAATTGTCATCACTTTGCTAATCTCCATGTTTAGTTTGATAATTCTCTTAGACACTCCCTAATTGTCACTGAAGAAGAGTCATTTAAGTGTCACTAGAGAAAGAGTCACCTATACAGATGACTCACATGTGCACATCTTTGTATTCTCTGCCCACACCTATGTTCTGTTCTAAGCCAACACTTATAGCATTCTTTGATCTCTTCTTCAGCAGCATTTCTTAATGTACATTTTCAATTCTGTTTGGTGCATTCTTTTTTTTGCAATGTCCACCATTTATTTATTTATTTATTTATAATTTTTCTATACCGAAGTTCAAATAACAGGGTTACTTATCACTACGGTTTACATTTCAACCTTAAAATCGACAGTAACAAAAATTGTCTTACAATGAAACAAGGAGGAAATAAACTTGGGGAACTTAAGCAAGGGGATGAACAAACTAGTAAATCAGTAACAAAACTGGTAAATCAGGATTATTGGGGTAGTGGGCCAAATGGGATAGGGGGGGTGAGAGGAGATAGGGGGGGTGAGGGAAGGAGGTTACTGCAGTATTATTGGAAGACGAAAGAATGAATTGAAAGCATAAGCGGAATTTACTAGGAATGGCCACAGTTGTGCAGTCCAGAGTTTGTTCAGAGAAGCCCAAGAGCATTCTGGTTAGAAGACTTGGAGCTGAGAGTGAGAGAAGTCAAGCCTCTCATTTCTCTGAAAGAGTCTGGGGTTAAGGAAGGGTGAAAACCTGCCTTTTGTCCCTTGTGGTTCCAGAGTCATAAAGTGAGTATACAGTACCATACAGACTGTTCCCTGGGGTAGTGCTTCTGATTCTTTGCTAAAAGTAACTGCTCTTGTTGGTTTCAGGCTTGAGATGGGGAATATGCCTGGTATGAGGGAGTAAAACTCTTACTTTGGGTTCTTCCTTCTATGGGAGAAGGTCTCTGATCAAAGCTTAAGGCGAACAAATGTCTGCAGAGGAACAGCAAGAAATGAGTGTGATAGACACATGAAGAGAAGGAGAGAGCAGCCCATTTGGCTGTAGTCAGTGATCTAGAAGTGCAAAGAAATCCAAGAAAGATATGTGCAGGAGAGAGTTAAGCATTTGGAGGTTCATGTACAATTTAAATCCTTGGGAGGCAGTGGGCCCACTATACACTGAAGGGAACCTTAAACCCCAGGCACAGGAGTGAAGGGATCCCAGGGTGGGTGACTCAGCAAAGATCAGAAACCCCCTTCTCACCATTTCACTATATTTGATTGTGGATTCTACATGCTTTAAAGACTGTGCCACTTGCAACTACATCATTTTAACTGCACAGTAAAAACTCTTAATTTTAGAAAACCAAACATTTGTGTCGTGTCTCCTTGGTTAACACCATCTAAATGCTTTTGGTCCTAGGGCTTAATCCTTCCCCACTTTCAGACAATTCACCCCAAGGTTGCAGGACTGAGCCCTAATATTGATTGTGCCCCCTAAATTGTACTGGGAAGGTGTGTGTGTGTGTGTGTGTGTTGTGTGTGTGTGTGTGTGTGTGTGTGTGTGGAGGGGGGGGGTGTCCTACAGGACAATCACAGCAAACACCGGAGATACCAACTAGACTCACACGTGCAAAACGGGCAAAACAGGCTTTGTATAATATAGAAACTAGATAAATTACACCCTAATCTTTCAGTACAATTATTTTCATAGTAAGCTATCACAAATGCTTTCACAATGCTTTTTATTTTTTCTCTTCATTTTGGGAAATAGTTCATTTACACCTAGTGGCATGTCAGCATTTGATAATTATAATTGTCTAACTATATCATGCTGTAATGATGCAAATTGCGGTGTGTTTAACAATAAATTATTGACCTCGTAATTCATATAGAAACTATGATGAAATACATTATAGTCTGCAATTTATATGCTTGATGTCACACTTGAGAATTATGGTTGTCCCAATCATAGGGAGACAATGTCATCTCAGGGAAAGAGGGCACATAGATCACAGATAGAAGACACAGGGGTACCTGTAGAAAGGGAGGAAATGTAGACCTCAGTAATTAAGGGGAAAAATTATGGATGAATCAGTCAACTCTGCTATTCCTTGAAGTCATATTTTCCAGGTCCAGTCCTCAGACGTGGAAAATATATAGCATATAAAAGCTGTAGATAGCCAGATTATGCTTAATTATTTAGTGTTCAGTTATTTTTTTTGTAAACTGCTGTGATTGAATACAGAACAATGGTATAAAAATTCTATAAATAATAAATAAATAAAAATAATTTGGCCCACTACACGCAGAGAAAATCTGATCACCAGTTTGATCTGAAAATTCATCTTTTAGCTTTCATTCTTCCTGAGAGTTGCTATAAAATTACCAAAACATGACTGAGAGCCACTATTTTGACTGAGCTCATGCTTTGAGAGAATATACAGCATATATGTCATGAAACTGTGTCAGGGGTGGACCCTTGTCCTGGAGCAGTGGAGAACAGCTCCCTGGTAGGGACCAGGAAGCACCTGCCCCGAGGAGGCGGCGCACTGGAGGAGACAGAAGCTAGGATGAGCTTCACCACTGGAAGCCTGAGGTCCCCCCGGGAGGAGCCCATAGGGACCCAGCTGCTTGGACTTAGGTGGGCCTCACAGGGTCTCCTGGAGAAATGATAGACAGGCGTGCCCACAGACAGGAGGGGAGCACGGTCAGGTTCAAGACTTGAGGTCAGATGGAGCAAGGAGGACCAGAACAGCGTAGGCGATGACAAGGCTAGGGACAGAGCCAGAATCAGAATCCGGGAGTCAGGCCGAGGAGTGGTCAACAAAGCAGAGGTCAGGTTCCGGAGATCAGATGAGGTCACAAGGCAGGCCGAGGTCAGAATACAGGTAGCAGGCAGAGTAGTCAAGGAGCAAGCTGAGGTCAGACGGCAGGCAGCAGGCAGAGTGGTCAAGCAACAAGCCAAGGTCAGTACCAGTAAGACAGTCTGGAGGTACTACCTGGGGAGACGACAGATGAACACAGGATCCAGAGGACACTGGAAAGGAAGGATGCAGGAACAAGGCTGGAACAAGGCTGGAACAGAAGGATCCTGGAACGAGACTGGAACAAGACTCAGAACGTAGTGACAATCTAGCACAATACTAACCCAATTGCCAAAGAAAGGAAGTGCAGGCAGGGACTTCCTTATATCAGGCAATCAGGGCACGCCACGGAGCTAAGACCCACCCCTGGCTCTACAAGAGCCAGGGGTGGGTCCGCGTGGTCCGCGTGTGCACGCTTAGGGGCATGGCCAATGCCATGGAAGGCGCCGAACTCCGATGTGAGGCTTGGTGCGCACTGGAAGGCCCGGCAACCACCGCTGCAGGACGCCGAGGCCTGGAAGAGTTCGCAGCTGCCGCTAGGGAGGCTGACCCAGGACCCGCCGTGGAACCAGAGAGGTGAGCAGGCCCTTGTGTGGGCCGGACGCAGACAGGGTGCACAACAAAAGAATCACATGGGAATATTCATTGAACAAGCCTGTGTACAATGAATGATATTAGTTTGTTTTTCTTGATTGATTTCACACAGTCAAATTGTCATTCCATGGGTTTTTTGATGATTTATTGTTTCTTGTACTATAGTGATTTCACTTTTAAATGTAAAATTAAGGTATCTGCTAAATTTTACAGTTATATTGGTGGCAGGAAAAGCTGGACATATACTTAGGGGTCGATTTTAAGAACATTGCTTGTGGAAAAATGTCCCTATACTTGAGTATGTGGGCTACGCATGAGCAACATGCAATTTAAAAGTTGTGATTTACATGCCTATCTGTGTGTGCATAGGCAGAAAAGAGGCGGGGCATAAGCATTCCGAGGCGGAGCCAATTAGAACATAAGAACATAAGAAATTGCCATGCTGGGTCAGACCAAGGGTCCAACAAGCCCAGCATCCTGTTTCTAACAGAGGCCAAACCAGGCCACAAGAACCTGGCAATTACCCAAACACTAAGAAGATCCCATGCTACTGGTGCAATTAATAGCTGTGGCTATTCCCTAAGTAAACTTGATTAATAGCTGTTAATGGACTTCTTCTCCAAGAACTTATCCAAACCTTTTTTGAACCCAGCTACACTAACTGCACTAACCACATCCTCTGGCAACAAATTCCAGAGCTCTATTGTGCATTGAGTGAAAAAGAATTTTTATCCGATTAGTCTTAAATATGCTACTTGCTAACTTCATGGAATGCCCCCTAGTCCTTCTATTATTCGAAAGTGTAAATAACATCTACTCCTTCAAGACCTCTCATGATCTTAAAGACTTCTATCATATCCCCCCTCAGCCGTCTCTTCTCCAAGCTGAACAGCCCTAACCTCTTCAGCCTTTCCTCATAGGGGAGCTGTTCTATCCCCTTTATCATTTTGGTTGCCCTTCTCTGTACCTTCTCCATCGCAACTATATCTTTTTTGAGATGCGGCGACCAGAATTGTACACAGTATTCAAGGTGAGGTCTCATCATGGAGCGATATGAAGGCATTATGACATTTTCCGTTTTATTAACCATTCCCTTTCTAATAATTCCTAACATTCTGTTTGCTTTTTTGACTGCTGCAGCACATTGAGCCGACAATTTTAAAGTATTATCCACTATGATGCCTAGATCTTTTTCCTGGGTGGTAGCTCCTAATATGGAACCTAACATCGTGTAACTACAGCAAGGGTTATTTTTCCCTATTTGCAACACCCTGCACTTGTCCACATTAAATTTCATCTGCCATTTGGATGCCCAATCTTCCAGTCTTGCAAGGTCCTCCTGTAATGTATCACAGTTCTCTTGTGATTTAACTACTCTGAATAATTTTGTATCATCCGCAAATTTGATAACCTCACTCATCGTATTCCTTTCCAGATCATTTATATATATATATATATATATATATATATATATATATATATATATATATATTGTTATGCTTATAACGCCATATTTTAAAACCGGAGGCCGCAGCATGTGGTAGCTTGTTAGCCACATAACTTTACTGTTGCTCCCGATGAGCGTTTTTGTTCTTACATTACAGGATGATGGATCCGGGTCAACTGTCAACTGGGGGGCATGCAGGATAAAGAACCAGAGGGGTCTGGATGACCTCGAGGTTGACTGGGCGAACTGCACCTTAAAGCAGGCAAAGTCCTTTGGAAGATAAGCCAAGTAGGTTTGCTCGAGTAACCTCTTAAAATTAGGAGTGTACTTATGCACGAGGTAGGCATATTTTAAATCATGTGTGTACAAGTGTGCATTATTTAAAATTCCAGCATATCTCCGCTCGTGCGCAGATACATACATGTATGGGTGTACATGCATTCATTTTAAAATTAGCCTGTTAGAAGGTACCTCTGCCTAATACAGACAACCAAAATATTACTTGTGTTGAAATGCACAATCGTTAGTATTTAATATTATTACCGGTATATATCTACTTTGGAGATAGAGCTACCTTAAAAATAATTCCCACAAACTTTCAATTCTTTAACTTCTGCTGTGTTATACTCAGGCTTGTGAACCCTTGAGCCGACAGGAGGATGGTATACCTCTGGAGGAAGATCCGTAGGGTCTCCCGTCTGGTGGTGAGGCAGGAACAGAAGACTGAGGCGACTGTGGAAGCAGATGAAGAGTTTTGACATCGAGGAAGGAACTGTGTCTTTGCCACTGGAAACCCACAGTCCCCCCAGGAGGAGCCCATAGGGACCCAGGCCGCTGGGACTTAGGTGAGCCCTTGGAGACAATGGTCAAGAAGAAGTCCAAGGTCAAGTGCCAGAGGGTTGTCACTTACCAGTCCAAGGGATCACCACTTGCCAGTCTGAAGTCACACACCAGGAGTCACCACTAGTGGCTTCAAAGTCAGGAACCAGGAACACCAGGACAAGATAGGAACAAAGATCCAAAGCAAGCAGATTAGACAGTACAGTTTGTAGCAGTGCTTGGTCTTCATCCTACCAGGCCCCATCTCCGGCAGGAACCAGAAGTCTAGACAAATAATCATGGACAGCCAATCAACAGGAGTGGGGTCCGGTGCAAGCAGCAGCTTGATCAAGACAGTGAGTCATTCTGGATCTACCTGTCTGCAGATGTTGTAGGAATTCTTGAAGGGGGAGCTTGAACTCCCAAGCTTGGAAACAAGTGTTCTTAAGTTCAAGGAAGTGTGGACTGGGACCCACGAACATGGAATCAATTCTAAGAAGCACCGAGAGTGGAACTTGATCCCACAACCTTCAGCTCAAGGTCTCTTCAACTTAGGCACTGTGCCACATGCCAAGTCAAGGAATGAGCAGAGGAAGCCTCCTTTTATACTTCCTCTGCTCTGGCTCATAGGAAACAGCTGAGTATAGTTAAAAGGGATCAGGTCCCTTTAAATCTGATGAGGAGGCATGGCCTCGCGCCTAAAGATGGTGGCGGCCATCTTGGATTTCCTCCACGGAGGAAAGGCTGCAGGGACTCCGTGAGGGTGGAGCAGGGATGGCTCCCACCCGGGGGTCAGACCGGGGACCTGTGCTGAAGCGATGGGCACCAGCTCAGCATCCATGTCGGGAGCTGCTGCGGTGGGTCGCCGCCGCGGCGAGGTAGGGGACCGCGGTCATGGCCGTCCATGGCCGCGGAACACAACATGCTGGACCCAACAGTCTTTCCCACCTGTGTATGGTAGTGTCCATTGGGAGTCAAATACAAGACAGGATCATGGAAACTAAGAAAGCAGTGAAAAATTATAAAAGCTTTTTCAATGTGACATGAAACTTTATGAAACCAATATTTAAAAAATCAAAACAAAAAATGTACAATGTATTTTGCTAAAGTTCTCTAACCAGCTGTGTTTGAATATTGCCAATTAGGTTTCAAAGTTATCCAGGAATGTGTTCCCAGATCATTTTACCTTAACCAGCTATATCATCATGATCATCATTGTTTATTTATGGCATGCTTTTCCACCAAGAGAGTTCAAAGCAAGTTACAATTAGTTAAATAAATTAGATACAGTGCATCAGAAAAAGACAAACATAGCGATACTAGCTTTATACAAACTCTGAAAAAACGGGATACAAACTGTCCCGTGGGAAGAGGGGAGGACTATAGCAAATTTGCGTCAGTGGTTTGCTTGGCAGATCAGGTTTGTCATTGTGACTTGCTCAGGAAGTGTAGGGCTATTCTTTCAGTCCAAAGAGATACAACTGTCAGTGTCTGAACAAAGGTTATAGAGGATTGGGACAAAAGTGATTGCAGAATGTTAGTGGTTAGTACCGAAAGCTACCTCAAACAACCATGTTTTTAATAGTTTTATGAATGATAGGAGGTCAGAGGCCAGCCTGATATAAGGGGACAGGGAGTTCCAAAGGGTTGGGGCAGAGTCTGCAAAGGTTCTGTAACCTGGTGCTAATGAGATGCATGATTCTCAGGGGTAACGATAAAGGCAGGCCTGGGACATTGACCGTAGTGGGCAGGAGGGCTCAGAGCAGGTGATTGTATTGCTGAGATAAGATGGAATTTTTAGGTCAGAGTCAGGATATTGAATTTCGTGTGGTAGGCTGTGGGCAACCAGTCTAGGCTTTTCAGGATTGGGGCGATCTAAATTTATGTACCTTCATGATCAGGCAGGCAGCATCAGTATGTATGAGCTGTAGCTGGTGGTTTAGGGTATTAGGGAGTTCTACATAAAATGCTTTACAGTAATCCAGACACAAGATGACCACTATATTCAAAGGATATAGCTGGTTACATGCCAACACAGTACAAAACAACGTTTGTGGGCCTTGAGGTCTGACCCCACAGCCCTCCACCCTAGTAAACATTTGTCATAAGTGAAGGCTAGCATCCAATGCTCTCCTTCCCCTCCAACCTACCAAATGTTAAATAATGTAGCAGCCCAAGCCTGGCCCCACTTCCTTCCACAATATTTTTTTCAAAATCCTGAACACCCCTCCCCACATATCTGCAACCTCTATCACACCCCTCAGGACCCCCCATCCTGAAACCCCAGCCAGGAGCATGGTAGTATCTTTCCCACTCTGGGCCGCCACAGCAATGCTGGAATCGTACCCTAACTGCATTGCGAGTTGTTATCATTCGTTTCCAGTGCTGCTGTCAGAGCAACACTGGAAGCAGCCAGGAGCGGGTAAGACATTTCTGTGCACCCGGCTGGGGTTTCAGAGCACAGGGGTCCAGGGAATGTGATAGAGGTTGCGGGTGTGAGGGGGCAAGAGGGGACTTAGTGATTTGTAAAAAAAAAAAAAGTTGTGAATGGAGGAGGTACCGGGCTTGAGCCCGTCCAATAAAAATAAAATGAAATGTTTTTTATATTTATATTTAGTGATTTGGGGGGGGGGGGGGGGGGGAGCATCAGGCACTAGACCTCAGGTCAAATGTTTTCTGGGCTAGGGGGCTGTGGGATTGAGTTTCAAGGTGCACACCTTTTTTTTGTATTGTGTTGACACATAGGGATGTGCAGAGGGATGCCATACGTTGCATTCGGGATTTGTATTCGTCGAGGGGCAGTTACGTTGCATTCGGCAAGGGGGGCCCCAATATGTACATGCATTAATTATTATTCATTTCCCGGCTAAAATTGAATTAAGTACAACCCCGGCCATCCATTGCTCCTACCATGTGACAGGGGCTGACCAATGGCACCAGTAGCCCCTGTGACATAGAAGGTCAAAGGCTATCGGCACCATTTTGAATACCGACAGCCAAGAGTGTGAGTGCAGGAGATGGCTCCCGGACCCCCTGCTGGACCACCAGGGAGTTTTGGTAAGTCTTGGGGGGGGGGGGGCAGGAGGGTGGGGGGTTTGTTTAAATTCGCCTCTTTAGACGGCCGAATAATTTGGCAAAGATTCGTTGCATTCATGGGGAATCACGATACGTTTCACTTCCCCACGAATACAAAGAATATGGCCCTATACGTTGCGGATTACAAATACGTAGGAAACGAATGCACACCCCTATTGGCACATAACCGGCTATATTCTTTAAATATATCTGGTTAAGCTAAAATTATCTGGGAAGATGTTATTAGATAACTTTATCCTTGATCTTGACCACATTTAGAGTTAACAAATATCGCTTAACTCCAAATATTGGAGTTAAACCAGATCAGTTATTCAGCTGGCCCGGAATGTCTTTGAAATGCCTCCCACTTATCTGGATAAATTTTATCTGGATAATGACTTTGCAAGGTAAAATGTATCTGGATAAGTGCCGATGATATTCAAAACTCAGCATTTATCCAGATAACTTAAAAGTGCCTTTCAGCATGGACCTCTGTGTTTTGGCTTCCCTCTATGCTCAGAGTTTGGTAATGACTATCGGTGGGGCACTGCAGAACAATTTTCTGAGAAAAATATATACAAGTATTGTACATATCAGTATAACTATCATGAAAGTTTCCCTTTCACTGCTTGTATCAAGATGGAAAGATCGGATTCCTCTTTAATTGTCCCTTTACTATCATTATTTTCTTTTGCACTGCACTTTAATGAAATCTCATGCAACCTGCTTTTTTGGGGGGCTGTATATGCCCTATAACACATCACTAGATCTGTTTACATTCTGAAACATCTCCAACCTCAAATTTACTTTTGTAAATTATTGCAAAGCACTATGAACTATTTATAACGCCAGTGTATGTTTTCCAGATGAGCCACTCATAAACAGATTGTGCATCTCTGCACACTGTGAATGCCTTTTCTCTTTTATTGTTGGAAGCTCTACTTCTTTATGCAATGAACACGAGAGAGAGAGCACCCCCTCAAAGAGCACGGGACTCAAACCTTTGATCTTTTAAGAAACTAAGCTGGAGGTTGGCATCGATATGCTTTCGGCACAATTCCTACAAAAGCCCGGTAGAGGTGCCAGAAATGCTTGCATAATGTCGCCTTGCAAAAGGAGTCTTTCTGGAGCATGTGCGCCTGCTCCCTTACTTCAGGCTTGTTTAGTCTACTGGTTTCAAACATGTTTTTACAGACACAATTACAGCACAGCAAAACATGCATTGTAAAGTTAAAGCCAGCTTTTTCAAATGATCTAGTGGTTTACTGGTAATTGTCTAGTGACGCGAGTAAGGGAAATTGCAGGCATGGCCATCACAAGCTATATTCACTGGGTAGTAAAAAGAGCCAACAGGTAATATAATCTTCTAAACAAATACCACTGATAAGCAAATATGACTTAAAAGTCATATGCAACACAAACCTTGTATAGAGTCACAGCCTCATATACCACCACATTCAATCCTGCTTGTGCTTATTATAACTTTGGCGCTGTAGCATTCGTTCAGATCTACCTGCATGTAAGTAATAGGGAGGTCGGTCCTAACTTTGTCTCTAAGGGGATCACAATGTGCAGTTCCTGGGTTTTTCCCCTTTACATAGTCTTCTTATCTTCCTCTACAGTTCAGTTTTCAGGCCTGGTATATTAAGGCTTATATCCTATTCTATGTCTATAGGAATATTGCTTAATAAATCTGGCCCTTAGTAATTTTCTATGGACAGGCCTTTCTACAGAGCTTAACAAATAACATCCTTAATTTGGAAAGAAGGTGGCATTAATATAGGATGATCAAAGTATTTCCTCCCAGAGTTATGACTGCTGCCACCTCAGGGCTCCAGGCTGAAGATGGCCACAGAAACGGGAGGGAATATACTACTGTAGAATCGTTAATGCCAAAGAACATTGTTCTCCAACTTTTTCTCTCTCTTTCCTCCTGAGCCAAAAACTGGATTGCTAAAGCAAGCTTTCTGCTAAGCGAGCATTATGAAGCCCCCTGTAAGCAGTCATTTAGGGAGTAATTTTGTAACAGCCCAGTTTTCAAAGGGAAAGTACATGCATATTTTCCCTTTGAAAATTACCCCATTAAAACTACCTGCTAATTCCTGCACAGGATTTTCATGAGAAAAATAAAAAATATGCGCATAAATTATATTTCCCAACTCCACCCCCAGGAACAGCTCTATTCCCTGCAGTTAAACGTATGCATATACAGGCAATACCACATATCACGGGCAGGACATTTCCAGGGTAAAAGCACTTGGTTACACACAGAAATGCCTTTGGAAATTACCCTTACCATCATGCTAACTAGCGGATTCACAAACTCTCCCATTTGCTGTTCTTCCTGGCACTCTTTCTCACACAAGGGCTGCAAAAGGAGAAGTTTTTGCAGTACCCCTAGCCTTGTTCAGTTAGAGGAACAGGAGCACAAGTTGGAAGATAAACTTAGAACTCCTGTATAGAAAGCTGCAGAGTGGTTTTTGAGTCATTTGAGACCAGAATTAATCCAATCTGATCAAGGACAATCTATTTTTTTCTTTTTCATATCGCTGTATAGCTGGAGATGGCAGCAGGTGTAATCCCAAAATCATTACTACATTCCGGGACTTCAGATGAAGCCATACGAATGGCAGAAATATCACCAATAGGACAAGTATTCAACAAGCCGGCATCATTTTCATCCATATTTGACTCTTGCTTTAAGTTATCTCCAATGTTCTGGAGATGACTATCTGTAAGTTAACATACAGTCAAGCATAATATCTTTGACTTAAAGCTAAAATATTTAGGTAAGAGGCCAACTGCAGAACTGGACATGAAGCTCTTCCCTTGCCTATAAGTTGGTCAAATGAAACGGATGCAGAGGTGTATCAAAGAAGTTCTATTAATGGAAAATTGGAAAGCACTGAAGGCATTGTGTGTCATAATTTACTTAACAGAAACGAGATACAGATAGGGACCAAGTCTGTAAATGGCATGCTAATAATAGTATGATAGTGTGTATGCTAATAATTTTCTTTAGTATGCATGCTAAAATCAATGTTAGCAGCCTATTGAAAAACGCTAATGAGATGGACCGTATGCATATAGTAAAAGGGTCATGACAAAGGGTATGGGAGCCTTTACTGTATATACACTCTGAGGTAGATTTTGAAAGCCTTGTGTGCACAAAAAACGGCAACATTCACACGGGAGCTACGTGTTGCAGCACTGACGTGTATAACCCCTAAATTTCCTCAGTCATAAGAGTCCGGTGAACATCGAGGAGAAGGAGAGAGAAAGACAGACTCTTTATAGGGCTCACTCTGACACTCAATATATGCACTATTGTAGGAGCACTTTGATTCGGGGTGAGTTTTTGGGAGATGGGTTGGGGTTAAGGGGGGTGGTGTTACAGACACATTCAGAGGTATCCATTGTAAAATTGACATCATTAAATAATTTTAGACCTTATAAGTGATGAAAAGGAGTTGATTTGTACAATGCAGCTAGCAGAGACTGCAGTGTACAAATCGACTCCATTTGTTAGAATTTTCAGAATATATTTGGAAGACACAAGGCCAGATAAATTTAGACTGCTCTGAGGCAGGTCTAAAGATAGCCAGCTACAATTGCAAATCAACTAAATTAGCTGGATAACTTAAGCCTGTCTCAGAACATCCCTGGAAGCCTCTTTTTTACCCAGCTAGATTTTAGCCAGGTAAGTGGTTCAATATTCAAAAAACTTACCATTTAGCTGGATAACGTGTGACTTATCCTGCTTAATGGCTTTGAATATTGACCCCTGAAAGCCTTTAATGCATGCACTAAAGGGACAATTTTTAAAACCCAGTGCACGTTAAAACCGAGAGATACGTGCTTGGCCGGGCCACAAGCGCACCGCGTGGATTTTCAAAGGCCCGCGGCCACGCGCATATCTCCAGGTGCATGCCAAAGAATGGGGTAGAGAAAAAGGGGTGGGCAGGGGCGGGGCCTGGGCGGGCCGGGACAATGCACACCGGCAGCCGATCGGCACGCTCAACCTGCTACTGCTCCGGAGGGCAGGTAAAACAAAAAAAATTAGATTAGTTAGCGGGGTTTTAGGGGTCGGGGTGGATAAGGGAAAAGGGAAGCAGGTTAGTTAGGGGGTTTAGGAAGTTCACTTCCAGCTTGCTCCTTTATCGGAGCGGACTGGGAGGAAACTGGGAAAAGGCCTAGTCCATCGCCACACGCGTGATGTAAAATTGCCATCTCCCCCCCTTACGCACATGTCAGCACTCGCAAGCACATGCGCGCGGTTAGTGGATTTTATAACATGCTCGCATCGGCGCTTACCTGTGGGGCTTGCAGTCTTGCAGGTACACCGCACCCACGGGAATGTGAGCAGATATTAAAGGGGAAGCCTTGTGTGAGCTTTCCCTTTGAAAATACCTACAGTACCCAAATGTAATCTGCTTTGAAAAGCAGAACATGAAAATCGAAATAAGAAAATGGGCTGGCAAGGAACAGAACTGAAATGTGAGTGTGTATACTTGCACCTGCTTTGAAACAGGTGAGAATGTACCCATAGAAAGTCTGCACGAGGCTTTCCCTTCCCAATCTCCCTCTAACCCAACAATGCCCTTTTTTTGACTTGGGTAATAATACCCGTGTTGTGATTATTACTGGTTCTTTTACCCACAGAGAGAGTTTTCAGCAGGGCTTATCCAGTGGTTAAACAGCTGTTTATCTGTGGGAAAAGGTTTGAAAATGATCTTCCCCGTCATTTGGCTCCAGAGTGTGAAAAAACGATATTTCACCAGCAGTACAGAACGGATCCTGCATTTACAGTGTAGTATTTCAGCTCACTTTTGTAGCATAAACTATATGGCCTGCAGAACTTGCACAACTTCTTAGTGAGCACTGAAAACCACCACAGCAAGCTGCAAAATTATGCTTCATTTGGAGATAGCAACCTTTGTATACCCCCAAAATAACGATCCCATGTGCCGCCGCACCTATTTAACACCCAGTTGTGTGTATCAGTTTCAGTAACAGTCTCCTGTTCATCTAATGGTTCATTTGAGTCCCTGCATTGAATGAAAAAGGGGGACATGTCATTGAGAAAAAGGAAAAATCCAATTAAGAACAGTGCTGGCAGAAATGATTACCCAGGGTATGTTATACAACACCTACACATTCAGCTTTGTGTAGCCCCGTCCATCTGGGCAGAAGAAGGAGTGCGATGAGCCCTCCCAGGCTGGAACAAGGCACCATTGTTCCCCCTTCTATCATTAGGTTTCTGATTCAGTCTCAGCCAGGCAGCATGATCGGAATCACAGCTGGTCAGGGACTCATTTTACAGGGATTTAAGTGCACCGACCTTTCCCAGTTTTCAGGAACACATGCTTTGGAGGACAAAGAGATGAGAGTGATTTTTCATTTTCTTCAGTGTGCTAGTTTCAGGAGGGCCTATTTACTAAGCTGCATTATAACAATAAGGTGCATTATGGACTGATAAATGTGTGTTAAGTGGTCACTAATGTGCGTTATCATGAGAAAATTCTAGCCTAATGGCAGCAAAAAAAAATAAAAATCTGCATTGTATGCAAATGCATGCAAAGCAGCTAATTATTATATAAAGGCATAAAGCAGCTTGCATATACTAATGCTCCCGAGGCTCTCTTTAAAGGGGCTGCAAGGCCGATAAAATTCCCCTGTGCCCCTCAAACACCCTCTCCTATGCCAATTGCCAAAAACATTTTCGCCTCCTCAAGGTCTGCTCATGTGGCAAAAATTGCCCCCCCCCTATCTCCCACCCTCACCCTCCTAGTTACCACCAGGCCTGTTGGGACAGGAGTTATCCCTACCTGCTCCTGCCTTGCTAGCACTATCTTTCCAAATGTCTTCAACTGACCCTCTGACTGCAGTGCATTTTTACACTTCGGGGTTTCTGGTAAGCCAGGGGGGAGACATTCAAGTGTGGGAGGAGGTTGAATGAGGGAGGGGCACTAGACCCCCAAGGATCTTGAGACATAGGATGGGGATTTTCATTAGCCTTGCAGACCCTGTAAAAAATGGCATGTGGGCCACAATTAAGTGTTGCAGTGGCTGGGAATGCAGGAATTACTCCTGGACTCAAGAGGCTGCGGTATTTGAGTACCACAATCTAATGATTCTCAAGGCAAAGTGGCATGGTAACATGGCCCCATAGTTTGGCAATGTTACACCACTGGTGTGAAAGGTACATTAAATGTTATGAGAGGACAAAGATATATGGAATGAGCCGTTCAGATTTCTTTAAACACATTTTTACTGGGCAGGACTGGTGGCTCAGTGGCAATGCTACTCTGCCATGTGGAGGTCCTGGGTTTAATTCACAGGTCAGATCTTCCACTTCCTGGATCATCTGGGGCTGGGAATACCAGTCATCATGCAATGGCGACACATGGTGATTGGATTTAGGGACCATGATTGCAGAGTTCCAGAAGGAATCCTGACCCCTGACCTTGACTGGGCTAGGTGACTTGAAAGATGGTTTAAAACGGGAGAAAAATCCCAGATTCATTTCCAGTAGAAATGCAAGCCCAAATGAGCAGGAGGAAACTACCCAAAAAATTGTAGAATGACTGGGGCAATCCTATATAGCTTTATAATTCTTCAAAGCATGACATTGACAGTTTGCAATCAACAGATGCATAAGGAGCTGCACTGTCTCCATTCTGGAGGCCTTCACCCAAGCTGTACCCTGAGAGTCTGCATTTTCAATATGAAGCAGCATTTACTAGCTGTAGCAAAATCCATTTTAATAAGTGCATAGTGTTGTAGCCCTGGATAAAGATAATCTTTTACTCAAAAGTTGTTCTCTTTTGCATTTGTGGTGATGATAAAGTGTATCAGAATGATTTGTTCTCTCCTTACAGCAAAGCCTTACTCCCTAGAGAACTTTCTAGGGTTCAGAGGGCAACTGACAAATGAAGGCTTTGAATTCACCTTGCAAGTATGAAAGGAATTTTTTTTTTTTTTTAGTTATTTTTATCTGCAGAGCTTGCATAATATTTTTTATAACATTATACAATTACTAGTATGTCTTTCACCATAAGCCTTACCTTCAATCCTCTGTTGAAATTATGCTTTATTTTTATTCTGCATATTGAAATCAGCAAAGCAAAAATGGAGTAAAATATAGCTAGAATGGCACTAAAATAAAACATCACCGGAAATTCTCTCAATAGAAACTGGAAAAAATAAATAAGATTTGCACTCACCATTTGTTTTTATTTTAGTGCAGTACAGGTTCAAAACAACCCATTGAACAAATACTGAGAAACATTTTTAAACATTTTTAACATTAAAAATATACCTGAAAAGTAAGCACTTGAATGATTCTTTCGTAAGTGAAAGAATTGGTTAAATAGATTTAACCCCCAAGATTTGGGGATTATATATCAGTTTATAAAATCTGTAGCCTACTCCACAAGGTCACATACAGTATACTTGAGGACCTTAGAAAGAAAAAGAAGCAAAGAGATTCAGCTGTTATAGTGCATGAAAATCGAAGAATGGATTTTTGTGAATAGGAAAGATGACAGCTGATTGAAGGGAAAATTCCAGAAGAAAGAGATGCATTGAACCCAGCAAGGGATAAAGAGAAGTGAGTGAGATTATTAAGGATAGAAATAAGCAAGGGATCAACTTGAAAAGTTACAAGCTAGAAGGTGAATTTTAGAAGCCTGATGCGTGCATCAACTGGGGATGTGTGAATAAGTCAGGTTTGCATGCACTGAGCAGATTTTAAAAGCCAGCGAAATATGTGCGTATCTTCCGCAGTGCACGCATCTAGAAATGTTTCAAAAAGGGGCGGGCAGGGTGTGGGCGAGGGATGGGTGTTTCAGGGCAAGAACCTGAGATGTACGCGTAAATAATTGTGTGACCCGGCATGCGCCAAGGCCCCCTGCCTCATAACTATTTCTGCTGTGGATCCTGTGTAAGTGAAAATTTAAAGAAAACTAGGCAGACCTGCAGGGTTTTAAGGGGTGGGGCTAACTGGGGGAGTGAAGGCTATCAAACGAGGGGGGTTGGAGGACCTCTCTCTTAACTGGGAGAACTGGGGATGAACTGGTAAAATTGAGAATGATATCAGCGCGTACCCCTTTTTAAATTCCCTGATTTACACGGTAGAAGCAGTATTTGCACACAGATACGTGTGCTCACTTAAAATGTGGCATACATGTGTGGGTGGTCAGACTATTTTGTAACATACACACGCATTCCTGGGTGTAGGCCGACCTATGGCACAAATGTGCGCATGCGTGCCAATTTGAAAGTTACCGTCCCTGATGCAAGGATCAAGACAGAAGCCTCACAGACAGAAGCCCAGATGTAAAAATGTGCATTGAATTTCCACATGCATTTTCTTTAGTCACACACACACTAAAAGAGTTAACACCTGATGTAGTAAGCTAATGGCATGCTAATGCATCAGGAGTTTAAAAATAAAGCACTCTAACCCAAAAATATGCACACAAAGATATGCTTAATGTGCATAAAACAAGATTTTTTTTTTTATTTTAATTTTGTTTTCATGGTGGTAGTTACGTTATCACAGTAGGAGCTTGTGGGTATAGCCCTAATTCTCAACCTGCACTTGGAAAGCATGCAGGAAGATTGCCTTCTTCTGGGCAACGCGATCTTTGTGCTGTTAGCCCCCTCTGACCAGAAGTTACATTGCTAGCATTAAGAAAACATGAGTTAAACCTGCTCCTCTCTCTGCACTGGAAAGTAATAGCTAGCTAATGCCTTTATTAACATGGGATTTCCATGGAATAGCACTAATTTGCATGCACAATTTTACTCACATTTGTGTGCACATTTTTAATGTACTCAACTGCTTGCTAAAACGGGAGTTAAGTTGTACACACAAAAATGTATGTACAACTGCGCATTAACATTCATGCACAGCCAAGCACACTGTACTAGAGGTGTGCATTCATTTGCAACGTATTGGCAATCTGCAACGTATAGGGCCATATTCGTTATATTCGTGGGGAAGCGAAATGTATCGCTAAACGTATAGCGATTCCCACGAATACAACAAATCTTCACCGAATTATTCGGCCGTCTAAAGGAGTGAATTTAAACAAACCCCCCACCCTCCTGACCCCCCACAAGACTTGCCAAAAGTCCCTGGTGGTCCAGCGGGGGTCTGGGAGCCATCTATTGCACTTACACCGTCGGCTGCCGGTATTCAAAATGGCGCCGATAGCCTTTGCCCTTACTATGTCACAGGGGCTACCGGTGCCATTGGTCGGCCCCTGTCACATGGTAGGAGCACAAGATGGCGCCAGCCGTCCATTTGGGGGGGGGGTTAGAAGGGTGGGGGGTTGAAGCTAATTAAATTTTAGCCAGGAAATGAATAAGAATGGAACGCATGAACGGATCGGGGCCCACCTTGCCGAATGCAACATATCTGCCCCCCCATGAATATGAATACCGAATGTAACGTATGCGGTCCCTCTGCACATCCCTACACTATACTCCATCAGGGCCAGAGAGAGGTAGGAGGTGAAACTTGTTCTGTAAATACTGAAGTTGAAGAAGATAAAGAGGAGAGCGAGAAGAGCAGTTCAGAGAAATCTTCTCCAGAAAAATATTGTATATGGAAGCTGGCAAGAGGGTGGAAAAGATGGGAGGTGGAAGAGACCACGAGTGAGAGTTGGACAGAGCACTGTGAGGTGAAAATAGATCACCTTTCATACTTAGCTAACATAAAGGCAGAAAGAAATAAGGAATAGGGTTAAAGGAAGACAGAACAAGGGTTACATTTTCAGTAGGACACCTAACTGGCACTCTGCCCATATTTTATCCTGCACAAATCCAGCCAACATGCAAGTGCACGGTGCCCATGCACATTGTGTTTAAATATCAGCATTTTATGTGGCTAAAAGTATGCGTGTATACTTTACCATCTATAGCAATGATATACATTGCTACCCATGCACAATTACAAAGTGCGCTGGGTATGTCTAGTAGCACTATAGAAGTGATAAGTAGAAGCAGTAGAACATCAATGAACACAGTTCCCAGCAATGCTTCTGAACTATCTCTCCCCCCCCCCCACACACACACACACAGAAGACTTGCCCATGTGGGTGTGTATATGGATGCACAGTAATTTACTATGGTATTTTATAACCTGCACACAAATGATATGTGCAAGTTGTAAAATAAAAGTACATATGCTCGTGCATCTGAAAACCAAGAGCCGTGGAATTTCAGACTTATCTGGATAAACACCAGAAGCAGCGTGTAGCTGGATAATAGGGATGTGAATTGTTTTTCTGACGGATGAAAATATCATACGATATCTTCTGATCCGTCAGGAATCGGGGGGTCCCGAAATTTCCGTGGGGTTCTCTTATCATTTGGGGGTAGGTGGGAAGAAAGGGCACACAAAAACAACCCCCAAACCCACCCCAACCCTTTAAATCTCATTTAGAATCCCTCACCCTCCCGACCCCCCAAAACTTTTCTAAAGTACCTGGTGGTCCAGCAGGGGTCCCGGGAGCGATCTCTTGCTCTCGGGCCATCGGCTGCCACTAATCAAAATGGCGCCAATGGCTCTTTGCCTTTTCCATGTGACAGGAGCTATCGGTGCCATTGGCTGGCCCCTCTCACATGGTAGGAGCAATGGATGGCACACGCCATTTTGAAAGACCAATACTGGAAACGAGTCCGCTACCGATTCATATTAGAGATGTGAATTGTTTTTTGTGTTCGTGTCGTTCTTCGTTTTCGGCCGCTGCGGGAAATGTCGTTTTTTTGCGGTTCAGGTCTTTTTTTTCGCAAAAAATCATTTTTTGAGTTAGTGCATGCTAACTCCCCGTTAGTGCGTGCTAACTCCCGTTAGTGCACGCTAATTCCCCTGTTAGTGCGCGCTAACAAAAACTGTTCGATTTTGTTACTTTTTGTTAGCGCGCACTAAAAGGAGATAGCGCGCACTAACGGGGAGTTAGCGAGCACTAACTTCTCTTAGTGCGAGCTAATCCGGAAAATTAATTTTTGCGAAAAAACGGGAAAATCCCGATTGTTTTTCGGGCTCCCTGAAACATGCCAAATTGGACAATTTCGTTGAAATTTTCCAATTGGTCAAAAACAATTGCACATCTCTAATTCACATCTCTACTGGATAAGTCCAAAAAGCACTACTTAGAAGGACAAGTAGCGCTTTTCAGACTTATATGGCTATATAGGCGTGCTGCTACTCAGCTGGATAAATCAGAATATAGCTGGATAAAAACCTCTACTTATCCAAATAAGTTCAAATTTGCCCATCTAACAAGCGGGAAAGGCGCTACTTAGTTTAATAAGTTTGAAATTAGCCAGATTAGTGTGCACAACACATATACCCACATATTTGTACTTCTAGTTTTACAAGGATTATGCATGTAGATTTTAATCGCATTTACCTCCCATAAGTCTGTTACACGCATTAGTCAGGGTATTTTTTTAACATCCAGGCAACAAAGAAATACACAGTTTTACCAACTAGTCTACTAGTTTGCCCAGTCTATCTGCAGCTTATGAAGACCCTCCTGGCTCTTCCACCTGAAGTCCCCCCATTGCAACCAGAACTGTACCCAGTCATTTTTTCACTATTATGATGTTTACAATCACTTACACCAGGTGTTGAACAGAAATATTTAGGCTTATACATTCTGGCCCCTCTCTGGAACACCCCTGGCCCACCCCTTTGTCCCTGCTGTATGCACATATGTTGCTGTTTTTAAAAAGCATATACTCACGTGTGTGCCAATGTATGCACGCATGGATACTTTTTTGCATGCACATCTTTTGAAAATCTTCCTTAATTTAAACAAAGCAAAAAATCATGAATGTTTTGAACATAGCAGAATCTTCTCTCCCCACCCCTCCCCACCCCTCAACCTCAAGCTTACAAGAAAACACATGCATTTGCAAATATATAGATAGACTCATATATTCATGATGAGCAGGACTATATGGGCGTTAATTTCAGCCAGCACCAGGAAAGCGTACAGAGAAGCAGAAAAACTTTCTGTACACCCTCTGACTTAATATCATAGCGATATTAAGTCGGAGGCTCCCAAAATAAAAAAAATTAAAATCTGCCTGCAGCCCACGGGTTGGAAGATGGACGCTCAATTTTGCCGGCGTCCGTTTCCCGAACCCATGGCTGTCAGCGGGTTCGAGAACCGACACCGGTAAAATTGAGTGTCGGCTATCAAACCCCCTGACTGTCGCTGCTTCTGTCAAAAAGGAGGCGCTAGGGACGCGCTAGTGTCCCTAGCGCCTCCTTTTACCGCGGGCCCTAATTTGTATATCTTTCTTTACTGAATCGCGTGCCCAGGAGAGTGGCCTGGGCGCGTGTCGGGAGAGTGAACGCTCGCCGGCTCTCCCGCTCGTCTTACTGTATGGGCCATTTAATTGCAAAGCAACACAGGTACCTTTACTGTGCACACTTTGGGGCTGATGCAATAAAAAGCGCGGAAAGTGGGTGCTGAAAAGTTAGTGCCCGCTTTCCTAACATGCGCCTGTTGCCCGCAAGGAGGGTGCCATGCAATACCCAAATTAGGGGGTCGCGCTAGCAAGGAGGCGCTAGGATCAACCTTAGCACCTCCTTGCTAACGCGACACGGCCGCGGCTGCCGGTTATGAAGACCATCGCCAGTAAACTCGGCATCGGTCTTCATAACTCGGCGGTCTGCCGAGGTTTGTTTTTTGTTTTTTTTTACTTAAGAAAAGAAGTACAGAAAAGCAGTTATTTCTATTTTTCTGTACTTCTTTTACCTGCGCTCAGCTATTAACGCCTGCTCCAGACAGGCATTAATATCTGAGAGCAAAATGTGCGTCTGAGATGCACCCTTTTTTTTTGCATGCGGAGTGAATGAGTAATAGCCTCATTCACATGCATTTGCATGTGATGAGTGCTATTGCATTCATTCCGCATCTGACGCAGGTTAAATCAGTGCAAATCCCCCTATTGCATTAGGGGGTAGATTAGCGCCTATTTAAGCCATGTCAGAGTGCGGGTTATACAGTGCGCTCAGCCATATAGAAACAGCCATATGGTTTTTCTTTTGAAAATTAGCATAAGATATTTTCGCTAAAAGCCCCTTCATACTTTGTACCCACTATTTGTGTGGGTGACTGAAGGAGGAGATAAAATAGCATGCATACTTTTCAAACTGCCTCTAACCCAAACACTATCAAAATGCCTCTTTTTATCCCCCCTAAAAGTACATGGGCCATGGAAACCCATGGATCTTTAGCTGGAAAGAGGAGGGCAACTTTCAGACAGCCTGGGTAAAGGACTTCATGTCTAAATGGCTTTGAAAATTGTCCTCTATGTGAACCAGATTACTAATTTAGGAGTGTGCTGGGATAAGAAACCAGAAGACCAATTTTTAAATTGTAATTTTAAATGTTATGAAACAATTAACCTGTGGATAAGCAGCTCTTAGTTTGTCAGTATTTAAAACTGAGTCATACGATAACACACCTGTTTGCATAGGACTTGAAAAAACAATGATCAAAATATGTATAATACAAAACTGTTTTCCGACTTATTCATCTTCTTGTGGAATAAAATTGCCATGGAGTTTGTAGAAATAAAGGAGTGACTTTTTCAAAAGGTTTAACCAACTTTGACCTAGATTCATCATTTTGCTATAAATTTCACTAGAATAGCACCGTGATACAAAAGGGGGATGGTTAGGGTAATTTTCCAGATACTGCATTACATAGGTATTTTAGTGCAACACTTTTATCACATTTTGGGGCTGTTGCTGGAGAGAGAGAGCATATAAGACTCTCATATTAGTAAACTATTTATACCACTGTAAGAGGGGCAACTAGTAACTCGGGGTGAGGTTTAGGTGGTGGCCAAGGTTTTGAAGGGCAGTTTTACCTGCACAGTCAGAGGTACAAACACAACACAGTAGATATCAATGAAGATTTGATGTGTTTTGGAGTGATGATAGGTACCCAAAGATGAGATTTGTACAATGTACTCTCAACCTAGCTTGATTCTAGGTTGAGAGTACATTGTACACAGTCTTTTATAATAGCAGCAACAAGTGGCAGCCCAGATTAACTGCAGATCCCAGAACAGTAGTACAGCTCTCCTTAGCTTCAGGGAACAGTTAGTCTTCAGACATAGCAAGTCTTAGCATATGGGAACTCTGTCCATGATCTCAGGGGCCTCCCTAAGCTTTCTAGGCCTTGAGGTCTTATGCTCTGGTGAAGGGCTTCGCCCTCCATCCAGGAGTCCCTGCAAGTTTCATCCTTAAAGAGAATTGGGTGGGATAGCTGTGCCCGTCCTTTAAGGAGGTCTGAGGGAGATGTCTGTAAACTCCCTCACAGCCCTAAATTTAGTCAGTCAAACTTTACCTAGCTATATTTGTTGCGTCAGAGGTGGACCCTTGGGCCGAGGTGGGGTTGACGCAACCTGTAGGTAGGGACATACAAGTCCCCACCGTCGGGAGGCGGAGTGGGCTGATGGACAGAGGCCAACTGGAGCTTCACCAATACCAGCCCTCATTCCCCACGGGTTGAGCCATTGGGTACCAGGGCCGGCTGGACTTAGGTGGGCCTCTGTATGTAGTCAATGTAAAGATCAGGTTCAGCCCAGAGACAGCAGGTGAGAGATGGTACAGTCTTACACTGGTCAAGGTAGTGTCCCAGAGACTCGAGTGCCAAAGGAACGAAGACATACAGGGGGCACCTGAGCAAGAACAGGCCGAAGCCTGAACAAGTCCAGGAAGTAAGCTGAAGAGGCATCGAGGAACATGCTTGAGTCAGAGCTGGCAGCAATCTGGAGGCAGTGGCAAGCAAGGCTGAGGTCTGATCACGGAGAAAGTCAAGTGTAGTCAAAAGAAGCAGGAGTCTGGGTCTGGAGACAGACAATGTGTAGTCAGTCGAAGAAGAGGTCTGGGTCTGGAGATAGGCAATAGCGAAGTCAGGCGAAGCAGAGGTCCGGGCTTGGAGAGAGTCAATAGCGTGGTCAGGCGAAGCAAAAGTCAAAGTCCGAGAAGGCAGTCCTAATGTAGCAGGAATCAGGAACTTGAAGGGAGGCCAGGAGGCAACTAGGAGCGAGGGAACCTGTTGCAAAGGCACGTGACGTTTGCAGGAAGGGCCGGCAACCTTAGCGTACTGCGGGCCCTTTAAATTGATCAAAGAGGAGCAAGCACGTGCCTGGGAACCCAGATGGGAAGAGGCTGATGGCGGTGGCGTCTTGGCCGCGTCTTGGGCCCGAAGGAGCGGAGGAGAGGCCGGGACCTGACCCCGACAGAGCGGAGGGCTAGGTGAGGCGGGCCAGTCGCGAGTTCCGGGGCTGGCCGACGTAACAATATTTAGATGAATTTTCAGATGAAACCTAGACAGTTAGGTTCTGCTAAAATTAACCAATTTTTGCTGCTCAGTGGGTCTTTGAAAATTGACTCCAAAATCTATATGGGAGGGGAGAATGGAAGTAATATTACCTTTGAGAGAAATATGGAACAGGGCTCACAGTTGAACTGGACTGCTGAAGTGGAGGAAGAAGCTTTTCTCATAGTCCCATTTGTTTTCAATAATAGGATGGGTTACTCAAAATAAACTTGCTTTAAATATTGCAAAGACCGAAATCTTAATTTTAGATAGTTTTCTCTCAGCAGAAGCTCCTAACATTTTTCAGTTTGAGAACCTCCGGGTACCAATCTTGCAACAAGTATGGAACTGGGGTGATAATTTTGATCCCCCTCTTTCTGTGCATGCCCAACTTTAAAATGTTATAATGAGTGCTTTTTTTCAAGATGCACTTGCTGCATACATTAAAGCCTTTTTTGCCCTTTGAAGACTTCAGATCAATTTTGCATGCCCTCATGATTTCTTATGTTGACCACTGTAATTCGGTATATCATGGTTTATGAGTCACGATTATTAAGAATTCTGCCAAGATTCTCATTGGTGCCAATTTAAGAGATCACATTTCCACCATTCTCACTTCTTTACATTGGCTACTTATCCAGGTACGCATTAAATTCTCACTCCTAGCTTTAATTCACAAGGCATTGAGCAGTGATGGACCCAAATTTTTCTTATTAAAAATGTATGCTTTGTGCTTCTCTGGAAAAAAGTATACTGGATGTCCCTTCAGTCAGGTAGGTGCATCTGGAAGAAACCCGGGATAGAAATTTTTCCATAGTTATCTCATCATTATGGAACACCCTCCCTGAGAATTTACGAGCAGATACATCTTTGACAGTTTAAGAACAAAAAAAAAACAACTAAAAGTGCCAGTGTTTACATAGGCCTTTGAGTAGCGAGGTTGAGGGACATTTATCTAGCTGAATATCTAGGATAACTTATCCGGCTATCTTTAACCAGATAAGTTAGGCATTCTAAGCATTTTTAAATATTGGCCTCAATAATAATAAGAGGCAGGGTTTTAAACTGTGATCCTAGATCATAATTTTCAACTCAACTTTACCTAAAATCTTATCTAATAGCATTCTGAATTTGACGATGAATGCCATAAAAAAACAGTGGCCAAGAAAGTTAGTAGTTAAACTAAACTATTGATACAGTTCTGCAACATTATATTATTCAAGAAGTTTTTGTTTTGTCTCTAATATTTACTTTCTACTGCATTCTTTGCATGGTATGTGTTTTGCATGAAAGTAAGTTCCAGCGTGTTATTATTGCAAGATAATCAACAATGTATAAATTTATAGGAAGTGGAGAAACACAGAAAGAGAGAAACATAATGGCAGCAAAATACCATATGGCCTATCTAGTTTATCCATCTGCCCAACTAATTAGCTTTACAATTCCCATTACTCCCTCAGAGATCCCCTGTATTTATCCCATGCTTTCTTGAATTTAGATACCGTTGTCATAATCCCGGCTGTTAAACAGCCTCCCCCCTAGCAGAGGTTCTCACAGAATCACCCTCTTTCCTATGCAAGCCAACTCCTTGATGCTCCCATGACTCAGCAAGGCCAGCCTTATTTAGCCCAGCCTCTTCCATAACTCGGTGTCTCTTCATTGATTCACCTTGGCTCCTTGCATTGGCCCACCTTCCTTTCCTTGCTTTTGCATGGCCTTGGCCTTCCAGCCTTGCCCTGTGGCCTTTTTGGCCTTCCTGCCCTCTTCTGTGGCCTCCACAGTCTTCTAGCATTGTCCTTTGGCCTCCTCAAACTTCTTGCCATACCTTTCAGCCTTCGAGCCTTCTAGGCTTATCTAGCCCTGCTTGTGGCCTGCTTAGGCCTTCTTGTCTATTTTACCTTGTTTTGTCTTAGGATACTTGCTGTGCTTAATTCCTTGTTTCATGTGTTTGTGTTCCTTGCTCAGTTCCTGTGTTCCAGACCTAGTTTTGTCCTATCCTTTCCAATCATAGTTTTGTCCTGTCCTTGTTGTCCTAGGCTTTTTCCCAGTTACTGTCCTGTCTTTAGTTCTAGGCCTTGTTTCCAATCCCAGCTCTGCCTGGCTCCAACCATGCCTATCTCCAAGACCCATTGTGTCTCCTGCTTCAGGCCTTGCATCCACTTCCATCCCTTGTCTCCAGCCCTGCATGTCTTCACTCCTTTCTGCCTGCCTCCAAGACCCACCATGTTTCCTGCTTCAAGCCTTGCATTCACTTCCAGCCCTTATCTCCAGCCTCGCCTAGCTTCAGCATCATCCATGTCTCCAGCTCCAGACCATGTCTCTAGTACTAACCCACTCCAGTTCCTGCCCACTCTCCTGCTCCAGATAATTCCTTCTGACCACCAGAATTTGAGGGCATAACCCAAGGGGGAGGTTGTTAATCCAGGCAGAAGATCCTGTTCGGCCTTGCCCCACAGTCTGGCCTTGCTCCTGTTGTGGGAAACCCCAGACCCAGCCCATCTGACTGCAACAACCATTTTTGTTTCCTCTACTCCACTGGTAGGCTATATCATATATCCACTACTCTCTCTGTAAAGAAATATTTCTTAAGATTACTCCTGATTCTACCCCTTTTTACCCTCATCCTATGATCTCATTCTAGAGCCTCCTTTTCTGTTGAAAGAGGCCTGCCTTTTGTGCATGGAATACTTTGAGATATTTAAATGTCTCTGTCATATCTCACCTTTCGCGCCTCTTCTCTAGCATATATATGTTGAGATCTTTAAGTCTATCCCCTTATGCCTTAGTACGAACACCACTGACCATTTTAGTAGCCACCCTCTAGACTGACTACAACTGGTTTATATTCCTTTTGCAGATGCGGTCTCCAGACTTCTACACAATTGGCTGAATATTAAGAGGCCCATGTGTGCAAATGCCGGTGGTTATGCACATGGCTGGGCCCTGCATCAACACGTGCTTCTTTCTAATATTCTCCTACGTTATGCACATTAGAGGAAACCCGCCCGCACATGCACATGCCGACGTGTGAATGTTATAAAATATCCACGTTCATGTGCGCATGCCGGGAACCTTGTGGACATGGATGCACGTGCAAACTTTTTAAAATCGAAATGAGGCCTCACCATGGACCTAATACAAGTGCAATATCACCTCCATTTTTCTGCTGACCATTCTCCCCCCTATAGAATTAGTAGGGATCTTAGTTTTCAGTTTTTATTTTATTATTCTTGTGAATTTTTCAGAATTTATTGCAATAACAAATATTTTATATTCCACCCAAAAATAGAGACTCATTATTTTTCCTCCAATTCTTCCTATTTTTGTATTTGTTGTAATAAGCACTGACAAACTACCGGCAAAATAAAATAAAAACTGAAAACATAAGTCTCTAAGTATTAGTAAAACTAATAAGCTAGAGCAGTACTTCCCAACCCTGTCCTGGATGCAAACCTAGCCTATCAGGATTCAGGATTGTCACAGTGAATATGGATAAGATAGTTATGCAGATACTGCCTTCACTGTATGCAAATCTCTCTCTTGCATACTCATTGGCAATCCTGAAAAGTTGACTGGCTAGGTGTACCTCCATGACAGAGTTGGAAAATGCTGATCTATAGCACACTGTAGAATTGTGACTAGGTCTTACAGAAAGCAGTTATCCACAACCAATTATTTTCATCTTTGAATGGAGCTAGATGAAAGTTGGCTATGTTACAAACAGGTGAGCAACACCTGCCCCAGCTCAGTTTCAGTGCTGTGTGCTACCATGTGGAGGAACCGGGGCTTGATTCCCAAGTCTTCTGCTTCCTGAATCAGTTGTGGCTGGGAATACTGCAGAGGCTGCACTCATAGCCATTGGAGGCTAAAAAAGTCATAGACTATGTGCAATGGTGACACCTAATGGCCAGTTTTAGGGCCTACGATGGCAGCATTCTGGAAGAAACATTGGCACATAAACTTTGGTAAAGAACCATCATTACAATGACTGAACAAAAGCTAGTATGTTGGGAATATAAAATAGGGAAAAGGAGGCTGGGATAGTTGCAAATGAAGGCTTATGATGTCAGATCCCAAATCTGGTTTTGGCTAAACTGGGATCTAGCACACAAAAAATAACAGTGAGCATAGTAACTAAATCTAAAATGATTTCTTTATGATGGTCATTTTACTTGCCAGTAGGGGATAGAACTGCTCCCCCATGATAAGAGGCTCCACAACTTAATTCTCTTCAGCTTCGAAAAAGACAGTTGAGAGGGGACATCATCAAAGTTTATAAAATCATGAGACAGGTGGAACAGATACATAAAGGATGATTATTTACCCTTTCAAGTAATGCTAAGCTAACAGCTAGCAGATTTAAAGCAAATTGTAGAAAGTACTTTTAATTCAACACAAAATTAAACTATGGAATCTGTAGCCAGAGCATGTGCACTGCCATGTAATAAGTCCCCAGTTCAATCTCTGGGGTGGCCAAGGCTGGAGTTGCTGTAGAAAAAGCAATCTCAGAACCTAAAAAGGAGAAAGAACGTCATGCTCATTCCTTAAGTGTGACACCTAGTGACTAATTTCAAGGCCTATGATTTTAGGGTTCCACAAGGAGTCTTGATACATAACCCCTGAAATGACTAGACTAAACATTAGTATGGAGGGGATATAAATAGGGGGAAATGAAGACTTGGGGCATCATAATTCCATCCCTGTGTTCAACCGAGCTAAACATACAAAGGAGCAGAAGAAAATTGTTGGGTCAAAAAAAAAAAAAAAAAGAAATGAAAATAACAATATATAAACCATCACAAGATAATATATAAAACATATAGCTGAGAACCAGGACCTAAAACAAGAAATAGTGATTTCATTTTTAATTTATTTTGATTTGTGACCAGTCACCTATATCAGGAACATTTTCAGTGTCTAGAATATTAAATATGGTTGTTGAAATCTTGGAATTGAAGTTCATTTATGGTTTTATTTGTTTGTGTAGTAGAATCAAGTAGTGTTCATTTGCGGAAGAGAGATTTTGTAGGAATAGTTTCTCTTTTTACTATATTTTATTTTCCTATAAAGCAGTGAGCTGGCTCATTAGATTAGAAAAGTAAACCTTTATTATAGAGCAGTGGGAAGGTCATTCTGCTATTAAAACTATTGGCATTATGATCTTATTTATCTTCTTCATTCACTGGGAGAAGGATTAGAAGACTGGCCTTCATCTTTCCTCTAAGCTTAGTATATAAAATATTGTATGCTTGCCAAAATCTTTCATCTGAACCATTTAAACTTGCAGATGTTTTGCTCAATGTAATCAAGAACAAAATGTTATTGGTGTGGGGAAGGAAGCAATAAAAGTACTGTACATCTTTACTGTAAATCAGATTAAGTCTTTTAACTGATAGATGCATATAGCAGACTCCTAGTAGAGACAGTGGAAACAAGGACAGTATCTGAATTTGAAAGCGTGGGAGGGATTGTAAAGCTGAACAATTTTTTTATGCCTTCACATTTCTCTGTTTCTATGTAACTTAGAAATGGAGATCTCTGAAGTCATAAATACGAAACAATGAAGGACCACAAATATTTAAAGTGTGAATTTAGTGGATCTTATACTCAAAATAGTTGGGCACACAACTACTTTATTGAAATGTGGCAGACCCTCCTGGCCACCAGATGTCACTGTCCCAATCTTAGAACATACTTTATAAAGAGCCATTCATATACCTCAGTTCTCCCACCTGGAGAGTCTGGATTGTATGCCTGAACACTATTTAGCCCAGCCATGTTAATACACTGAGGAGTAAAGATGTAATTTTTTCCACTCTCTGGTGGGGCCTCACAGCTTCACTTAAAGGAGTTTATTTTAGAACTGCACTCCCTGCCTGAGGATCCTTCTTATAATTTACAGAGAGAGAGATTTTTAAGGCTCTCACCTGTGAGCTCACTTTAAACCCTATGGGGGTCAATTTAAAAAAAATAAATAAATGCCCGGGCATCCATTGCACGTGGGTCCCAGCATGCGCACATGGACATGGTTATTTTATAAACTATTTTCCACACAGCAGGAACCCTCACATAATCATTATTATCTTGTACAAAACAATTTTTAAAACATCTTATATTGTCTCAAGGATACAGCATATACAAACCTTTTATGTCAAATAGCTTTATTATTTACATTACATCATTATAAAATACATCTATTTTATAAACTACCCAGAATTTTACCTATACCAGCAGTCAGATGTAAATTCACACTTCTGGATAATGGACTTTAATTTGAGTATTAATCACTCAGTAAACTTTTATTTAGCACCCAGACCTGGTCCTATCTGAGTTATTACAGCCTTTCACCTCCTGGGAAACACCAAATGACTACGCACACATTGGAAACCTTTTCTCATCATCTGGGCATTAAGTGAGAGTTTTCCCCTATAAAAAGAGTCCCTCCCCCTAGAGATTGAGAAGTCAAAGAGAGATGGAATGATTAGCCAGAGCAGCCCCAAACATATGAATTAGTTATATACCCTTAGGAGCAACAATCCTCCAAAAAAGGGGTTACAGAAGTATATCCAAACCAAATATCGTATCCATGTTCAAAAGGTACAGTGTACAATCTAGTGCATTCTGTATTCCAAATGTAGACGAGGAGCTAGTAATAAATGTTTTGTTAGTAGTGGAGAGAAATATTAATTTATGGTTACAATCTTATCACACTTATTAAGGTATTTTCCTATCAATGGACTATGGGCCTCATTTTCTAAAGTATCACAGGCCTGCGATACTTTAGGGAATGAGGGGCAAGGGGCCGAAACGGGGGGCAGGCCTGCGCTAGCCGGCAACGATCGCACCGTCGCGGTGCGATCGCTGCCGGTTTCGCACCCAATAGCGCCACCATAGAAGGCGCGAACTCGGACGCGAAAAGGATCTTACCTTTTCGTTGTCCGCGGCATCTTTGCAGAGTCAGCCCCGGTAATGCCCCGACTCCTCCTCTTCTGGGGCCGACTCCGCCTTGGAAAATAAGGCCCTATGTGGGACTGTGCTCGTAGATATTAATAAGAACTTTTGAAATTAGAGAAAATGGCAAAGATTCCATGCCTATTAAGAATAGCATGTTTTCCAATATTTCATTTGTCCTCCTTATATACCTCAACCTTCTTTCTTGCCTTAAAATGGGTGATTTTATGCCATAATGTTTGCAAACATTCTGCAAGTTTTCACTCAGCAAAATCTATGAATTACTCATGATCAAGTCTCAAAATGTCATTATATGTAAAAAATGATCTATTAACAAAGAGAAATTCAACATACAAGCCCTAGTTATCACCAATAATAACAATTTATTTCTGAGTCCCATCTATCTGCTGCATCCCATGATTTTACTAGGAATTACTGAAGCAAATTACAGCTGGTTCAATCAAAATCATGTCATAGCAGTACTCAGGAAATCAATGAATCTACTACAGATAGGGCTTCGGATCCTAAGTGCAGTTCATCTTATGATTCCTGAGTTAATTACTTATGGTGAATCTGTGCTATGAAATGAAAATTACTATGAATATGAATTTAACAACAAAAACAAGAAAAAGACCTTGTTGGTTTATTTGCAGTTTTTAAAGGCTTCTAGAAAATTCCAGGGAAATGCAGCAAACACATGTGACTTGATATTAAGCTGCTATCCAGCTGCTTAAGTTAGCTGGATAAATTTATCTGGCTAACTTGGCTGACGTATTCAGTGGTGTGGTTGTATTACTGGATAATTATTTTAAAAGTTAGCTACATCAGTTTATCCAACTAATTTTAGGGCAACCGAATAGCAGTCCCACACTTATCTGGCTAAGGGGGTCATTCACTAAAGCTTTATCATGTGCGTTAGGGCCCTAATGCATGCGATAAGGCCATATTGCATGCAAAAAGGGCCTTTTTACATGTGATATAATGCGAATTGGGGGAGGGGAGGGGAGGAGTCGGGCCGGGGGAGGGAGGAGTCGGTGGTGTCTTTGCTGCCAGCGATAACGTTACCAACATTATTGTCGGCAGTAGCACGCCAAATAGCACACCTTTCATGGTGGTAGTATTCGGTGCGAAAGCTGGCAGCGAAGACACCGTGGTGGTGTGAAGGCTGCGGGCTTTCGCAGACCCCCCCCCCCCCCGCCCCCTGTTTTCGCTGGATTCATCATTCTGCGATGAATGATAAATCCAAGCCTAAGCTAGATAAACATTAAATAACTCCATTCTGATGTAATCCCTCCAGCAGTGGCATGTGGCCTTTTTCTAGATTCTCTGGCATCTCTTGGATGGGTTCAATTGATTCAGGAGTATATTCATAAATTAGGCCATATGTTAGTATGAATTAATGCACCTATTCAAGTAGGGTTCTCACATAACATCTCTGTGTCTTCTGTGCGTTGTTTGACCATTTATTTTGCTTCATTTAAATATCTGTGTAGTAGTGTATACAGTACCGATGGCCCTTCCACTGAACCTATTCTAAGGAGGGGCTATTTCGACAGTAATACATTTTCTGAGCTTATGAATAAGGAATTAGACTCCTATAATTTGACTGACATTGAGTCAGCAGTATCTTCATGGGAAGCAATCTTATTTAAGATTGTTGACACTCTTGCCCCTCTTAGAGTTATTGCTAAGCACATTAATAAGAAGCCAGGCTGGGTGAACCAGCTCTTAGCAATCTGAGATGCCTATTGCATAGAGATGAATGCTTATGGTGCCTTTGAATGCTTATGGTGTCTGTGCCTCAAAACACCTTAAAGGATTGGCCACAACTATCTGACCCAGTCCTCCTTAAGAGCGAATTCAACAAGGGCCAGGGAGAAACTCTACAGCCTTGGATAAGAAGGCAGGACCCAGAAAACTGGTGAGGCCCCAGAGAGAAGGCAAGAAACCAGCCTAAGAAAGGACTGCATGAATTTGATTGTTGTGGGATTGCTGAAGTAAGTGGCCTCTAACCAGTACTTTGGTTTTTGTTGTAAATAAAGAGTTTATTTGAGTGGAACCAACCAGAGTTTGGCCTCCTTTATGTCTTCCTGGCTGTTTTCCAACTTGTGGCAGCTCTCGAGTGACCAGAGCAGCTTATAAAGCTTTATTGACCAGTTATAGAATTAATGTTAATGAATCTCAAAAACTGTTTTTCTCTAAACAAATTCATGCCATGGAGTATAATCCCAGGGAATTGTTCAGGATTGCTAAAAGATTAACAAGTACTCCAAATTCCTCTTGTGTGATCTTTCGAATGGTCTGAGTTTTGATGATTTCTTAGATTATTTTTTACACCTAAGGTTTCTAAATTGGCTTCTATTTTTGCATCTATTCCAAATTGGTGCTGATTTGTCTCAATTGCCTGATCCATGCTGGTCATCCTTTGAAGCCATTTCAACTAGTAAGGTTTCCAAGGCCATTGATGCTCTGAATCCATCATTTTGTGCCTTGAATAGTTGTCATGTCACAGTCTTTATGATCTCAAGAGATATAGTTGCCCCTTCTTTAACAACTATTATTCTTTTATCTTTGTATGAAGGTGTGGTTCCATCGTCTTTAACAAAGGTATCAGTCAGGTCTCTGCTTAAGAAAATTGGCCTAAATCCTCTGATCCTGCCAACTACCAACCAGTCTCTACCATTCATGGCTAAGTTGATTGAACATATGGTATTTCACTAACTTTCTGACTTTATTGGCTTTCGACACCTTAGATCACCACATTCTCATATCGATTAAGAGGATGTGGTATCTCTGGTGTAGTTTTAAATTGGTTCAGTTCTTACTTGACTGTTTTCATCAGGTATGGATTACCAGAAGGTATTCTCAATGGACATCTGTACCTACTGGAGTCCCCTAAGGCTCTGCCTTATCCACGTTGATTTTTAATATCCTCTTAACACCTATTTGCAAACTTCTGGCAGACATAGAATCTACGCAGATGACATACACTTTTTTATTCGCTTTCAACCCAGTTGGACTGATACTATAAATTTAATAGAGCTTTGCTTGTCCATGATCAGGCATTGGCTTTTCTATAATAAGTTGGCATTTAATGGGGCTGATGTAATACCATGCTCTGCAGCTAGTCCACAGCTTAACACGTGATTGGATGTGCGTTTTGGACATTTGTCCATAACTCCCGATACAATATGGGGATATGCGCATCCAAAATGAGGGACCAAATGGCAGCATATCTAATAGCGCTCATCACATGTAAATTCCATGTAGATGAAGCTATTAGCTAATACCTACAATGCAAAAAATTTCCCGCACAGCCAATGCACCCATTGCAATATAGAAAGTTTTATGCCAGCCCTGGGCTGGCAAAAAGGTATAATATACTGAAGGGGTCATTGATAAAAACAAAAATATCCTGCTTTCTGTGATTTCTCCTATTAGTTTTGTCACAATAGTAAGTAGGAGGAACAACAGAAAGCAGATTCTGGTAAAAAAAAAAAAAAAATTCTCTGTTAAAAAAAATATAATTTGGGCACCCAATACAAACACACAAGATACATGGTCCAGGCCATGTATCTTGTGCGTGTATATTGTGCCAGTAGCGGGATAAAACAGATGCTCATATTGAACATCCATTTTCCCATTCCGCACTGCCAGCCACCTCTCCTGTGCACCCGATGCCAAGGAGGTGCTAGGGATGCACAGTTTTCCCTAGCGCCCCCTTTTTAGCATGATTCCTCATTTAAATATTGCATTGCATGCCCGGGAGAGGTGGCTGGGCGTGTGTTAGGAAAACAGGCGCCCAACATTGAGCACCCGTTTTCTATGCA
The DNA here is from genome assembly GCF_901001135.1 of Rhinatrema bivittatum. Classification (NCBI taxonomy): domain Eukaryota; kingdom Metazoa; phylum Chordata; class Amphibia; order Gymnophiona; family Rhinatrematidae; genus Rhinatrema; species Rhinatrema bivittatum. Next base: position 130,188,144 of record NC_042618.1, on the reverse strand, counting down.
CAAATATTGCATCGGCCCCAGTGTTACTAAAACAGAGTTAATTGTAATCCAGCAACCATATAGTCTGCCTCTGCCATCATCAATTACCATTGAGAATGTCACCCTGCCAATCCTTTCCTGTGCAAGGAATCTAGGGATATAGACTGATTGTAATTAAACTTTCCACATGCACATTAAACCTGTCATCAGATCTAGATTTTTTAAACTATGTGTTTTTCATGGTTTTTACTCATTGCTTTCCTATGCTGATTTTCGAACTGTAGTGCAAATCTCAATTATTCCTCGCACCTCCTCCAGACCTGCCCCTTTTTTCTCATAGGATATGTGCTGTAAAACCACACACATACTTTTATTTTAGGAGGGGCGGGCCATTTTCAGCCAGGAGAATTTACCCAGGTAACTACTTAGAAGTTGATATTCAAAGGATCTAAGCAAATACTTTAAGTAGATAGGTGTCTATTTCTACCAAGGTAAAAATTTCCTTCGCTCAAAGGTCGATTTTAAAACGAGCAAACATGTGCCCATACGTGCGCGTATTGGCGCGTGAGCAAAAATACACTAGAATTTTTAATCGTGCACGCACTTACACACATATGATTTAAAATGTACCAACTGCATATAAGTATGCTCCTAATTTTAAGAGGTTACTCAAGGACAGCTAGTGCACGTGTGTCTTCAGTAGGACCATGTCAGCTTTTACATGCGTATGTCAGCGAATTTTAAAACATGCTTGCGCGAGGCACATTCCCAATTTTCCATTTAGTCCACCAGTTTGTCCAGTTAATAGCACTGTCTTTCAGACCCTACTTGTTCTTCATCCTGCACGTTGCCCAGTTGACCCGTACCCCTCACCTTGGACTATAAGCCCTAAAACTTGAGATCTACAGACTTGCTCCTCCTCAGGAGCAGCTGTAAAGTTACGCAGATATCTAATGCATGCGCACTGCGGGTTCCATTTTTAAAATTTGGAGATACATATGTAAATTTTGTCCTCGTCGCAGAAAGCCCATGTTCCACCCCTTTTCTGCCTGCTTATTCATCACGTGCACGGGTAAATATTTGCATATCTTGTAGCTTTTTATAATGTACATTGCTTTTGCCATGGCCCACTTACGCTAGTATTTTGCAGGAGCAACGCTTTTAAAATTGACCTGACAGTGACTTAATTTAGATTCACAAGGCCCCTATAATTAGGCACTTAAAAATGGGCAGGCAGGTAAGTGGGGAGAGAATGACACTGCTTGTTAGGGATGTGCAGAGGGATGGCATACGTTGCATTCAGGATTCAGATTCGTCGGGGAGCAGATACGTTGCATTCGGCCGTATGGCGCCCCAATGCATTAATATGGCGACTTCTATTCATGTCCCAGCTAAAATTAAAATTATCTACAACCCCCCACCCTCCTGACCCCCCCAAGACTTACCAAAACTCCCTGGTAGTCCAGCCATCGGCGCCATCTTGTGCTCCTACCATGTGACAGGGGCTGACCGATGGCAACGGTAGCCCCTGTGACATAGTATGGGCAAAGGCTATCAGCGCCATTTTGATTACTGGCAGCCAATGGCCCGAGGGCAGGAGATTGCTCCGAGACCCCCGTTGGACCCCCAAGGACTTTTGGCCAGCTTGGGGGGGGGCCTCCTGACCCCCACAAGACTTGCCAAAAGTCCAGCGGGGGTCCGGGAGCAACCTCCTGCACTCCTGCTGTTGGATGCCAGTACTCAAAATGGCGCCGATCGCCTTTGCCCATACTATGTAACAGGGGCTACCAGTGCCATTGGTCAGCCCCTGTCACATGGTAGGAGCACAAGATGGCATCGATGGCCATGTGTCAGGGGCTGACCAATGGGACTAGTAGCCCCTGTGACATAGTAGGTCAAAGGCTATCGGCGCCATGATGAAACCGGTACCGAGGGTGTGAGAGTGCAGGGGATGGCTCCCAGACCCCCCGCTGGACCACCAGGGAGTTTTGGTAAGTCTTGGGGGGTCAGGAGGGTGGGGGGGTTTGTTTTAAATTGATTTATTTAGGCGGCCAAATAATTCGGCGAAGATTCGTGTATTCGTGGGGAATCGCGATACGTTTCGCTTCCCCACGAATACAACGAACATGGCAACATCCGTTGTGGATTGCCAATACGTAGGGACCGAATGCACACCCCTACTGCTTGTTGCTAAGTGATATCATTTAGCACCTGGCTGCAGTGCTTGCACGAGGAATATTGCATCCAGCCTGCCTGTGAAGAGTCTCATGGTGAGGTTCCAGATGGGTGCAGGTGACGGTGGAGAGCTTCTTGAGGAGGTGGAGGTAGGTGGGAAGAGCATGAGATGCTGCCTGAGCCTCACTGTATTGTGCAGGTGGGAGAAGGTGTTTGGGTTTTTTTAAACATATTAGAGAGGGAGAAGATCATGACTTTAGGAGGAGGAAGTATTTAATCCTCATATACTGAAGGGAGGAGATCTTGACTGGATTGAGTTGATTAAATTTAGGTGGCCATTTTCAGTAGAAACTTCATGCCTAAATATAGGTGGCCAGAATTTGGCCACCCAGTTTAATGTATGTGAGGCATTTTCAGCTGAAAATGTAAGCATCTTAACAAAAAAAATAAATAAATAAAAAAAATATATATATATATATATCCTAGATATATATATGTAGTTTACTACTTGTATGTACATACTTTATGTTCAGTATATATAGTGTGCTAGTTATTGTTGCAACCGTCCCTTCCCGACGGCTTCACTCTGCCTACCTTTCTTTCTTTGCACCTCCTCTTGCTGTGGATGGACGCCTGGCTGCTGCGGCATCTGCCTGCCATCCTCTCTGGCGTCCCCGGACCGGCTTGGGCAGTGCCTCCCGCCATGCTCCACTGGTACCTTAGGGCGTGCGCGCCACGCAGCTCTCACTCTTATTTCCTACTTGGCGCGAACCTCAGGGGCGTCCCCCTGTGATGACGTCACGTTGCCTGGATATTTAAAGCCTACACTGTTTGCTAGCCTTTGAGTTAGCAAGGGGAATTCTATGGATGGGATTCGCTCTCCGTACCCAGCTACTCTGCCTCCAATCCCATTGGACACTTAACTCTAATGGGGTACCCACTTCTCAGGGGCCTCGAGGGCCCATGTTCCCTGACTCGCTGCCTGCTCCTGCCTTCTCTTCTGCCTGGAAGGATTCGCTATCTTCAACACCAGTGAGTACTACCATCTCCAACTCAGAGCTGTTCTCTGGAACCAGGTACTCGCTCCTGGAGGGCCTGCTCTCCCTATCCTGGGGTTCTCCATACTGGGGCTTGTGCATATTCCACCGTACTCATTATTCTCAGTTCTTTCCACTACAGCACTGCTACCGGAGGAGTCGCTGTTCCAGCGCCTGAGGGACACTAGCCCAGCCGGGCTACTTCTACTGCTCACTACTGCCACCTCTGGTGACATCATCACATTGCTAATAAAAGATCAATCTCTGTGTTTGTGTGTCCTAAGCTGAGCCTGACCTGTGGCCCCTCACTGGACTTCCCCCCATGGGCGTGGTCAGCTGCCATAGTGTCCAAGAGTCCACCCAAACCTCACTAATTATAACAGTTATATGTAGATACAGTATGCTAGATACAAAGAGTAAGTTATATATATATAGAGAGAGAGAGAGAGACAGAGAGTATGGTAGGTATATATATATATATATATATATATATATATATATATATAGTATGGTGGTTGGTTATATATACATATTTTATATATACTATATATATAGTATACATTATATGATTGTAGTGCGATATATATAGTATGCTAGTTGAAATGAGTAATTGAGATAAAATGAAAGGATGAATGTTAATAGAGAAGAGAAGGAAAAATGCAGAAATATATCTGGAATAAATGAGATGGTAAGACTGGAAAATGTCTGTGAAAGAGAAATAGGAGGTGATTATTTTTCTTAAGAACTGCTTCCAATGAATATATATTGTTAGATCTCTGTTTTTAGATCTATTGGGAGAAAGTAAGGTTTTTCATGGAAAATACAGGGTGTGGGAAGAAAAGGTTGAATAGCAGATTCCTGAAACTGGTATTAATGTAACTCAGTGGGACAATTGTTTGCTCTAGGGTAATTTTACAGATCATAGCCTATTTTAGAAGGATCTGACCGCATTAATTGCAGAAGGTTTAGTGTAGGTTGGTGGCTGCTAATAAGCTGATGATGGGCAGATAAACTCTTTTAATCACTGTGGTAGTTATATTCTCCCAAAATAATTATTGTTGTTTTGTTCAAATTGCATTTTTTTTAAAATCTTGCGGATTCCATAAAAACGCATGAACGCACAAAAAAAAAGGTGTAGTAGGCACTGTATTCTACGATTAGAATGTTGTTTCTTGAGGAGGAAAGAGAAGGAACACATATGTAACTTAGCCTTCTGACCCCTGCATGGGAAAGGAGAAAACATGAATTTTGATAAACAGAAAGTCAGAGAGGGCGTATATGTTTGCCAGTAGCACGGCCTGATTTGTTACAGGGTTTTACATTACCGGATGGGTGTTACTATGGAGAAACTGATTTTCATTGACCTACAAAAATACTGTTCGCCTGATACCTATAATTTTAGATGACTTCCGCACTTCTGTTTTCAGTTTGAATGTAGAGTTTCAGTTGTCATTGCAATAACACCACTGAGTTGAACATTAAACTGTATCGCTTGGTCTGTTTTTAGTATGAGTGTTACAATAGGTCTGCAGTTCTATCCACAGCTGCTAAAATCTACTCAGTTTCCTTCTTGGACTTTTTAATGGTAGACTTTTTAATGGTAGAAATGAATAAGCCTACTACATCCCAGTCTGAATTTATGATTATGAATCATCTCTGGCCAGGTTTGAATCTCAGGACATAGTGAGGGAGAGAAATAGAGAAAAGAGAAGTAATGGTTTGTGGGTTTGTGGACCCTTGGCCCAAGGTGCGAGTTGTTTCCACCTGTAGGGAGGAGCCCCACAGGTCCACACCATTGGGAGGTGAGGTCAGGCACAGCGGTGCTCTGGGTGAGAATCTGTGGAGAGGTCCCTAAGAGCGGGGTAAGAGACACAGCAAGGAGGGACCCCCACAGTAAGCAGACAGGCTGGAGATCGGTACCTGGGCAGAGGCCTCTGAAGGGGGTGGCGCTAGGCTTCCCGAGGAGTGGGAAGCATGAGATAGGACATGCAGGACGTATACTGTAGAGGCAACCCCGAGGGGAGGAGCTGCGCAGCGAGGGAGGTACCGATGCGATGACGTAGGCTAACCTATAGAGCAGGGAATCCCGAGCCAAGTCTCCTGGTGATGACGTAGACAAGCCCGAGGAGCGGGAGGTACCGGCAGTCACCGGTGGTAGAACAGGGTACTGCCCCGAGGAGCGGGGAAGTACAACAGTTTCTGATGTCGAACGTAGGCACTGCCCCGAGGAGCAGGGAAGCACTGATAGTCCCAAGTGTAGAACGTAGGCACTACCCCAAGGAGTGGGGAAGCACTGACAGTCTTTGGTATAGAACGTAGGCACTGCCCCGAGGAGCAGGGAAGCACTGATAGTCCCAAGTGTAGAACGTAGGCACTACCCCAAGGAGCGGGGAAGCACTGACAGTCTTTGGTATAGAACGTAGGCACTGCCCCGAGGAGCAGGGAAGCACGGAGATAGAACTCCCAAATGGTGAAGGCTTTCCCAGAGGCAGCCCCAAGGAGTGGGGAGCTGGCAGGATAGGACTTCTGGAAAGCGCAGGACCAGCTCAAGGAGCGGGGGAAGCCAGGAGACCAAGTCTCCGTAGAGAGCGCACGCTGGCCCTTGAGGAGCGGGTAACAGCCAGGGTCCAGAATCCACGTAGGGGCCGGTAATGTCCTCACAGGTCCAACAGAGACAGGAGCTCGTAGAGTAGCAATGGAACTCATTGCCAAGTCAGCTAGCTGGGGGCGAAGGCGGAGTTTAAGAACCCTGATCCAATGACATCATGAATCAGGGACAACCCCGAGGTTCCCGCTGTGGTAGCTTCAAAAGAGGGCCCGGTGGCGCGTACGCGTGCCTAGGAAGGCCCAGAGTCAGCGAGGATGGTGGCGGTGACCCGACCGCCTCGAGGAACCATGGGGTACGCAGCATCAGAGACTAGTCCCCGCCGTGAGCAGGCCCGGAAAGGGAAGCAGGATGGTGCAGGACGTGAGTAGATGCAGTCGCAGCCATCTGCGACCACATCTACATAACAGGAGATAACAGTCATAACAGGAGATATGAGTTGAGTTACAAATGATCCAGGTTTTATTTAATGGCAGGGTCAAGTTGTGCAAATATGCCCATCAAACTAAACAATAAAACCATCTGGGCTTGCCTATATTCTCTAAAGTTAAGACCCTCCCTGCCTCTTCCCCTTCACCCTCTCCAGCGCCAAAGTTAAGACCCTCCCTGCCCCTTCCCCTTCACCCTCTCCAGCGCCCCGTAGCCTCCCCCCACCCCGCCCTTTCACCCCCCAGCAACTCATCCTCGAAAGTACCCCTGCTTTAAAGTACCCTTGTTCCCCTTGCCCCACTTTCATCCCCCGCACCATTCCCCTTCCCCCTTCCCCCTCCGCCCTTTTTCCCTCCTCGCTCCCTCCCACCCTGCCCCCCCCGCCCCTGCATTTAATTGTACATAAGTGCACATGCTTCCTTTATATTGTTTATAAGTTCATATGCTAAGTTCATAAGTGCACACGCCTCCCTAACATTGTTTATAAGTTCATATGCATATCTAATTTTAATATGGATAAGCAAAATCCATTTCGTTCAACCAAGTTGTATTTCTGCTCGTTGACTCTCTATTTTTGTACTTTCGTATATTATCTAGTTAGCCTTCTTTCATCGTTCATTGTAATTTCCTTTCACAGTTAACTGTAAACCAACATGATGTGTCCTACGAATGCCGGTATATAAAAAGCGTTAAATAAAATAAATAAATAAATAAAGAGAGAATGGCAAGCATGACATGGAAGAGTAGTCTAGTGGTTAGAGCAGCAAGATTTAAACCAGCAAAGCCAGCATTCAAATTCTGCTGCTGCTGCTCCTTGTGACCTCACTTTTCCCTCCATTGCCACAGATATGAACGTCTAGGGTCATTTGAAAATGTAAATGTGACTGCAATTTTCAAAAGCCAATTACCTGCGTCAAGTGTACTCAATGCAGGTAGATAGGCTTTCGAAAATTGCTATAATAGTATTTTACATATATATTTTCCTTTTGAAAATTGCTTCCTTAGATTGTAAGCCTACTCCTGGGGGAATTCTGTGCAAAAAAACTTAAAATTCTGCACTCAAAAACTTAAAATTCTGCAAACTTTATATTGGTCAAAATAACACAATTTACATAACAGTCTTTAAGTAATTACATTTTAAATTAATACAGAAAAAAGTAATTACTAGGGGTGTGCATTCGGATTGACCGCATTAGTAAAACGCAACTCATATTTTTTTTTTACTTAAAAAATTGATTCGACATAAACGATCGGATTTCCCACATATCGAACATAGATATGTTCGATATGTGGGAAATCGCGATTGTTGAGCCAAAATAAAAATATAAACCCCCTCACCCTCCTTAATCCCCCCCCCCGACTTACCACAACTCCCTGGTGATGGAGCGAGGAGTGAGGACGCCATTTCTGCAATCCTTGGCGAGAAGCATGTGACGTCGGCGGCACGTCGAGTGACGCCGGCGTCACGTGATTCCCGGCTCGTTCGCGCCGGACGGCTCGTTCGGCCCAAAAAGAACTTTTGGCCAGCTTGGGGGGGTCAGGAGGCCCCCCCAAGCTGGCCAAAAGTTCTTTTTGGGCCGAACGAGCCGTCCGGCGCGAACGAGCCGGGAATCACGTGACGCCGCGTCACTCGACGTGCCACCGACGTCACATGCTTCTCGCCAAGGATTGCAGAAATGACGTCCTCACTCCTCGCTCGATCACCAGGGAGTTGTGGTAAGTCTTGGGGGGGGATTAAGGAGGGTGAGGGGGTTTAAATTTTTTTTTTGCACATATGTACATATACCCAACTCATTGGATTTTTTTTATGTCCATATTGGCCGCAAGTGGGACCCCCTTTCGGACATAAAAAATATGAACATAAAATTTTGCTCTGCACATCCCTAGTAATTACTTAAAGATGCAGAATTTTAAATATTTTGAGCAGAATTTCCCTAGAAATTCACTGTAAGAGTGTCCCTTCCACTTGCTCTCCCTACTCCCCTGGCCACTTTGCCCTCTCAGGCCCCAATTCCTCCACCTGCCAGTATCTCTCCCCTCCACATCTAGGCTCAACCACTTCCACTCTATTGCCAGCTCCAGAGTTTGACCCCGTTTTCAGTACTGCCCCTCATACAGGCTCCCTCTGTCCCTCCCTCTCTCACACATATGCTCCATCTCTCTAATACATAAACACACACCCTCATACAGGCTCCTTCACACTCTCGCACACACATACACACACACACACACACACACATCCCCTCATACTGGGCCCTCTTTCTTGCATACACGCTCACACAAGCTCCCTTTCTCTCTCACACATATCCTCACACAGGCTACCTATGTCTCTCTCTCATGCACCCTTCACACAGGCTCTGTCTCACATATACACAATCCCTTCACACAGGCTAGCGCCCTCACATACACACGAGCTCCCAATCTCTCATACACATACACACTCTTTCACAATCTCCTCATATAGGCTCCCTCTCTCTGAAACCCACCCTCAAGCAGCCCCCCCCCCCCCACCTCCGGCTCTCTTACCTCCCATGCTCTCTCTCCCTCTCCTGTCCCCCTCACCCCTCCCCTCATATAGGTTCCCTCTCTCTGAAACTCACACTCAAGCATCCCCCCTCTCTTATCTCCCATGCTCTCTCTCTCACCCTCCCCTCCCCTATATAGGCTCGCTCTATCTGAAACCCACACTCAAGCATCCTCCCCTTGTTCTCTTACCTCCCATGCTCACTCTCTCACACCCTCCTGCTCTCTCTCCCCCTCCCCTCCCCCTCCCCCTCTCCTCCCTCTCACACACAAACACACACACACACACACACATTCTCGCTCACCGGGGCCTTCCATCTTCAGTGCGAGCAGAGCACACTCCGTTTGCGGCATACGGAGACCTTCCCTCTTCGGCACACCGGGGCCTTCATCTTCGCCACGAAAGGAGTGCTCCTTCGCAGCATACTGGGGTCTCCTCTGCTATTTTCTGCGCAGAATTTGGCAATTCTACTCAGAAAATGGCAATTCTGTGCAGGGGAGAAATTCTGTGCAAATTCTGTGCTCCGCGGTAGCGCAGAATTCCCCCAGGACTAAGCCCTCTAGAAATAGGGAAATAGCTACAGTACCTGAATGTAATTTGCTTTCAAAGACCTGAATGTAGAATATAAATCAAATAAATAAATAAATAAAGGTTAAACTTTCTTCTTTGTTTTAGATTTTTCTGATACTGGACTTCCAGCATATAGTAACAGATATGCAGGGCTTAATTTGTAGACAAAAGGGAAGAGGAACTGGAGGGAGGGGAGGCAGAGTGGGGGGAGCTGTGCTAGAGTAGGGTATGACCTTTGGGGAGGGGGCAGGAGAAGGGCCAGGAAGAGGGCCAAGTGTGAACTTTCCCTCATAAACACACACTCGCACACATCTATATGTGAACACACTTTTCCTCCTTCTCATCCTTCCTCCTCAGCCCATACCAGTGCTCAACATCCAGCCATGATTTGCCCACCAGAGCTCAGTAAGCACTGGTGAGTGAAGGACAACAGGGGAGGGGGGTGAACACTGTTGGAGGCTGTAGATGGAGGGTCACTGAGGTAAGGAGGAAGAGGGTAGATAGAATGGGGCCCTTTTTCTCTACCCTCCTCCTCTCTGCCCTGGTAATCCTGGTTCTCCATCCCAAACTCTCATCCCCACCCTTCATAATTCCTCCAGTGCTCCTCATCTCCCCTCAGTGGTCCCAGAACCCTGAAGTCTCATCTCCAATCCCTAGTGGTTCTTGAGCCCCACTCCCTCTCTATGATTACTAATTTCTAGGTATGTGAATCGTTTTTTGACGATTTAAAATATTGTCCGATATATTTTAAATCGTCAAAAATCGTTAGAGGCAATATTTAATAGGAATTCCCCCGATTTATCGTCAAAAATCGTAAATCGGGGGAAGGGGGAGGGGAGGGGGAGGGCGGGAAAACCGGCACACTAAAACATCCCTAAAACCCACCCGACCCTTTAAAATAAATCCCCCACCCTCCCGAACCCCCCCCCAAAATGTCTTAAATTACCTGGGGTCCAGTGGGGGGGTCCCGTTGTGATCTTTCACTCTCGGGCCACGAGTGCGTTGATAGAAAATGGCGCCGGCGCTACCTTTGCCCTGTCATATGACAGGGCAAAGGTAGCGCCGGCGCCATTTTGGTTCCTGTCCCCGACGTCACAAGCGTAGAAGATCGCTCCCGGACCCCCGCTGGACCCCCAGGGACTTTTGGCCAGCTTGGGGGGGGCATCCTGACCCCCACAAGACTTGCCAAAAGTCCAGCGGGGGTCCGGGAACGACCTCCTGCACTCGAATCGTGTTGCCGTACGGCCAACGTCTTGTGGGGGTCAGGAGGCCCCCCCAAGATGGCCAAAAGTCCCTGGGAGTCCAGCGGGGGTCCGGGAGCGATCTTCTACGCTCGTGACGTCGGGGACAGGAACATTTTCTATCAACGCACTCGTGGCCCGAGAGTGGAAGATCACACCGGGACCCCCCCCCCCCCACTGGACCCCAGGTAATTTAAGACATTTTGGGGGGGTTCGGGAGGGTGGGGGATTTATTTTAAAGGGTCGGGGTGGGTTTTAGGGATGTTTTAGTGTGCCAGTTTTCCCGCCCTCCCCCGATTTACGATTTACACGATATTTAAAAAAACAAAACCGCCACGATCCGATTCCCTCCCCCCCCCCCCAGCCGAAATCGATCGTTAAGACGATCGATCACACGATTCACATCTCTACTAATTTCCCCTTTCTGGAAACCTATCCTCTCCAAAAACTCTGCTCCTCTCCCTCTTTGCTCAGTAAGGCACAGGCCTCCTCTTTGAACTGGACTCAGCTGGCTGTCTTCTACCTTAGAGGTGGGGGCAGACTGCATGCAGCACTTGCTCACTACAGACAGGGTGGAAGAGGATCTGGAATTCAAAATTGTATCCTGCCCTTTGCCTTCTTAGGGGAGAAGTAAGGGAGAAGCACCAAGTTCTCTCTTTACTCACTCTCTGCTTCCCCCCCACTACTCACCCTCCTATCCCTCCCCCCCCCCCCTATTCACTCTTTCTCTGCCAACTTCAATTGCCTCATTCACAGACTGCCCCCAACTCTTATCTCGCTTGTACCCAAAGTTGTGGGTAAAAGTCTCTCTGATCCCATGACTTACGCCCACAGTCCCTCCAATCTGCTCACTGTTTCCCCCATATCTTCTCACTCACTCTCTTGTCCTTCCTCCACCCTTATTCTGCTTTCCTCTGATTACTTTATTCACTCTCTTGCACCCCCTCCACCATCCACTCACTCACTTGCCCCTTCCCCCTCCCCTAAGTGCACAAAAATCAAGGCCATGTGGCTGCCCCATCTCAGGGTAAGCAGCTCTAACACACCCTGCTTTGGGGCCAGAAATGATACGTGCCTCCACCGGCTCTGATCTGTTCCTGCAGGGGTGTTGGAACTGAAATACACTGCCAGATCTACCCTGTTTCTGCAGGGGAACCAGAACTGATATATACTGTCGGCTCTACACCGCTTCCTTGGGTCCCAGAAAAAAAGGTGACAGAACGCCATTTTGGGTTATTCCATCAGAAATTAAGCCTGGGTAACAAACACAAAAAGGGGTTGAATTACTAGCACAAGTTTGAAACTTGTAAGCTGTGCCAGTCATCAAGGCCAGGGATGAAGTCTTGATGACTGGCACTATTGCTCATATGTTTCAAATATGTGCTAATTCAAATCCCTATTGTGTCTGTTCTATGCTCCGCAGTTTCTGCTTCAGTAGCAGCTCTTCCCTTCCTGTTCCCTGTAGACTAAGGAGGGGAAGTGGGAGCCGAGTGCCTGTTGTATCCACTCCAGCTCACCCCTCTTCTCCTCTTCCCTGCATGCTGCCTGTTAGAGCACCCTCGCTCCTCTGCCTCTTAAGTCAGAAAAGAAGTGTTCCAGGCTGCTCCCCCACAAATTAAGCCCTGCTGATATGGATCCTTTTTTTTACTGATCTGTTTGTGCAAGCTTTAGCATCTCCCCTAATAAACCCCCTTACATGATGGTAACATTTGACAATTCTAACAAAGGAAACTTAGTGGCAGGAAGGAAAGAGATATCTCCTTCTAAAAGCACAAGGAAATGACCTCTTTAGAAAAGAAGGAAAACGAAAAAAATAAAAGGGACTCTAACAAGAGAGAGAAATTCAGTAAAATCTTGTTTGCTGCAAGTGATGCAACTAAAGTATGCAAAAGAGTTTACGCATGCTTTGCTTTTTGTGAAAACCTGATACATTTGAAGATCACTTTGCAGAGGTCCAATAAAATGAACATAATCTGTTTTACTTGCTTTAGATAAGGAGCCAGTGCTGCCACAAATAATTATTATTGCAGGAAGCACTTGGCATTCTTATAATATATTGCCAGGACATTTTATGCCCCATTAGTACCAGCAAGCTCTGTCCTCCTATATCTTATTATGCTCCATTACTTGTCATAATTTGTACCCTGAGTCCGCCATTGCTTGGAGTCTCCTTTTTCTTCTATACTTATATTACATCTCTTTACATTATACAAAGAGATGTGCCAGTTTATAATTGTGTTAGCTGTTCACTAGCCTTCCCTGAAGAAGCCAGGCACATGGCCTTGTGAAAATCAACACGTGAGAAAACTTCTTAACAAGAGCATGCTCATCTTCTTACTATGTTGGCTAAAACTTGGTAGCAAGTTGGCAACCCCCTATAATTGACCAAAAGAGTTTTAAGCCCCAGCTCAACTTTGGGATGTCATCATCTACAAACCCCTGACTCAAAGTTCATGCCAGTTGGGGGCATCAGACATCATCAGTTAAAGTATTTTTTCCCAGTCGCTATAATTTACAGACATCTGTGTCTGACACGCTGCCACCTACAAGGGGACCATCATATTGCTTCTTCCCCTCCAACTGCAGTCAGGCTGAGGGGAGAGAGGTACCTGGATCAGAACAGAAGTCTAGGTTTCCTGCAAGACACTGCATGGCGCCAACGCTCGCCTGACTAAAAGTATTCCAAAGAAAGTAGGAAGTAAAGCAGGGCAGATCTGAGAGCACAGACTATTTAATTAAACCCTTGGAAGATATAATTAGGGAATAGAAATATTTGCAAGGAATCACTGTCAAACTGATAGAGATAATATATCACAGAAATGAGATATATGAAGAGCTTGTGTGGGGAAGCTTACACAGCATTGTCTATATTTTGCTTCCTTGTAGTCTTTGCTTCATTTTCATGAAGATTGAAGAAATATTTAATAGGGTTGAAGAAATATTTAATAGGGATGTGGGGGTCCAGCGGGGGTCCGGGAGCGATCTCCTGCACTTGTGACATCAGGGGACAGGAACCAAAATGGCGCCGGCGCTACCTTTGCCCTGTCATATGACAGGGCAAAGGTAGCGCCGGCGCCATTTCTATTAACGCACCCGTGGCCTGAGAGTGGAAGATCACAGCGGGACCCCCCCCACTGGACCCCAGGTAATTTAAGGCATTTGGGGGGGGGTTCGGGAGGGTGGGGGATTTATTTTAAAGGGTCGGGGTGGGTTTTAGGGTTGTTTTAGTGTGCCGGTTTAACCGCCCTTCCCCGATTTATGATTTACACGATTTTAAACAAAACAAAACCACGACGATCCGATTCCCTCCCCCCCTTAGCCAAAATCGATCATTAAGACGATCGATCACACGATTCACATCTCTAGTATTTAAGCTCTGTCCTTCTATTGTGCGCCCCCTTTAATCCCCTCTCTGCTTATAGTGCTATTAAAGATAACCTACACTTTCAACCTTCACCTGGACTCACTTGGACTCGCTGGACTTTTGTGCTTACCTTTTCTCTAGTCAGAACTCTTTATTATTGTTTTTCTGATGTCTCCCTTACTATTGCGCAGACCCAGTGGTAATCTGTCGCCATAGCCAATAATGGTACTAAATATATCGCACCCTAATGAATGTGTCGCTCATTGACCAATTGTTCTATTTGATGCCTGCAATTCATTGATGCTCCCCTGCCTTTCCCTCAGCTGATTCCACAGTCTTGTTTCTCCTGCATCCCATTCTGCTCCCCCCTGCCCCACCATCTCCTGTTATTTGATTTGAATATTGTTGACAGCACTTCTATCCATCGTAACCCCGCTCACCTCCTTGTCCCATTATGGCAAGCTATCCTATCCCACGCATTCACTTCCCTACCCACAGACCCCCCACCTACTCTCCCCTAAATAAACGCCCAGTCCTGCTAAGTCCCTTCTCCCCATTCTCATCTCCCCCCTAACACAATTTCTAGGACTCACCACCCTGTCCATCATTCTTTTCAATGCACAATCACTCTCCAAAAAAACCATAATGCTTATCGACCTTCTACTAGACTATAAGCCAGATATCTGTGTCATCACAGAAACCTGGCTCAAGGACTCTGATATTGTCCTTATTAATCAACTACCCACTCTTGACTATGACATCTTCACTATCCCCGACCCAAAAAACGAGGTGGATGACTCCTCCTAGCAGTCAAGAAACACATAAAACTCAAACATATGAACATTAACACATTTGGGATTGGGCTGTTCAAATCCCATGAGCTACAACTCTGCCTTGTCTATGCCCCCCCTGGCCTCTTAGAACTCAACCCCCTCCCCTCTCATTGAATTCATCTTGATAACATCAATATAGAAACCCCTGCCATTATCTTAGGTGACTTCAATCTACATGTAGACGCTTCCCCCCTCTCATCGTCCTGTGACACCTTCCTCAACTCTCTCTATGCTAATGGCTATAATCAAATCATTTCTGCTCCTACTCACAAAGCTGGGCACACCCTAGATCTCATTTTCACTAACTCTTGCATCCAATCCACCAACACACCATCATGCACTCCTGTTCCTTGGACAGACCACTCCCTCATTGAAACCTCACTCTTCATAAAGACACGCACTGAGCACAATCCTGCCACAACTACCACCATTATTTACAGAAAATCTTGCCCCAGCGAAGACCTGATTTCAACCTTCTCCAGATCTCTGCCTAACCTTGAATGTACCAACCCTAATACTGCCCTCACATCATGGAACAACCTTTCCCTTGACATTGCAAATGAACTGTGCCCGATCTCCAAATGGGAACTGAACCCATCTGCAAAAAACCTAAAACTTTGGTACAACTCTGAACTAAAACAAATGAAAAATGTGACTAGACAAAAAGAAAGAGCCTGGCACAAAGCCCCCTCTCCCCATAAAGCCTCCTCCTTCAAATCTGCCCTACACCAGTACAGACTCGCCACCCTTAATGCCAAACGTGATTTCTGTGCCTCCAAAATACATGACTACTCATACAACCCAAAAACCCTAATACTCGGAAGCATGAACACATCACACCCATCCTCAAGGACTTACACTGGCTCCCGATCCCCTCTCGCATTCTTTACAAAACCCTTAATATTATACACAAAGCCATATACACCCACAACTCCGACTGGCTAGATGAGCCATTCCACTATACACGCTGCAACCGCCCCACTAGAACCACCAACAAAGGGACCCTCCATGTACCCTCCCTAAATAAGGCACACCTTACTAGGGATGTGAATCGTTTTCCATATCGTCTTAATGATAGAAATCGTGTGGCAGGGCAAGAAAATCGTGTTAGGCACGATTTTTTAGTTAAAAAATCGTTAAAAATCGTTTTTTCCGATTAGTGCGCACTAACTCAATTTAGTGCGCACTAACTGAAAATGATTCAATTTGACACTTTTCAGGTCAGTTAAGGTCAGTTTAGGAATGAATATGTATTCCTATTGGCTGCCCTCTTATTTATTCATGTTACCAAGGTTCCCACTGACAGTATATGGGGGATGGGAAATGGAAACAGTTGGTAGCTTGACAAAACAAGTAATGTGATCAGTCAATGTGACTAGAACTTGTGCCCTAACCCTGATACCAGGGGTATTGTGATCTTCCTGCACACAGTGCCCTATCCCTATTAATACCAGGAGTGTTGTGATCTTCCTGCACACAGTGCCCTAACCCTGGCACCAGGGGTGTTGTGATCTTCCTGCACACAGTGCCCTATCCCTATTAATACCAGGAGTGTTGTGATCTTCCTGCACACAGTGCCCTAACCCTGGCACCAGGGGTGTTGTGATCTTCATGTACACAGTGCTCTATCCCTATTAATACCAGGAGTGTTGTGATCTTCCTGCACACAGTGCCCTATCCCTAATACCAGGGGTGTTGTGATCTTCCTGCACACAGTGCCCTATTCCTGATACCGGGGGTGTTGTGATCTTCCTGCACACAATGCCCTATTCCTGATACCGGGGGTGTTGTGATCTTCTTGCACACATCCCGGTATCAGGGATAGGGCACTGCATGCAGGAAGATCACAACACTCTTGGTATCAGGAATAGGGCACTGTGTGCAGGAAGATCACAACACCCCTGGTATTAGGGATAGGGCACTGCGTGCAGGAAGATCACAACACTCCTGGTATTAATAGGGATAGGGCACTGCATGCAGGAAGATCACAACACCCCTGGTATCAGGGATAGGGCACTGTGTGCAGGAAGATCACAATACCCCGGAGGAGTGAGGGTCAGGCAGCTCCCCCCTGTCTGTGAAGCCAGCCTCTCACTAGTAATGCAGGGAGGGAGCTGTCTCAGACTTCACCATCCTCCCCCCCCTCACCCACACACCATTCACTAGCTGGGACATGGGGGAAGTCAGGAGTGAGGGTCAGGCAGCTCCCCCCTGTCTGTGAAGCCAGCCTCTCACTAGTAATGCAGGGAGGGAGCTGTCTCAGACTTCACCATCCTCCCCCCCCCTCACCCACACACCATTCACTAGCTGGGACATGGGGGAAGTCAGGAGTGAGAGTCAGGCAGCTCCCCCCTGTCTGTGAAGCCAGCCTCTCACTAGTAATGCAGGGAGGGAGCTGTCTCAGACTTCACCATCCTCCTCCCCCCCTCACCCACACACCATTCACTAGCTGGGACATGGGGGAAGTCAGGAGTGAGGGTCAGGCAGCTCCCCCCTGTCTGTGAAGCCAGCCTCTCACTAGTAATGCAGGGAGGGAGCTGTCTCAGACTTCACCATCCTCCCCCCCCCCCCCTCACCCACACACCATTCACTAGCTGGGACATGGGGGAAGTCAGGAGTGAGGGTCAGGCAGCTCCCCCCTGTCTGTGAAGCCAGCCTCTCACTAGTAATGCAGGGAGGGAGCTGTCTTAGACTTCACCATCCTCCCCCCCCCCCCCTCACCCACACACCATTCACTAGCTGGGACATGGGGGAAGTCAGGAGTGAGGGTCAGGCAGCTCCCCCCTGTCTGTGAAGCCAGCCTCTCACTAGTAATGCAGGGAGGGAGCTGTCTCAGACTGGTATCAGGGATAGGGCACTGAGTGCAGGAAGATCACAACACCCCTGGTATCAGGAATAGGGCACAGGTTCTAGTCATATTGACTGATCACATTACTTTTTTTTGTCAACTACAAACAGTTTCCATTTCCCATCCCCCCAACCATCACCTCAGTTGGAACCTTGGTAACATCAATAGATAAGAGGGCAGCCAGCCAATAGGAATACATATTCATTCCTAACTGACCTTTACTGACCTGGATAGTGTCAATAATTTGTATCATTTTCTGTTAGTGTTCCTGAGTTTCCATTTCCATTTCCCATCCCCCCAACCATCACCTCAGTGGGAACCTGGTTAACATCAATAGATAAGAGGGCAGCCAGCCAATAGGAACACATATTCATTCCTAACTGACCTTTACTGGCCTGGAAAGTGTCAATTTGTATCATTTTCAGTTAGTGCGCACTAACTCCCGTTAGTGCGCACTAACACGATTTAACAATTTTTAACGATAAATCGTTAGAATTTCTATTGTATTGTGTTCTATAATGATTTAAGACGATATTAAAATTATCGGACGATAATTTTAATCGTTAAAAAACAATTCACATCCCTACACCTTACATCTACTAGGGAACGAGCCCTTTCAATAGCCGGACCCACATTCTGGAATACACTACCTACAATCCTCCATCTTGAGCCGAGCGCTACTAGATTCAGAACTAACTTGAAGACCTGGCTCTTCAAACAAGCCTACCCACAGTAGGTTCCTTCCCTCTTACTCCATCTCATCCAAACCCTTGTATAAAGACATTTAGCATTGTATATCTTTCTGTTACTTTGTTACACTATCATACTGTTATTGTTGCATTGTTGCTTTGTTCCTTTTTGCAATTGTTATGCCTTTACCTCCAGCAGCCTGTTCTGCTTGCCTTTTCAGTGCTTTTCTGCAACTTGGTTCCTTTCATCCCTGTTATTTGTAAACCTCCAACCTATAGTTCTAATGTAAACCGATATGATGTTGCTACTAATATCGCTATAAAAAAAAGCTTCAAATAAATAAATACTCATGGTGAAAGAAGCTCTGTCCTTCTGCTACACAGTGTAAGACATTTTTATAAAGTTCTGTATAGAACTTTTTAATAGGAAACAAAAGTGAAGATACTAGTACCATGGTAGTGAAAACTGCTTTCAGGTCACCAATTACACTTCTGCATGCAAGACTCCTCCCATTCCCTCATTCTGAAGAAGGGCTCTGGGTGTTATTCCTTCATGAGCAAAGTTTTACTTCTCAGCCCTTGAGGTGCACGGTCTTGGATTCAGAAAAACAAAACAGCCTCCACTAGGGATGTGCAGAGGGAAGGCATACGTTGCATTCGTGATTCGGATTCGTCGGGGTGCAAATGCGTTACATTCGGCCGTATGGTGCCCCGATGCGTTAATACGGCGAGTTAAATTCGTGTCCCAGCTAAAATTAAAATTAACTACAACCCCCACCCTCCTGACCCCTCCAAGACTTACCAAAACTCCCTGGTGGTCCAGCGGGGACTCCAGAAGCCATCACTGCATTCTCACACCCTCGTTTGCCGGTTTCATCATGGCGCCGATAGCCTGTATCACAGGGGCTATCGGTGCCATTGGTCAGCCCCTGTCATATGGTCACCTGTGCCATCTTGTGCTCCTACCATGTGACAGGGGCTGACCAATGGCACCGGTAGCCCCTGTGACATAGTATGGGCAAAGGCTATCGGCACCATTTTGAGTCCTGGCATCGGAAGGCCGGCGTGCAGGAGGTCGCTCCGGGACCCCCGTTGGACCCACAGGGACTTTTGGCCAGCTTGGGGGGGCCCCCTGACCCCCACAAGACTTGCCAAAAGTCCAGCGGGGGTCCGGGAGCGACCTCCTGCATGCCGGCCTTCCGATGCCAGGACTCAAAATGGTGCCGATAGCCTTTGTCCATACTATGTCACAGGGGCTACCGGTGCCATTGGTCAGCCCCTGTCACATGGTAGGAGCACAAGATGGCGCCGGTGACCATGTGACAGGGGCTGACCAATGGCACCGGTAGCCCCTGTGACACAGGCTATCGGCGCTATGATGAAACCGGCAAACGAGGGTGTGAGAATGCAGCTATGGCTTCTGGAGTCCCCACTGGACCACCAGGGAGTTTGATAAGTCTTGGGGGGGTCAGGAGGATGGGGGGTTTAAATTTTTATTTAGGAGGCCGAATAAAACAGAAATCTGTTAAATACGTGGGGAGTCGCGATGCGTTTCGCCTCCCCAAGTATTTAACAGATAGGTCAAAATAAGTTGCGGATTACAAATACGTGGAAAATGGATGCACACCCCTAGTCTCCACACTCAGTATGATGTCTCAGTGAAAATCTTTACTGTTCCAAAAGTGATTTGTCAGACTACGCATTTATTGGGCGAAGAATCAGTTCTCTCCATTCCTACATCCAGCTGTTCGGACAGGCAGGATCTCCTTGCAGGTTGGCCTTCTGACTGTCACTAGGTTTGGGGAGCTCAGTATCTCTTCATACACCCCTGGCACCTGAAATCCTGTGTAGCTGTGCTGCTTCTCTACAGGACATTCTCCTCTCCTCTTCCTTCCATTTCATTATTTTCTCCCCAAATGTGTAGAACCTTGCTAGCTTCCGTTGCACTGACTGGCAAAGTAAGAATAAATCTCCTCCCTAAAGGATTATTGCAGAGGGCTGTGTGGGGCAACAGACTTAATCCTTTCCTTCCCTGGCAAAACCCTAGATCAAAATCTATTTTCCAATTGCTTGGGAAACTCTCACCCCTTGTCCTCAGCCTTAGGACGCATGGAAGTTGCTGCTTTGCTTTCTCCTCTCTGAATCCTTGAAAGAAGGAGAGAGCTCACAGACCGTTGCCTTTGGGTCTGCAGCTGCTCCCTGCACACAACAGCTCCCTTGCTATCTGTATGGCCCCCATCCTTAGCTACTCTGACCCTTCTGGAAACTCTAGGAGTCTCTATATACCCTTGCAAGCAGATTCCATTAAAGCCCCCACTTAAAGAGGAGCTCTGTCAAATGGAACATCCCACATTCCTCACTACCAAAAACATTCCTTGTAAACGAGACATATTTACTAGTGAGGAACCCAATGGGGCCCCTATGTGTGTTTAGCTGAAGTTTATCTTAAAAGAAAACTGTGTACAGTATAATATTTCAGAAGTGCAAGTACAGGAGTGATATGTAGACTATATCAGTAGAAAAAATGTACTTCTGCATTGTCTCAGATTCTCTGGCTGAGGAAACATTCATAGCTCCTAGAAGTGGTGGTAGTTTGGATGGAGGGAGAGGAATAGGGGGTGCTAGAGGGAATTCTCAGCCACCACACAACAGTAACACCTACTGGACAGATTCGATGTGTGGGTACACTTGATTCCAGAGGAGGCCACGGTCTGTGACTTCTGGCTGAGGAGGACTGAATGAAGGTTTAAAAATGAGGGCAAAAAATCCCCATAAGTAACTGCAAAGAAAGGCTTATGGTGCTGTAACCATAATAGAGGCTGGTTCCAATTGAGCTGAAAGGCAAAAGGATGTGGAGGAAACTGCTAGGCCAAGAAAAAATAACTGCAGCAGAACACATGGCTTGGGAACAAAAAGAGTATCCATCTTGGGTAAAACCAAAAAAAAAGTTCATCTATCCCAGCATCCTGTTTCTGACAGTGATATCAGACAATAGGACCTGCCAACAGACAGCGGGTAGGCATTGCCTAATGATATCAGCCCCTAAAAGAAATAGTGTAACTCTCAAAGTAGTATTATAGCACAGTAACTGAATATGTGAAAATGTGATTTTTTTTTAAATAGTAAACTAAGTAGAGATGAGCTACATAGAGCAGCCACACACAGGCAAGCCTGGAGGTCAGAATTTTTCTAGTATGACTTTTGTTCTAAAGGATTCACTTTTAAGTTGTACCTTTGCTTATTGCTCTGTATTCCTGGAAACAGCAATCCTCAAAGGTGTCAGACATGAGCTCAACCTCCCTGGGCTTGGTTAATTCAGTGTTGGCTGTGATATTAGAAATAATATCACATACAGAGCCTGCACCAGATCTCATTTCATGTGAGATCATCTGTGACATTGTTTTGAATACGGCTGCCCGGAGCTACAGCAGAGCTGCAGGGGACCGGCTTAAATTATTTCAGTTATCAAAGCATTAAAGCAAAATATTTTGGGTTAGATTTTCAAAGAGTTTACTTAGCTAGCTTCAGGAATGCCTTTTAGCTGCTGAAATTGGCGCTCCTGGGGTCGAGCGAAGAATGTAACTGGTTAAGTTCGTCAGCTAACCCTGAGCACGTGAATAAAAAGGAAGACTTGAGATGAGGAATGACCCCCACGTCTCTCTAAATGTCGTGCACAGCACCACTCCTGAGGCACTAGGCTAGCCCCATAAGACTTTTTAAAATGTACTTAGCTGAGCTAACCTTCGGCATATCATGAGGCCACTGTTCAGGCCCCGTGGGGATCTTGCAAGCCTGCAGGTACTTTGTCCCCACAGGTCTGCAAGCTGATTTTATTTTCAAAGAGAATCTCTCCACAGAGTTTATCCTTTGAAAGACCATTCCCCAGCGGGGACCGTGAATGTAAAAGTACCTGCGAGGTCTGCACGTGCAAACTCCCCACTGGAAAGTACGCAAGGAGAATTAAAAACAAACTCCTCACACGTACTTTGCCAGAATGGCCTGCCTTTTGTCCCTGTACCAGAATGGGGGAGGGGGGGGGGCAATTCTAAAAAAAACGTGTCCCCCAATAAATGTATCTCAGTTCTGCTAACATTTTAAATCGTCAAAAAACGATTCACATCCCTAATTTCTATAGAGAGCTTTGATGTCAAGAGTAACCACCAAAAAATCAGGTTGTAGTGGCAGAAGATCCTGGACAATGTTTAGCATGTGCTTAGAGTCTTTTAAATAGGATGGTGCTTTCACCACAGCAGTCTGTAAAAATGAGTCCACAAATACTGACAAGGGTTTTAACACTGAGCTTATGAGGTTACTATAGGGTGGTCCAGTGAGTCTGAGAAACATTTAGGGATTTTTTGAAGTGTATAAAACACTGGAGTCCTTGGAAAACTCCTCTGTTCAGCAATCTAAAGTTTGTCTAGGATCAGGTCTACGATCAGGTGTTGCCAGATAATTTCACATTCAAACTGATTTAAAATCTGTTTGACAATGGTGCCGCCTTTATCGGCTGGTATAATAACAATAATTGCAGTCATGTTGTAGATCCTTGAGAGCCAAAAACTTGGCTTGGGAGAGATTGTAAGAAAGCCGAGGTGACTGATTTTCCACTGATGACAAGTTGGCTAGAATGAGATTTATAAAAGTCTGTATATGAGGATCCATGGGTTCTGGGGGGATCCAGCTCGACTTTGAATATACTATAGAGACATCAGGTGAAGAAGGATTCTTTGAAAATACAATCTTATTTGGATCAATCAAAAGAAGCAATAGAGGTCAATATGGCAATGATACGTAGTTAGAACCCTTGTTGGTTTTTGTGGACTTATTTTTACAACCTGATGTGGTGAAAGCACGGTCCTACATAAAAGACTCTTAGTGCATGCTGAACATTGTCCATGATCTTCTGCCACTACTAGCTGATTTTTATGGTTACTTTTGACATCAAAGCTCTCTATACAAATGTCCCTCAGAAATAATTGTTGGAGCTAATCCAGGACGTTTAGAACAACATCCTAGACCACAAAGAATACCATCCTCTTTCATCCTAGGACTAGCTGAAATTTCCCTGTGCAAATGTTTTTTTCTATTTCAGGATCAGTTTTATTTACAGAAACATGGGATTGCAATGGGAGCCACAATGGCTCCCTGTATAGCAAACGTCTACGTAAGCCAATTTGAAGAAAATTGTTTATATCCCTCTCTGTTCTTTGTACACATCATTTCATGGTCACATTACATAGATGATTTTTTTTTTTTGTGGACTTCAACCTTAACTCACCTTTGCCAATTTATCTTGTAGTTAAATACAGAAGACTGGCATGACCCTATTATGCAAACCAGTTGACAGAAACAATCTTTTGGCTTTTAGTAGCTACCATCCTTACTGGCCCACCAGTAAGCGGGCTAGCTTACTGATGGGCCAGTTTCTATGGATATGTCTTTTATGCTCTGATAAACATGATTTCATTTCATAATCACACCTTTTGAGTGCTCATTTACTGGAGCGGGGGTATCCTTTTTCTTTGATCAAATGTGCCTACAAACCGGCGTTTAATGCTGAAAGAACATGACTTCTGATTGATATTCAAAAACCTGAAGATACATGCTGTATCTGTGTACTGCAATATTCACATATAGCCTGTGAGATAGCAGTGATTATACATAAATATTGGTCATTTCTACAATTTTATTCATTTCAAATTGCTACTCTGATTGCTTATAAAAGAGGACAGAACGTACACAATCTTCTTGTACATTCTCAAATTTTGCCGAGTAGTCCTGATCAAGCATCTTTTCAGAGTGGACATTCTCCATGTGATAGTTGTTCCTTGTGTTTACATCATGGACTGATCCTGTGTCTAATAAGACAATCTCTTTACATAGCACCACCAACTGTAGATCTTCTTATGTGATTTATTTTATCACTTCCTTGCCCGAAAAATTATATTGGGCATACAAAGAGAATGGTCAAGACTGGTTTAAGAGAGCATCACAGCTGTATTCAGACACAAAAAGCCAGGCTCCTATTGTTGAACACAGTTTGACTTTCAATCATCGTTTTCAAGACCTTACATGGAATGTTTTAGAACAAGTTCCCGTCCAGTGGTGACTGGCAAGTACTGCTAAATTTTAGAGAACAATTTTGGATTTTCTATTTCAATACAGTCTTTCCTGGTGGCCTTAACTTAGAAATTGATTGGTATTCTCTGGTTAATTACCTGTCTGTTTTCTTTGGATTGACACTTTAAAAGGTTGTATTTCTGGGTACAATGTTGGCGCACATTCAGCAGAGATGCTGACCCCTTGAAGTCAGCTTCATGTTAGCTTGCCTTTGTAATTAAGAATTTTCTAAGTGATACCTACTACCGTGCACTTCTTTTTATTTTCAGATTTGAAAGAATGAACATTTGAAGACAAATTACACTGTCCTTTAAATATATCAGGACTGATGCAATTGTCAGTGGATACCCCTAATGCAAAACTCCATTTTGAAACATGGACCATTTCAGGGTTTTTCATTATCACGTCACCAATTACTTTGCAAGTTAAATAATTTTATATGCAGAATTTTGAAAAGTCTAAAAAAAAAGTAGTGGTATAGTTAGGGTTTAAAATAAGGCAGCTGAAGTCCTTTATATTAAGCCGGTTTTGCCTATTATGAGGGTTTTATTATAGCATACAGCATATGTGCATGTGGACCTTTTTTTCTGTGTATACTATCTCCCTGCACTTTGTGAGCACCTGCTATTCTTTCATTTTTAAACATAAGAACATAAGAAATTGCCATGCTGGGTCAGACCAAGGGTCCATCAAGCCCAGCATCCTGTTTCCAACAGAGGCCAAAACCAGGACACAAGAACCTGGCAATTACCCAAACACTAAGAAGATCCCATGCTACTGATGCAATTAATAGCAGTGGCTATAAGAGACGTGAATCGTGTGCCCGATCATCTTAACGATCAGGTTCGGATGGTGGGAGGGAAAAATCGGATCGTTAGAGATTGTGAATTGGAATCGTTCCGATTCCAATTCACATTGTTAAATTTTAGTGAGGCCTGAGCAGATAAACAAAACCCCACCGACCCCCCCCCAAAAAATGTTAAATTACCTGGTGGTCCAGTGGGGGGGGGGGGGGGTCCCCGGCGGGATCTCCCGCTCTCGGGCCATCGGCGCCATTTTGGCTACCACTGATAAAAAGGCGCCGATGGCCCGAAAAAAAAAACCCACCCCGACCCTTTTCAAATTACCCCTTTGCTTCTCCCACCCTCCTGACACCCCCAAAAAGCTTTTAGATGTACCTGGTGGTCTAGCGGGGGGTCCAGGAGCCATCCCTTCAATCGTGCTGGTGCCGGTGCTGGAGGTTTCAAAATGGCACCAATCGCCTTTGCCCTTACCTAGTCACAGGGAGCGACCGTCACTCCCTGTGACAAGGTAAGAGCAAAGGCGATAGACTGCCAGAATGGTGCTGATCGCCTTTGCCCTTACCTTGTTACAGGGAGCGACCGTCGCTTCTTGTGACAAGGTAAGGGCAAAGGCGATAGACTGCCAATGGCGCCGATCGCCTTTGCCCTTACCTTGTCACAGGGAGCGACGGTCGCTCTCTGTGACAAGGTAAGGACAAAGGCGATCGGCGCCATTGGCAGTCTATCGCCTTTGCCCTTACCTTGTCACAGGGAGCGACCGTCGCTTCCTGTGACAAGGTAAGGGCAAAGGCGATAGACTGCCAATGGCGCCTATCACCTTTGCCCTTACCTTGTCACAGAGAGCGACCGTCGCTCCCTGTGACAAGGTAAGGGCAAAGGCGATCGGCGCCATTTTGAAACCTCCAGCACCGGCACCGGCACGATTGAAGGGATGGCTCCTGGACCCCCCGCTAGACCACCAGGTACATCTAAAAGGTTTTGGGGGGGGGGTCAGGAGGGTGGGAGAAGCAAAGGGGTAATTTGAAAAGGGTCGGGGTGGGGGGTTTTTTTCGGGCCATCGGCGCCTTTTTATCTGTGGTAGCCAAAATGGCGCCGATGGCCCGAGAGCAGGAGATCGCGCCGGGGACCCCCCCACACTGGACCACCAGGTAATTTAACATTTTGGGGGGGTTCGGGAGGGTGGGGGAGTGTAAGGAATTTGTTTTAAAAGGTCGGGGTGGGTTTAGAGGTTGTGTTGGTGTGCCGGTTTTCCCACCCTCCC
Organism: Rhinatrema bivittatum; assembly: GCF_901001135.1. Lineage (NCBI taxonomy): Eukaryota > Metazoa > Chordata > Amphibia > Gymnophiona > Rhinatrematidae > Rhinatrema > Rhinatrema bivittatum. The sequence continues at coordinate 130,161,666 of NC_042618.1, read as the reverse complement.
CCAAATAATTCCCGTGCCCTATTTAACGATACAATATAAATGCTCCTGACGATAAATCGTGGGCATTTGTATTGTATCGTGTACTCTAACGGTTTAGAACGATTTTAAAATTATCGGACGATAATTTTAATCGTTCAAAAACGATTCACATCCCTAGTGGCTATTCCCTAAGTAAACTTGATTAATAGCCATTAATGGACTTCTCCTCCAAGAACTTATTCAAACCTTTTTTGAACCCAGCTACACTAACTGCACTAACCACATCCTCTGGCAACAAATTCCAGAGCTTTATTATGCGTTGAGTGAAAAAGAATTTTCTCCGATTAGTCTTAAATGTGCTAATTGCTAACTTCATGGAATGCCCCCTAGTCCTATTATTCGAAAGTGAAAATAACCGAGTCACATCTACTCGTTCAAGACCTCTCATGATCTTAAAGACCTCTATCATATCCCCCCTCAGCCGTCTCTTCTCCAAGCTGAACAGCCCTAATCTCTTCAGCCTTTCCTCATAGGGAAGCAGTTCCATCCCCTTTATCATTTTGGTTGCCCTTCTCTGTACCTTCTCCATCGCAACTATATCTTTTTTGAGATGCGGCGACCAGAATTGTACACAGTATTCAAGGTGTGGTCTCACCAAGGAGCGATATAGAGGCATTATGACATTTTCCGTTCCATTAACCATTCCCTTCCTAATAATTCCTAACATTCTATTTGCTTTTTTGACTGCTGCAGCACACTGAGCTGATGATTTTAAAGTATTATCCACTATGATGCCTAGATCTTTTTCCTGGGTGGTAGCTCCTAATATGGAACCTAACATCGTGTAACTACAGCAATGGTTATTCCTTCCCTATATGCAACACCTTGCACTTGTCCACATTAAATTTCATCTGCCATTTGGATGCCCAATCTTCAAGTCTTGCAAGGTCCTCCTGCAATGTATCCCAGTTCTCTTGTGATTGAACTACTCTGAATAATTTTGTATCATCTGCAAATTTGATAACCTCACTCGTCGTATTCCTTTCCAGATCATTTATATATATATTGAAAAGCACTGGTCCAAGTACAGATCCCTGAGGCACTCCACTGTTTACCCTTTTCCACTGAGAAAGTTGACCATTTAATCCTACTCTCTGTTTCCTGTCTTTTAACCAGCTTGTAATCCACGAAAGGACCTTGCTTCTTATCCCATGACTTTTTAGTTTTCATAGAAGCCTCTCATGAGGGACTTTGTCAAATGCCTTCTGAAAATCCAAATACACTACATCTACCGGTTCCCCTTTATCCACATGTTTATTAACCCCTTCAAAAAAATGAATCAGATTTGTTAGGCAAGACTTCCTTTGGGTAAATCCATGTTGACTATGTTTCATTAAATCATGTCTTTCTATATGCTTTACAATTTTGTTCTTGAGAATAGTTTCCACTATTTTTCCTGGAACTGAAGTCAGGCTCACTGGTCTATAGTTACCCGGATCGCCCCTGGAGCCTTTTTTAAATATTGGGGTTACATTGGCCACCCTCCAGTCTTCAGGTACAATGGATGATTTTAATGATAGATTACAAATTTTAACTAATAGATCAGAAATGTCATTTTTTAGTTCCTTTAGAACCCTAGGATGCATACCATCCGGTCCAGGTGATTTGCTACTCTTTAGTTTGTCAATCTGGCCTACTACATCTTCCAGGTTCACAGTGATTTCATTCAGTTTGTCTGACTCATCACCCCTGAAAACCATCTCTGGAACTGGTATCTCCCCAACATCCTCATTTGTAAAAACCATGGCATGAATAAAAAAAACAAAAACTGAACATTTTTTGGGTGCACATTCCTAGTTTTTAGATGGAATTAAAGTCTGTGATTTGATATGCAAATAGAAGTTCATTAAGTATGGCATGGAGAAAATATGAAATCTCAAAAAAGTGGCATAGGCTGTGTTAATTCTCCAGCCTTTTTCAGTTGTAGATCTGAGAGGGTTAGGAATGTCGTAGAGGAATGAGACTCAAAGAGAGAGTGCCGAGGATAGGTTGTTGGGAGACAGATTGGTAGGCACGATCTGGGAAGGGAGCAAGAGAGTTGTAAGGATGGACTGGGAAAGAAAGGGGTATGGGCTTGGGGGAAGAGAATATGATAGGGACATGCTGGAGGGGAGAAAGAGAGTAGTTAAAGACTGAGGGGTATTAAATTGACTGCAAATGTTTTGTGGATTTCTTCTAGTAAAATTAAAAGTTTATTCTTCATGAGGAAAGGAAGTGAACAAAATTTATTATAGTGTCTAATAAACTCTAGTTGTAAAAGCATATGCCATCCATTAGTGACAAAATATTTAGCAATTAATAAATAATTAATGGGAGTTGCAGTTAATGAATGACTAATCCAGCTGGGAAGATCCCATAATCAACCCAAGATGACTGTAAGAAAATCCAGGGTGAAGTAATCAGACGTTTTGCTGCAACTTGATTATTCCTTTGGTACAATGGTGTATAACAATTTAGCCATACAAAGCTGTGTGCCGTATTTTTGAAAGATGTTTTATCAGTCTTTTCTGATGGCTTTCTCCAGTGTCTCCTCTGGAGAATGTAGTAGACTTCAGGTCCATGATGATAGAAACAGGCGCAGCTTCTCTGATGGCTGGCAATTCACCAGATGGGTCAGGCAAGGCAAACTGCAACTCAGACAGCACTGCAAATGTAAAAGGTGGTTGCAGATGAAGCCTTTGCCTAGTAGTAAGTATGCTGAAGTACTACCAGGCAAAGAACCTAAGCATAGTGGCATTCATAAAATTCAGTGCAGCCCACACTGATGTTGCCATCAACGAAACGCTACACCTTGCCTCACAGGCAATAGGCCATCTTTATTGGTGGGTGTTTCACACTCCCAGTCTGATCAATCTCCTCCTTTCTCTCTCTGTACTACTATTACTACTTATCACTTCTATAGAGCTACTTAACGTACACATTGCTGTCATTCCCCTTCAGCCAAGCAAACATGGAGCAAAGAATCATCTATTCTGTAGCAAATTGCTCACTGCTCTAGACTGCTCAGTTTCAGGAACAGGATCATATCCTCTCTGCTTTTCCACTCATCACACAAGATCATCGCCTACATGATCTGGCCTTGTAGGTCTTTTGATATCAGTAGATACTTCCCACTGGCTTCAGTGAATCATACTGAGGATTATATCAGCCATACATGATGTGAACCGCTATCCTGCAAGTCACGCACACTTGTGCTTTAGGATAAGCCTGCCTGTGGGAACATGGGAACAGCAGCCATCTTAGAATCATCAAAATGCACGTTTTTCACAAAAGAGTTGGTTTTAGAAAAAACACTAACAATTATTTTGAAACAATTTGTTCAGTCCCCTTTGGGCCCCTGTTTGGGTGCCAAAATATAACCCTTTTCTCAGACCACTCTTTGAATCCAGGCAAGGGGCCACCTTCAAGTGCTGCAGACTAGGATCAGGATTCTTCAAGGGGGGGGGGGGGTTGTTTCTGCTGTAAGACCCAGGGATTCACACACAGTCAATAAAAAATGTATTGTTCCAAAACAAAGTGTTTATGGGAAATTAATAATGTTACAAAAAACAATAGAATTCCAGCTAGGACTTTTGGATTCTGCCCAAAAGTTACAAGCTAACAAAAAATATAGATCAGTGAATGCAGATTCCAGGAGCCCCTTCTGGCTTTTCTCCTTTGCCTCAAGACCTACCCAGAACAGTGTTGGCTCTGCTGTTGTTACAGATTCCTGCAGATACCTATAAATGCTACAGTCCTTCAGCAAATATTTCACTTTCCTTCCATTGAGATGGATGCCCTCCAAGGAGGGTTACACCCAGAGTCCTCACCAACGTCCCTTGCTATGGATTTCTAGCACCTCACTAGAGATTTTTTGACAAAAAAAATATTTTGCAGAGGGTTGAGCATTCCTCCCTTGGTGGAAAAAAAACAAACAAGGAAAAAGTCTCTTACTCCTTGCAAAATCTAAGAAAATATGGGAATCAGGCTTACTGCTTCCATGAAAAGACAAGCAGCCTTTCCAGTGGAAACCAGTGAGAAGCTGGAGAAACCTCTCCAGAGACCAAGCCAGCACACTTACTGCCAACTGAACTCCTCCTTCAAGTGTCTCCTGGAGACATCTATACTCAGAAAAGTTATCCAGGCCTACTAATCACTCACTATTAGCTGATTTTCCCTTATATGCATCCTGCTGGAAATTTCCATATGTTAGTCTATGGTAAAGTGTAGTAGACTTTACTTTCAGGTTTAGCTTAGTACAAGCTGGATGATAGCACCTATGTAGATTTCACTGAGGACTCAATAGGCAGAAACGGAACACCAATGTTACAAATTTAAAATTTACAACACTTCCAAAGAATCCCAAAACCTTGAAGAAAGTAAAGGAACAAGAGACTTCTAGGACCACTTTAAAAGCTTCTCTTTCTGCCCTTAGGCAAAAAGAACACAGGGCAGAAAATGGTCTGGTAAACTGGCAAATAATTTCTCCAACTTATATGTCATTCATCCAATCGCAAACCTAATGCCAGAAACTGCAGATAAGGCCATCAAAAACTAATTTTTTGACCCGGCACTTTCCTTTTAGCTTGCAGCTCAGTTGATATCAGGACTGGGATCCTGTCCTATGAACATTCATTCACTACTATCTGTAGGTGTTTCCCCCTGTTTTATACTCTCTCCCAACTTACTTTAGTTCACTCTGTGCAGCAACAGTCCTGGGCTGGGGGCCATACACCAGGTCTCCTTCCAGAACCCTGCAGTCATATGCCCTAAATCCAACCACTAGGTGTCGTCATTGTGCTATGATTCCTTCCCCACTGACGTTGGGAGTTCTGTCTACAGAGCCGCCCAGCCAACTTGAGGAGTGGAAGACCCATGCTAGGAAGTGGAACCAAACCCACTTGCCTCCACATTCTCAGCCACTGGCCCAGCCCCCAAAGCCATTTTTTAAACTCAGTAATGCTGGAGGGAGAGGGTGGGGAAGAATTGTCTGTTTCAGGACTACAATGATGAGAGAGAATTCATTGATTAGAGTTGTAGAATCAATTTAGCTTCCCGATAAATCTGATGGCTCATTGTTTGTTCCGTCTAATAATAATGTTGGACCATAACATTTTGATTCCACATCTGTTTGTAGTTAGAAATTGTTGAGTTTATGCTCTGAATTGTTGCTTAACTGTATCTTATTTTGCCTACGAATTGATCCTTCTGAAATAAATATGATTAAAATGGATAATAAAATGCAATCGGTATATAAAAAATGTTAAATAAATAAATAAATAAATAAATAATCCTCATTATATTGTATTCAAAGGGACTGTATAAGACAGTTATATTAATAATCATCTTTATCCACTGAGAAGACTGCTTACTCTGCTGCATTTGTCAAAGCCACATTTTTGAGCCTTTCGCAAGGCTGTATTGTGTGGTATCACTCATTTTTAATCTACTCCAACTGGACACCCCAGTGCTTTGCAAAACATCAACGGTGTTAATTCATGCCTTCAGTACTGTTCATACTTATAATTTTAATTGCTGAGCCATTTCAGAGGATTGTTTCATTGGAAACTATTAGGAACAAATAGTTTTGGCTGAAGTTTTAAGCTCTATGAGCTTTTCTGTCAGGCAGTGATTAACGCCATGCCTTGCATCCTGTATTCCAAGGCCAGCATTCTTGGTTCTGTCTTTAAAGTTCCAAGTTCTAAAATCAGCATGGAGAAATATGCACACAGAGACCGTCTAGACTCACAGATTTACTGCTTGAGATTATACAAGTAAATTAAGTTGCTTGCGGAGGTAAAAGTAGATTGGGAACAGTAGTGACATACCAGCAAGTGAGCTGAGATTAGTTGCACCATTGACATGTTTGTCCAATTTTTTTTAACATAGCATAATGCTGATAAACAACAGCTGTATCAGCCTTGCCCAGGAGCGTGATGTTTTTAGAATTGTCTCCTTATAAATGTAACAGATAGTTAAGCTGCTTACACGCCCAGAAGAAAAACAATGAAATCTGCCTTTTTCTAAGGTAGCAGCAGAAGTACAACAGATGCTCAAGTATACTGAATGTGAGCAGGGCTGGTTTAAAGAAGACAATATTCCAGGTGCCTGAGATCCTGCAATTCTGCTTTACTCACTGTTCAGAGCTACCAAATGTCACATATTAACTGATGTTTAATGGTCACTTATTCCTATATTATTGGCTTTCTCTTCACAGCCTTTAACAGAAGGCATACTGGATTTATTCATTAGTAGAGATGTGCAAAGCCCGAACCTTTTAGTTTGGGCTTCATTTTCGGCCCGCTGCAAGAAAGTTTGTATTTCCCGCGGTTCGGGCCTTTGAAATTTGGGGGACCCAAATTTCGGATTAGTGCGCACTGATGGGAGTCAGCGCATGCTAACTCCCCGTTAACGCACACTAACATTTTAATGTTTGTGTGCACTAACCCGAAAACTGAATTTTCCCGAAATTTTTGGGTTCCCTGAACCAGGATGAATTAGGCAATTTTGTAAAAACTGCCTAATTCATCCTAAACGATTGCACATCTCTTATTCATTAGTATATTTTGCTCTGTTGTTCTGAAACTTGAAAATACTCTTAGATATTAGAAGCATTCCAATTTGGATGCGCTATTGGATAAAGAGATCTTTATGGTGAAATTGTCCTGTGACCTTCTAAGGTGCACTTCAAAATAGCCAGCTTTTATAATGCTGTGCAATTGTGCTGGAAGATGAAAATTGCATTTTGACTTGTTTCATTCTATTTTGCAAAAAAGTGTACCAAGAGTTTTATAACACAGCACAAAACATTTACTGGGCCCGTTGAGAACAGCTGAAGGAGCTAGCACTCCACTGACAGAGTTCACCCAAGATATGTGCATCTGTGGGAAGTAAATAAGTGCAAACATTTTCTATGCACAACCAATAAGTGGAGATTTTACATTTGTGGACTATTTCTAAAATAAAGGTTTTGCCATGTTCACATCCACAAAATCATATTCTAAATGACCCATTGATTTTCAGTGATTTTTTTGCCATTAGTGTTTTTCTCTTTTCAAAGAGCAAATGGAAGCATTCATAAAACTGCTCTGGTGGTTATTTTTTAAAAAGTATATGTGACATGAGATTTAAAAATGTATTGAAGGTTAGCCTGGTGGTTTTGTTCAATGCAGATAACCTGTGTTCAGTTACCAGATTACGTTTTTTGTACTCTGGCTTGTCTACAGATGCTGCCAAGACAGCATTCACGGCCACTGAGAGGAGGGTATCTCAGCTATTGCTCAATTGTGACACCTACTGGCCAAGCTTAAGATGTACAAATACTGGGCTCTGGACAGAGTTGCAGTCTACATTCCCTGGCCAAGGACTGTCACTGCGATAGCTGGGCTAGGAGGGGTTTATAAAAATAAGGAAGAAACCCGGAGTAGTTGCAATTGAAAGCACTTGGGCCCCATAGACCAACAGAGGCTGGTACCAGTTGAGTTAGAAGCCCAAAGAAGCAGGAGGAAATTGTTGGGCCAAAAATATAAGTAGTGGATTGGGAGGAAACTTCCCTATACCCCTACCTAACCTTTCTACCCTTTCCCCTCTCCTCTCCTCTCCTCCCCAACCCCTAACCCCTTCCTAGCTATTATAAGTTTTTTGTTATTTACCTTTCTGCTCCTTTAGCGCAGCAGTAGACTCCACGTGCCGGCCGGTGGCCGGCTGCCGATGCACGCTGTCCCAGCCCGCCCCTCCAGCCCATGCCCCTGGCCTGCCCCTTTTAGATAGGCCTGCACATCAGCGCATATCGGGGGATATGTGTGTGGCCGGGCCTATTATAAAATGCGTGTGGGGCGCGCAAAGCCCAGCCACACAAGTAGTCCCCGAAATGTACGCGTGTGGCCTTTTTAAAATCGGGACGATAATAAACAACTTGAAGCTGCATAGACAAAAACTAGGAGGCAAATCCGAGACATGTTATGTTTCTGCTCTTTCTTGGGAGAGGGAGCATGGCATGAAATCTTTAAACAGGTTTATTCTTTAAAATTAGAGCCTTCAGCATTAGTTCTTCTGCTCATAAGCTTCAAAAAAGTGTTACTTCAACTCTGTTTTTTGTGTGTGTATAAACTGAAACACTTGAATACACAACTGAAGATATGCTACAGTGGATATATCCAAGTTTAAATGATTGGGAGTTTTTCTTATTTTAATTTTTTTTTAGATTTTATTTATGAATTTTCTTAATACATGCTTGTATTATAACATAGGAAACATGTACATGCCACTAGACAACACGTTACTAAATAAGATAAGTTACAATTAAGAAATCATACTTCCAGTGGATTGTACCAAATCTTAATACAATTTGACTAAGGGGCAGAAAACTCAGAGGAGAAATTTAGGAAATATTTCTAGAAAAAGCATTTATCCTGATAAAGAACTGCTGCATTCTATATTTACTGGGTTCCTGTGTTATCCTGAGAGGAAAACGAATCAAAATAATTTCTCAACTGCTCCAGGGAAAAAAAAATAAAGGAATCATTCTCTTTTTTTATAATGCACTTACATGGGTAGCGCACTAAGGGGCAGATTTTAAAAAAGTACGCCCACTCATACTTTTGTTCGCGCAACTGGTACAAACAAGAGTACGCGCGTATCTTTTCAAATTCGGGGTTGGCACGCGCAAGGCTGTGCAAAATCGGCAGCCTGCGCGCGCTGAGCCGCGCAGTCTGCCTCCGTTCCCTCCAAGGCCGCTCCAAAATCGGAACGGCCTCGGAGGGAACTTTCCTTCCACCCCTCCGCACCTTCCCCTCCCTTCCCCTACCTAACCCACCCCTCCCAGCCCTATCTAAACCCTCCCCACCTTTGTTTGAAAAGTTTAACTCGTGTGCGCCGGTGGGCTGCTGGAGCGCCATCACCTGACCCGGGGGCTGGTCCAGAGGCCTCAGACATGCCCCCGACACGCCCCCCTAGCAAAGCCCTGGGACTTATGCGTGTCCTGGGGCTTGTGCTCACCGCCGAGCCTATTCAACATAGGCTCAGCGCACGCAGGGGGAGCTTGGGGCAGGTTTTTGCGGGGTACGTGCATATGCACGTACCCCTTTGAAAATCTGCCCCTAAGCGCAGTAGGAATGTGGCACCCAAAGATATTACCTCTTGTCTCATAATCAAGAAACCTTTTCGCCTCTCCTGCGTAACCTTAGATATATCTGGAAACATATGAACCTTGCTTCCATGAAATAATAAATTCAGATATTTAAAATAACATGATTAATTTGCTGACATCTTAAAGTAGTACATTCAATTATTTCAATCGCAGAAGATTCAAGGAAAGTAGTTAGATTTTGAAAATCAATTGTTGCAGTTGCACGGTTTTGGGGATTATTAACCGAAATAAAGTAAACCTTATTTATGAGAGGAAACTGTGATTCAGATAGCAATAATATTTCTGTAAGGTATCTTTTAAAATCACTATCGGCAATTCTCCCATAATACATGGAAAATTTATCAACAAGTTCAGACGGCGATTCTAATTCTCCAACATTTCTATGCGACGAGACAGGGCTGCTCTATCTTTGATAGTGGCCACATTAAAGTTCTTAATTTGAAGAATCTCAGTTTGAACTTTGGTTATAGATGTTTGAACCACAGACAGAGAATTTGCTTGAACTTGAATTTTATTATTAACTTGAGAGGTAAGTCAGTCCATCTTACTGTAACATTCCTTCACTGCCACTGAGAGTCCAGCCGTTAGCTCCCACAGGGATTCCAGAGTTACGACTGCTGGCCTTCTTGGGACTTCAGGACTCTCGCCCGATGTTCTAGCGGTAGCTTCGGAGGACGATGACCGATTTGAATCTGCAGGAATTACTGTTCCGTCCCCTGCCGATTCTCCCCCATTTCCTGGTTGTACCGTGTCCACAGACAGCTCCTCCTGCAGCAGCATACTGCTGACTTCATTGGTCTGCGACTCCTGCGAGGCGTCTGGGATCTGTAGTCCTCTGGCTGCTGGCGGTCGAATATCGGGGGCGGGGGGGGAGGGCGGATGGAACCTCCGCCCCAGGTGAAGCGGCCTCTCCTCTTGGCTCGCTCACAATGGGGAATGCCGCCCCGAAATTTTCAGTTCCCTGAGACAAGAACGATGTTATCAGAGCTTGCTCTGAAAGTTGTGTGGGGATTGAGAGAAAAACCTTCACTTTCCCCTTATGCTTTGGTGGCATCAGAAAACTCCGATGGCAGTTTTCGTGAAAAAGGTAAGGAGCAGTTCTGTCCATGTCTCCACAGGATGCCATCTTGCCTTGTTTTAATTTTTATATTTTGGTTCACAGCCAATTATTTTTCCATCAATTACAGTATGTTCCTTCAGTAGTTGCTTTCATATGATTTAAGTTAAAAATATTAGCATACCAGTATTATCTTTTTCTCCTTGAAAAAATAAAGTACTTTAATTTAGGAGTTACCTTTAAATCAGCAAAACAGTCTGCCTTCTTCAATCACTTTGACCAAGCAGATAGCTCTGATTTACTCAGACTTTCATGTATGAATCCTTATCATGGGAGCTGTCAGATAATGGGCAAACATGGAAAATTCTGCATTCCATAAATTGAGTAAGGATCCTGAACATAAAGTCAGTGGAAACTATAAATTACAAATTGTGCATAGCAGGGCATTATGCCAAGATGAAGAAATGCCTTGATTAACCTAGCTGTTTTCTACATGACCAGGGCTGTACAATAGAGACATTGAGCTTGGATGCATACCTATTCTTTGGGTAGTGTGTACTGTATAATAATTTTAACAGCAACACAATATATATAAAAAAGACTAGTGGGAGACCTATGATTATTAGAGATGTGAATCGTGTGCCCGATCGTTTTAACGATCAGGTTCGGATGGAGGGAGAAAAAAATCGGATCGTTAGAGATGTAAATTGGAATCGGTTCCGATTCCAATTCACATCGTTAATTTTTTAGTGAGGCCTGAGCAGATAAAAAAAAACCCACCCCGAACCTTTACAAATGACCCCTTTGCTCTCCCACCCTCCCAAACCCCCCCCCCCCAAAATGTTAAATTACCTGGTGGTCCAGTGGGGGGGGGGGGTGTCCCGGCGCGACCTCCCGCTCTCGGGCCATCGGCGCATTTTGGCTACCACTGATAAAAATGGCATAGCGACTGATAAAAATGGCATAGCGACGGTCGCTCCCTGTGACAAAATGAGGGCAAAGGCGATCGGCGCCATACTGGCAGTCGATCGCCTTTGCCCTCACTTTGTCACAGGGCACGACGGTCGTTCCCTGTGACGTAGTGAGGGCAAAGGCGATCAGCGCCATTTTGAAACCAGTCCAGCACCGGCACTGGCACCGAGGGTATGATTGAAGGGATGGCTCCCGGACCCCCCACTAGACCACCAGGTACATGTAAAAGGTTTTTGGGGGGGTCGGGAGGGTGGGAGAAGCAAAGGGGTAATTTGTAAAGGGTCGGGGTGGGTTTTTTTTTATCGGGCCATCGGCGCCATTTTTATCAGTGGTAGCCAAAATGGCGCTGATGGCCCGAGAGCGGGAGATCGCGCCGGGACACCCCCCCCCCCCCCCCGACTGGACCACCAGGTAATTTAACATTTTGGGGGGGTTCGGGAGGGTAAAGGATTGGTTTTAAATGGTCGGGGTGGGTTTAGAGGTTGTTTTGGTGTGCCGGTTTTCCCACCCTCCCCCCAAATAATTCCCGTACTCGATTTAACGATTTTTCACGATAAATCAAGGGAATTCCTATTGTATCGAGTCCCTTACCGATTAATGACGATTTTAAAATTATCAGACGATAATTTAAATCGTTAAAAAACGATTCACATCCCTAATGATTATAATGGGGAAACTTTGCAATACCAAGCCACCATGCAGTTTTCCCAAATAAATCATTGCTTGATCTTTTGATTCATAAGGTTTGCAGGCTGGTAATTGAATAGTTTGGATACTATTGATTGTTTCTACCGAGTGTAGTATTTGTTTGCAAGTTTTATATGACACTGACACTTCAAGGCTTGGAGAGCTAGACTCAGGAAGTTAGTCTAAGACCAAGAGGTTCATATAGAATTGATTAGTAACAACTTGTTCAATATTTACAAAGTTCCATTTGCAAATAATGCAACACAATTATCTATCATCAACATGGCATTATATCAGAAAGAGTTTATTGTTCATACTGAGAATTTTTGCCATTGATTTACAAAAGGAAAGACTTCATATTAAATAGAATTCTACTAAGTTAAGATGGATTCTAGTATGTAGATGCTGAGCTCTAATCTACTTGAGGCTTTTTTAGGGTCCCTTCTTTGTATTTGCTGATTTTTCCTGCAATTGTAGGGGCAATGGATTCCATCTTGCTTCATTTTTGTAGAGAGGCAAATTGGATAGTGAGGAACACAATACTGACACCCAACGTTCCTGCAGCCATCGCCTGATCAGACCTTGGAGGTGACCCCTTTCCACTGTGTAAGGCATTTTGGATCTGTGAGGGAGGATTTCCAGATGTGACAGCTCTCACCAGAGATTGGCCTGAGTAGGGTGGTGGAGCTGTCTGCAGACTGTGACGGTGCTTCTCTGGTGTAAGTTCCATTGGCAGGTGTTGTACTGGCATATCAGCTGGTGACTACTGAGGGAGCTGGATCATTGACTGTGGCCTCAGTAACATCAGGTGAAGTAACTCTTCATTTATTTGGCACGCCATTCTGGAAGCAAAGCAGGCCCTAGTCCTTAAAGTAAATGTTTTGGAGAAATCTCTTTCTGCGATGAGTGGGCAAAAGATGGTAGTGTGAAAAATCAAATTGAAGATTTGACTGAAAAGACTGATCTTGGTTAGCAAGTTAATTCTAAGTTGGTGCAAGACAGTTTTGTGCGGCAATGCTTGGAGATTTTAATGAGCTAGAAGAACATATGGGCTATTAATTCTCTATGGTTAGATTTCTCTTCTTTAACTCTTTAAAAAAATGTGCAACAGACTGTGTGTTGGTTCCCAGGGAATCTTTTCTACCCACAGTTGAAACTGATTACCTCCCCTCAAAAGACTGTTGCGCAGCTAGGAAAGAAATGGATCTCTCTCTGGACCTATCCTTGGGACTGAACTCCCCTGAATTTCAGGTTATTATTAAAAGAACATTATTCATCACTTTCTTCCTTGACACAGACAGGAACAATTTTTTTTTCTTTCTTTCTTTCTTTTTAAACTGAAATGGGTCTTTATTTCTAGATTCAGAGTTTCACATTTAACTTGATGGCTCCTGAGTTACTCAGTTAAAAAGAAGAAAATGCTAAGATTTTCTTCTAATATTTTATTTGTAATTAAAATTTTACAGGGTGTTCAGCCACCCTACTGTTTCCAGTACTGAGGCCGAAATGGACACTTCAAGTAAGGACCTGGATAAATGTGCGAGGAGCTCAGAATTGAACTTTGCTACAGCTGGGGAGGTACGGGAGTCTCTGGCTGTCTCTCCTGAACCTTGCCCTTATGCTTGTTGCCCAGGTTTACTACAAGAAACAATTTATGCAGTGAGCTCCTCACATGATATCCTCCTCTATAATCACCATTTTGACTCTCCATTCTTAGGAAGTAATTTTCAAAAGGATTTATGTGCATAAATGGACTTTGAAAATTGCTACTTTTCTGTGCATATTTCCTTTGAATATTCACTCCAAAGGGCTGAATTTTCAAAAGGTTTTACATGTGTAAATGGACTTTTGAAAATTGCTATGATATATGTTACTTTTATGCACATAGGGCCAGATTTTAGTACCTACGCGTGGGCGTAGATTTGTGTGCACAACCCGGCACATACAAATCTACGCCTGATTTTATAACATGCGTGCGCAGCCACACACATGTTATAAAATCCGGGGTCGGCACGTACAAGGGGGTGCACATTGTGCACCTTGCGCGTGCTGAGCCCTAGGGGAGCCCCGATGGCTTTCCCTGTTTCTTCCGAGGCAGCTCAGAAATCAGAGCGGCCTCAGAGGGAACTTTCCTTCCCCCCCCCCCCCCACCTTCCCCTCCCTTCCCTGCCCCCCCTAGCCCTACCTACCCCCCCCCCCCCAACCTTTATTTTGGAAGTTGCGGCTGCCTCCGGGCAGGCGTAGGTTGCGCGCTCTGGCCGTCTGCCGGCACACGATCCTCTAGCATGGCCGCTGTGCCGGATGTCTCGGTTCCGCCCTCACCCCACCCTGCTCCAGCTGGATTTATACGCGTAGGGCTTTTAAAATCTGCCCCATAGCTCCATAGAAAATTTACTCCTATAATATTAAATCTGAGGCTTTTCAATTAGGTATCAAGTTTGTTATGTTAGCCATGTAAGTGCAAATTAAAGTTATATGATTTTTTTCACTAAATAGAACCCAGATGTAAATTGTAATGGTCAATTAATTATCAATGAAGGCCATCATGTAAATTAAAAATCATTTGGGTCCAAAACTTTCTATGCAGCTATTTCAAAATAATAGAAACAGAGACATAATCACAGGCTAAAGACCACCACACCATCTGGTCAACCCATTTTCTCAGCCTACTGCACTACTAAAGATCTAACTCTCTCCGGCATTACTTTTGTTTTCCCACGGCTAAGGATCCTCATATTTTGCCCTCATCACCTCTACCAAAAAGCTTACTCATGTGTCCATTGTCTTTGCTGTAGAGAATTATAAGCAGCTGTAGAGTAGATGTTTAGAGACTCTTCCACTATTCCATCCATGCCTGATTCCTTGGTGGTGCCTCCTTTATTCTTATATATAAAAGGATTCTGCTATCTAAAGTGATTTTTTTTTTTAATTGTGTAATAGGAATTATCTGTTCCAGATTCCATTAGGAAAAGTAGCCAGACTGTTTTTATCTCACAAGAATTTGCTAAAATGGTGTCTTGATGTAATGGAACTGTCAAATTGTAAATTTTCTATCCTGCTTTCTGATTCTTCCCTCACTGCTACCTTCTGTCTTTTAGATTTAGACAGCAGTTTAAGGGAAGGGGAAGGAGGTATCCCAATTGTGTGCTAGGCAGTAAAACTTTTTTTTTTGTTTTCATAAAAGATTTCTGTAGTATAAACAACATTACGCAATCCTCCAAGAGAATACACTGCCATAATTCACTCATGGGGCTATAGCCTGTTGCCATTAATAAACCTGTTGGAGGGATGCCACCAGAGGCCCATGAGTGAATTACTGCAGCTCTGTATTCATTTGGAGGCCATCTGGTAGCCTTTATGCTATCCTCTCTCTTTCTCTGTTCGTCACTTTGAGCGGACACGTCACATTTTTTACCTCACATTCACATAAAATAGAAAACCTTTTTCTAAGATACAGGATATAAACATCTTAAATTAGACACACTATTAATAACAAGTAGTATAGGATTCTAAATAAAGTATCAGAACAGTGATAAAGCAAAGCTTGGGAAAGTGTGTTTTTAGGCAAGTGCTGTAAATGGAATAAAATGCAAATGTCTTACTTTAAACTGAAGAGTATACATACATAAAGAATAATGAAAATAATTGTCATGAAGCTTTACCAGGTTTTTGTCAGTTCAAATACTTTTATTATTTCTCATTGTCCCAGTCATGTATACTTTGGAGCTTATAGTCTGTCCCTTCCAACTGATTTAACAGGATAACATTGGATGAGGAATTTTAATCTACCATGACTGGTTTACCTGATATTTTGCATTTCCCTTAAAATATACAATATGGTCGCATCCCAGTCCTGCACAGCAGTGATAAGAACATAAGAATGGCCAAGTTGGGTCAGACTAGTGGTCCATCTAGTGCAGCATCCTGTCTCTGACAGTAGTCCCAGAGCCACCAGATGAAAACCAAGGTTCATCTAAGTGTGAAGCCGCTTGGTATTCACCCAGGGGGTAATTTTCAAAAGGAGTTACATGCGTAAATGTAGCTACTATTGTAGCAATTTTCAAAAGCCATTTACTCAAGTAAAGTGCACTTATGTGAGTAAATCCTATAGACAAGTCAATGGCATATATTGTAGCAATTTTCAAAAACCCACTTACTCAAGTAAAGTGAATTTACCCCAGTAAACCTGGTTTTTACTCGAGTAAATGCTTTTTAAAAGCAGGCCCCCAGTCTCTAATATCAGTATTTATGTAAGTTTATTCACAGCAAAAGTATAGTAGTCCTGACTCATACACAATTAAAGCCCTGCTCAAAATTTCGTGGATTCTTTTCAAAGAGTACTTTTGAAGAATCAAGAAACTTTGCTAAAAGTTTGTTGGCATTCATAAAGCTATAAGATAGTCAAACATAGCTTAAGAAAACAACTAAACAATGAACACATAGGGATTAAAGATTAAAATTTTGGTGGCCTGCTCCATGGCTCCAGCCTTGAGTTGCTGGTCCTGGTTTAACTCTATTGCACTCAAAAATAAAAGGAACCCGTGTCACACTATTAAACCATCTAAATCAATTATTTTAGTGAGATTTTAAGCCGCATCAGCAAGCCTTAACAACGTGTTCTGAGCAAACAGAACCGTTGAGTCTTTTAATCATTTGCGGCAAGGTCCTTATATCCAGTGAAAGCTTGAAAGTGCTATCAAACGTAGTCTATCCCCATTTAAACAGTTATCACTCCAAACCCAAACTCTATTAACTCTATTGCATGCAGGAACTTGTAGTTTTAATTTTCTAGGTAAATCAATGAGCCAATCAAACTACAAGTCTCTGCATACAATAGGGTAAAACCAAGACTGGATTAGTCTGTTCTTTATAAACGATTTCCAGCCAATGTGCCTTCAGACCTGATCAGGTAAGTGATAGAAAAATAACTATTGCCTTATGCTAAGACCCAGAACAGCCCCAATGCTCTGCTTTCAGCACTTGCAGCAAAAAGTATCACTAGTGATGGCGCTTAAACTTGTAGGAGCTCCTTTCTGAGAATATATGTAATCACGCATGCCTCTTCTTTCTAGCTATAGTGTGATCCCCAAAGAATAGGAATTAATGGGCAGCAAGTAGCTGGTTCCCACTTTGTGTGGCACACACAATGACAGTAACTTTCATATCGGCATGCAGGTGTACATGAACGTGCATATGCTGGCTTACACCAGAGGATGTGGCCATATTATAACATACATGGGAATATGCGTGCATGATATAAAATAGGCTGTAGGCGCTAACATGTGTGCACTATTTTATATGGATGCTCACATATGAGCGCAAATACCGCCTCTGCTATGTAAATGGGAATTTTATTAGATGCTAGCATCAGAGAAGTTTTGGAATTAAGGATGGCTGTTGGAATATGTGAAGTATATTGAATGGTCCACCTGTCCATCACAGTTTGTTGGCACTCTCTAGTTCAAATATAGGGATTTTATTAGACACATGAGCCGATGCAATTACCAGTTTCCCCAATTCATTCATAGTTCACCCAGATAAAGGATAGGATTTCCTAACCCCCTAGTTAATTAGCCTCCCTGTTAGCTCCGACCCTTAAAACCCCGCCGACTAGCCTAGTTTTTTTTGTTAGAGGATTTACATGCCATCCATATCAGAAGCAAAGTTACCCTGCTACGCGCTTGAGGGTTTAAGTATTTACATGCTGGTTTCATTCATAAATCCTGAATGCCCATGCCCCATCCTGATCATGCCCACACCCCACCCCTTTTTGGTAAAATAATTTTTGTGTGCATACCGGGAGATGCGCACATACGCAGGCACCTCTTAAAATCTGCGCAGCTTGCGCCGGCCCAACTTCTGTGCGTATCTCCCAGCTTTGGCAAGTACCAGTCTTAAAATTCACCCCTATGTGTACACAGCACCTCATCATCTTCCCCCTCCTGAGTCACCTCCTTTGAGGCGATCCAGCCTCTGTCTTATCCCCAAGTTGAGTGAAATGGAGGGAGTGTACACTGAGTAGTGGATTTGACTCTATGAGTGTGAGGAGTAGTAGCAGCAGCTACAAAGGAGCTCTGGCAGACACATGCAACAACCAAGATAACTAACTGAGCACCATATTATCAACACCTCCTTTGTCTTGCACTTGTATATAGAGGGAGTTGGTCCATTGTAATGGGTTCATATGTGTCTCTGCCCCCAATCATTTGTTTTAAAATTTAGAAGACAGACTGATGGGGCTTTCAGTGCTTCCCTAGCTCTTCTTTTGGCCAAATGAGTTCTCCATTCCTGCCCTGTAGAAGTTAGTGTGCCAAACAACTTTTTTTTGTTAATGTAGGAGTTCCTTGGGCTTGAAAAGAGTGGAAAACTCTGACTTATGACATGGAGTCAGATGGCAACCCTACTCCAGCCGCATGCTGTGCACTGCACTGCAATAGACTACAGTACAAGTCTCCTGTATAAGAGAGCCAGTGGAACCCCGTCGGGCCATTCCTCCTTGTTCTCTGTCTCGGCCAGCCGTGCCACTGCCAACGCCGACATTACACCGGCCCCCCCAGGCATCCTTTGAGGTTCTTAAAGGGCCAGCAGCGGGAAAACCCTCCCGTGGCCCTCATCAATGATGTCAGGACAAGAGACTAACCCTTGCCTGACCTTAAGCCCTTGCCTCAGCAACGGGTTCTACTCTTCCTAGAGCACGAGTTGTTTGTTCTGGTTCCTGCGTTCCTGATTCCTGTTCCCGGCGCCTGAATCCTGTTCCTGGATCCTGCGTTACTGATTCCTGCTCCAGGTTCTAATCCTTGGTCCTCACCCCCTTGGACTGCTCTCCTGGCTCTGACCCTGCTTCGTTCCTGGATTCTGCCTTTCCTGCCACCTGCCCTGACCATTTGCCTGTTCTCTGACTCTTCTTGTTTGCTGCCTCTGACTATTCTTGTTTGCTGCCCTAACTCTTAGACTGTGCCTGGTTCCCTTCATTTGCTGCCTGCCCTGACCTCTGGTACGTCTAATGTCACTCTGGCTTCCTATAATCTGGGATTGTTGTCTTCGAGACACATATGCCTAAGTCCTGCCAGCCCTGGTACCCAAGGGCTCAACCTGCAGGGAACGTGGGCTGGTATAGGTGAAGGTCCTGTTGGATCTTCTCTCCTGAAGCCACCTCACAATGAGGAGGACCTACAGGGCCCATCCCCTGGAGGTAGCATCAATCTCATCTTGGCTAGGGGTCCACTGAACAACAGCTACAAGTAGTGCTGTTGAAGCAATTTGAGAGTTCATGTCCATCCAGGGTATCCTGCTACATGGAGTCATGGGACCATTTCAACACTTTTTCACACAAACTGGAAGGCACTACAATCTTCCCTGGGGGGGGACAGGTACTGCTGTGGCCAGTAGTATCTTAGCGGGAATGATGATATGTCTTGGAGTTTCTGAGATTTCCTCAGTCTGAAAAGAGTGGGAGAGAGCATCCGCACATTGATTTTTGAGCATAGGGTGGAACTATATCTCAAAATCAAAGCAGGAAAAGAACAGGGACCAGTGAGCATATCTAGTGCTGAGCTGCTGAGCTTGATGTAGATATTCAAGGTTCTTGTGATCTGTGTATATGGTGATGTTATGTTGAACCCCTTCAGAAGATGTTGCCATTCTTCTAGGGCTAACTTGACTGCCAAGAGCTCCCAGTCTCCAATACTATAGTTGTGTTTGGCTAAGGAGAACTTCCTGGAGAAGAAGGAACATGGACAAAGAGCAACTTCAGAGCTGTATTGGCTGAGGACAGCCCCCACTCCAAGAGTAGAGGCATCTACCTCCAGAATGAAGGGCCATGTAGGGTCCAGATGGCACAGATAGGAGAGAAGGCATCGTTTAGCCTTTGAAAGTCTCAACATCAAGGTTTGGCGGCCAAACCTTGATGTTGGTGCCCTTGCAGGTAAGGACAGTAAGGGGGGCTGCCAATGAGGATAATTAGGGATAAACTGGCAGTAATAATTAGGAAACCCTAGGAGCCTTTGCAAGGCTCGGACTCCCACTGGGCAAGGCCAGTTCAGGATGGCTTTCACCTTGGCTGGGTCCATCAGAAATCCGTCTCTGGAAACTATATACCTGAGGGAAAGGAGTCCCTCTTGCTTGAAGAGACACTTCTCCAGTTTGGCATAGAGATTATTTTCCTGGAGGCACTGCACAACAGTCCAAACATCTTTATGATTGGAGATCAAGGTCCGGGAAAAGATTAGTATGTCATCCAGATATACAAATAAGCAGGAATATTGGAGGTCATTGAAGATCTCATGTTAATGGCGGTCTTCCATTCATCTTCAGCCTTGATGTGCTCAAGATTATACACACCCCAGAGGCTAAGTTTCATAAATATCTTGGCACCCTAGAGGCGATCAAAGAGCTTGGTTATTAAAGGTAAGAGGTATCTCTCCTTTTTAGTAATATCATTCAGACTGTGGTAATGTATGCATGGTCTGAGAGATCCATCTTTCTTTGCAATGAAACAGAAACAAGCTCCCACTGGAGAGGAGGATGTCAGTATGAATCCAACGGACACATTTTATTGAATGTTGGCTGACATGGCCAGTGTCTGGGGTGGAAATAGAGGGTAGCCTCGGCCCCATGGGAGTGTGGCTCTGGGAACGAGCTTTATGCAGCAGTCATACTGGTGATGAGGCGGCAGGGCTCAGCACTCTTTTTGGAAAAGACATCTCTGTAGTTCACATATAGAGGTGGAAGTCATGGAAGGGCAGAAGCCACAGTCACAAGGTGAGATAGTCTCACAGATACCAAGCAGGAGTTTGTACATCCATGCCCCCAGCAAGTGAGCTCCAAAGTGGACCAATCAAACTGAGGTTGATGTCATTGGAGCCATGGAAGGCCTAATATCACTGAATTTATGGCTCTGGGAATGATGTAGAGGCTGATTTTCTCCATATGAAAGAGACCCATGTGTAAGGTCAGAGGTACAGTAGTCCGAGTGACCCGTCCTGGGAATGGATCCCCATAGACCAAGAATTTCACAAGTGGAGGGGATGTTAGAACAGTTGGTAGTTGTAACTGGTTGACCAGGTTTTGCAGGATGAAATTTACCCCAAACCCAGAATCCACAAACTCCTGAGTGGAGAAGCAAGTTGGTTCTAGTTCCAAAGTAACCTGAGAAGTTGGAGAGCAGATAGAGTGAGGCCTAGGATCATATCCCCAAGTGACCCTAGGCCTTTAAGTTTCATGACCTCTTGGGGCAATGAGCAAGGAGATGGCCCTGAGCTGCATAGTAGAAGCAGAAGCTTGTCTGCAACTGAGCTTCTCTTCGTGGGCCAAGTGAGAGTGGACCAATTGCAGTGGTTCTTCTGATACTGGAAAGGTCATAGGTATGGCAGTAGTGGGCATGAGCAGGTCTTGGAAGCATGGTGCCAAGGTGATGCTTCTGTGTACTGGATGGGTCTCTTGAGCTCTTTTCTGCAGGCTTCGGTCAATCATGCCAGTTAGTGCAATGAAAGCCTCCAGCAACATAGGGAGCTCCCAGGTGGTGGGTTAATCTTTAATTTTCCCCAAGATGTCTTCCAGGAAGATGGCAAGTAAGTTGTCTTTCCACCAGTTTAGTTCAGAGAACAGGGTTCTGAACTTCATGGCGTATTTGCCTAAGGTTTGGGAACCTTGGCCAAGATGGAGTAGATCAGATGCCATTGAGGATGTCCAACTTGGCCATTGAGGATGTCCAACTTGGCTTCTCAAAGGTAAAGTGGAATTGTTCTATGAACTGGCTGAGATTGAGTAGAAAGGGATCCTCTCATTCCCAGAGGGGTAGGCCCAGGCCAGTGCTGCTCCATCTTGCAGAGAGAAGATATAAGTTGTCTTGGCTTGGTTATCGGGAAACAGAGAAGCCTGTAACTGAAAGTGCATTCTGCACTGATTGAGAAATCCTTAACACTGGGATCACTTGCTTAGCCAGGGTGGTGCTAGCAGCTGAGGGATAGGCTGACTGGGTGCTGAAGGAGGTGGTGGCACCAGTTCAGGTGGAAGCTCTGTGGCAGAAGAAGACAGGGCATCCAGGCAGGTTGTGAGGCAATCCATAGCTGCAGCAAGGAGCTCCAAGGCACCCTGTTGATCCTGTAGCCTGAGAGCTATACCAGGGATGGCTTGCAGGGAGGTCAAGTCCACTGAGTCCATGGCTTCAGCAGTCTGATGTATCTTGGACCCTTGGACTTGGGTGAGATTGGCTCTACCTGCAGGGAGGAGCCCTGCAGGTTCTCACCTCCAGCAGGCGGACCCAGGCGAAGCAGAGACCGGTCTGGAGCTTCACCTTTACCAGGCAATATTCTCCTTGGGTTGAGTCTTTGGGTGCCTGTGCCGGCAGGACTTAGGCGAGGGTCTCTGCTGATGGCTAGGGTCATGGTCTGAAGCCAGGCTAGAGTTGTAGGCAGGCAGCACTCAGATGTTTTGAAAGTCCAGGCAAGAGTCAAGGGCAGGCAGTAATCAGGCATATTGAGAGTTCAGGCAAGGGGTTAAATCAGGAATCTGTCCGAGGGTAAGAAAGTGGAATGGATAGAGCTGAGGCAGGCTGGACTGGCAAGGCAGGAATAGGCTGGGCAGATGAAGGCAGGAACAAACAGGGCAGGAGGAATACATGCTACAATTTAGCTGGATCTGTTGCTGAGGCTGTGAGAAAGACACAGAAAGGGCCCTGTATAGGGCTAAGAATGTGATGTCTTCAGGAGGAGCTTTGGGGCTTTTCCCACTGTGGGTCCTTTAAGTAGGGGTGTGCATTTGTTTTCGCCGTATTGGCGATCTGCAACGTATACTGCACTATTCGTAGTATTCGTGGGGAAGCGAAACGTATAGCGATTCCCCACGAATACATGAATATTTGCCGAATTATACGGCCACCTAAATACAAATTTAAACAACCCCCCCATCCTCCTGAACCCCCCCAAGACTTACCAAAACTTCCTGGTGGTCCAGCGGGGGGTCCAGCAGCCATCCCCTGCACTCACACCCTCGGTGCCAGGTTCATCATGGTGCCGATAGCCTTTGTCACAGGGGCTACCGGTGCCATTGCCCTCACTATGTCACAGGTACCGACGGTCGGCCCCTGTGACATAGTGAGGGCAAAGGCGATCGGCGCCATTTTGAGTCCTGGCATCGGACGACCGGCGTGCAGGAAGTCGCTCCCGGACCCCCGCTGGACTTTTGGCAAGTCTTATGCGGGTCAGGAGGCCCTCCCAAGCTGGCCAAAAGTCCCTGGGGGTCCAACGGGGGTCCCAGAGCGACCTCCTGCACTCCGGCCGTCTGATGCCAGGACTCAAAATGGCGCCTATAGCCTTTGCCCATACTATGTCACAGGGACTACCGGTGCCATTGGTCAGCCCCTGTCACATGGTAGGAGCACAAGATGGCACCAGTGACCATGTGAAAGGGGCTGACCAATGGCACGGTAGCCCCTGTGACACAGGCTATCGGCGCCATGATGAAACCAGCACCGAGGGTGTGAGAGTGCAGGGGATGGCTTCTGGACTCCCCGCTGGATCACCAGGGAGTTTTGGTAAGTCTTGGGGGGGTCAGGAGGGTGGGGGGTTGTAGTTAATTTTAATTTTAGCTGGGACACGAATATAAATCGCCATATTAACGCATTGGGGCGCCATACGGCCAAATGCAACGCATTTGCTCCCCGACGAATCCGAATCACGAATGCAACGTATGGCGTCCCTCTGCACATCCCTACCTTTAAGTCTGAGTTTGGTGTGTGCATGCCTAGAGAGCATCAAACTCTGGCAGGAGTGGCGGCAGGAGTGGCGGCTGGCTGGTAGGAGTGGCAGCGTCCTGCCACGCTTCCAAGGAGGCCAACATTTGGGTGAGTGAGACAGCTCGCAAGGCCACCAGCAAGCTGGGAAATGTAACAATTTGCTTTTCCAAATCCAAGCTCAAAACAACTTACAAATTCAGTTACAGTTGGTAGTTCCTCAGAAGGATTGCAATATAAAGGCTTTGTTTAAAGCTTTTTCCCCATTCTCTGTCTATGGGAAAAAAAAGTTTAGTAATTCAGGTCTTAAATTTGTGTCTAAGACAATTTAGGATTAAGTGACTTGCCAAGGAGCATCAACTGCAGAAGTGGGATTTGAATCCTGGCTTCCCTGATTCTCAGCCTACTTTTCCTCCACTTAAGACATACAGAGGTTGCAAGTCTCTTCCTTCTTGCAGGCCAAAGCAATTAAACCTGTCCTATCCAAATCATAGGAAACCTCTCAACTTTGTTGTAGGTAAATTATATTTTCAGTGTTGAGTAATGTTTTTTGGCCTTCATTCAGCTCCAAATGTTTTCATAAAATGTCTGGCCATAGCAGTGACCTTTCTAGTCAAGCTGGAGGTGCATACATTTCCCTAATTGGATGATTGAATGATCAAGGATGCATCTCTGGTGGAGACAGCCAATCTGTGCACATCATCATCCAGTTGCTGGAACTACTAATGTTTGTTATCAAATATTCCAAGTCTAAACACTGTCTGACTCCTCAGATGGAATTTATAGACATGACCCAAGCCATGGATTTTCTTCCTGCCAACATAATCTTGAACTGTCTATAGTGCAGCAAGTTGTACAGAATCAACATATATCAGCCTAGACCATGTTAATTATGTTGAGCTTGATGGCATCAACAGCTCATGTTATTCCCATGGAATTTCTCAGTTTGACATGCCCAATGAACATAAGGAGGAAAAGCTATTTCCATGGGTAACCAGTGTTTTACCCAGGGAAATAAGTTTTTTTGAAAAGTGCCCACCCTATATGTGCATAAAAGCATGTGCATAGGGCCTTTATGCGTGTACTTTAACCTGACCAGAGGGAGGCATTCCTAAGGGCATGGTTGGGAAGGGGTTTACACTTACATGCATACTTTTGAATTTTCAAAAGTGTGTGTGTGTAATTTTTCTTGGAAAAACTACTTGCACAAATTAGCAGCTGTAAATATTTGTGGGTACTTTTTTGTGGAATAATTTTCAAAGGGAAAGTACATGCATACTTACCCTTTGAAAATTAGCACAAAGTCTATGGGTAAAAAGTAGTTACATCCAGACTTTGCACCAGTGCAGCCAGTTTTAAAATTGTCCCCTAAAATGTCAGTGGAATCAAGAAACTCAGGGACTCCAAGACTTCATCTGCAAACACACTGTATTGGTGGTTTCCCATTTCAAGCTAGACAAAGGTATGCTTTTCTATTCAGCCACACTCAATTCTTCTCATCACAGATGTATATACCCTGGGTTAGAGAGCTCATACTGGAGTTCACACCCCTCTTCTAGGTTCACAAAGCTATCAGACTATGGAATTGGGATATCCTGTGTCGATGACTCTAAGAGTCATTTATCTGGCAGGCAAGGAGAATGTTCTGGCAGACTGAGTTGCCTGTTAGACATTCATAAGTGGTCCCTGGATCAGTGTGTAATGAACAAGAATTTTTCAGAATGGGAAAAATGGATCTGTTCACAATATCATAGAGAACACACGACCATCATATACTTTCAATGTTCATTGGGAAACAGGTATTCTTATGCGTATTCTCCAAAACCTCTAATAGCAAAAACCTTAAAAAAAATTCAGAAGAAACCATGGAACTGTGATTCTCTTGATTCTCATAGCTCTCTCTTGGCCTAGATAGATTTGGTTTCCAGTCCTGCAGGATTTATCCATCAGATTTTGATTCCACTCCTGCAGGATTTATCTATAAACTTGGACATTTTTCTAATTTTAATATCTCAGAACCTAGGAACTTTACTTTATTCAAATCTCTTGCCCGCTTGAATGTCAAGAGTGAGGTACTTAATTCTTTTGTTCTCTCTGTTCCAGTGACTTGAGTTCTTCTGGCTTTTAGGAAAGAATTCATTAGGCAGTCTTATGATTCCAAATGGAGAAGGTTTGTTGTTTTGGTATTTAAGGCAAGGCGATAGATCCCTTTATCTGTCCCACACAAAAACTGCCTGACTACCTTCTATATATTTCTGCATCAGAACTTAAAACCAGCTCAGTAAAAGTCCATGTAAGTGCAACTAGAGCACCAGAAGACCATTTCTCTACAAACAGTAGTTGTAAAGTTCATATGGGGCTTGCTTCAGTTGATGCCTCCCATTATGCTGCCCCCTGTATCATGAATCCTAATATGGTTTTGACTCAACTGACATAAGCCCTTTTTGAGCTTCTGGTCTCATGTAAGCTCGAGTACCTGACTTGGATGTTCAAATTTTTGGTGGCAGTCATTTCTGCTCTTAAAGATTTCAATGCATTTTCAATGATGAAACCATTTCAATGCATTTTCAATGATTTCAAAGATTTCAATGCATTTTCAATGATGAAACCAAGATCCTTTGCCTTAGTGGTGACTCCTAATGTGGAACCTTGCATTTTGTGGCTATAATTTGTGTTACTCTTCCCTAAGTGCATCACTTTGCACTTGCCCACATTAAATTTCATTTTCCATTTGCATGCCCAGTCTCCTAGTTTTGCAATGTCCTCTTGCAATTTCTCACAATCCTCTTGTGATCTGATAACTTTGAATAATTTTGTATCGTTGGCAAATTCGATCACCTCACTTGTTGTTCCCATTTCCGGATCATTTATAAATATATTAAAAAGCATCAGTCCCAGTGCCTTCCCTAGGTCCTTTTCCCACACCTTGAGAAATCTTGTAATGTCATCTTTTTAGTGCTCACTACCAAACCTGACTTTAGCCGTTAAGTTGTAATTAGTTCATTGAAACAAAATATGGCAAAATGTTCCACGGTTGTATATACCCTGCTGAACTGTTCTTACTTTGTATGCTTACCTGTTCCAACCTTCCTTCCCCCTCCCCCCACATTAGCAAACCTCCCTCCCCATGTGCTAGTCTCGCTCTAATAGTGCATACTGCAACTGTTCCTAGTTATGTTATGTTATATTATCCAAGTTGTTCACTCCCTTGTTCATTGTAAGACATATGTTGTCATTGTTTTCTACTTGTTATAATGTAAACCGGAGTGATAAGTAATTCTGTTACCTGAACTTCGGTATAAAAAAAGTTATAAATAAATAAATAAATAAAGAGCTCCAAGCCCTAGTAACTTATCATCTTGTACATGCATGCTAAATTCCTGCCTAAGATTATGTCATAATTTCACTTTTATCAATCAGTTGTTCTCCAATCATTTTTCACAAGGCCAGTAGACCACATATCAACAAACGTGAATGAGTCCTTCATGCTTTGGATAAGAAGTGAGCCATTGTCGTCTATCTGGATTGGATTAAAGCCCTTAGGAAGTGTACCCAGTTTTTTCTTTCCTTTTTCTTCACCAAACCTATGATTATCATGTCAAAGAGAACATTTTAAAATTATGTAGCAGATTGCATAGCCTTCACTAACATCCAAGCTGGCCTGACTTTAGGAAAGCATGTCAAGGTCTACAGTGTCATGGCCATGACTGTATTGGTGGTCCATTTAAGAAATATGCAGAGCTGCAACATGGAGCTTAGTCTTTACATTGAGATCATATTATTTTTTAGATACTGAATCCTGACCCAACAGCACATATAGAAATCTGTTTTCTTTTTTTTCAAGAGTTAGAGCCCAATACCAGCCTCTAGGTCCCATTATTAGCCAGCCACGGTGGTAGATTTGTTGTAGTTGCGGCTGTTCAGCTTTTTTTGTTGAAGACAAAATTTAGCTAGGGAGCTCTATTAGTGTTATTGGCGATTAACCTTGTCCTCAGAGAAAGCAGTTGCTTACTTATAATAGGTGTTTTCTGAAGACAAGAAGATCACCAGTGACACATAGCCTTCCTCCACCTCTTCTTTAATTAAGCTCATTAGATTGATTATTAATAATAAATTATTTGGACGAATGGGCAGGCTGGATGGGCCATACGGTCTTTTTCTGCCATCATATTTCTCTGTTTCTATGTTTCTAATAGAACTCGGGTGTGCCTTGTAGCCAGAGAGGCACAGAAACTACCACACATGCTCAGAGGGAATACCTGTCTTTTAAATAAAAACTCTAGAAATATGTTTCGGTACTGTTAGTGACATCACCCATCAATGTGATTGGTGAGTTCCATTTCCTCTTTGAGGGAGTTAGTAAATAAACAACCAATGAGACTGGGGCCAGCATATTTCTTTAAATTGACCATTTTATTTTATTCTTTTTAAAATAACACTTTTATTGTTGTTGATGCACACGAATAAATAAAATCAACAGTAGATCAATCACTTGACCAATTTAAGCACTTTCTGGATCTCCCTCAGCCATTTTGTTTCAAGGTAAATGGGGGCAGAAATATGTTTTAGCACTGTGGTGCCTGATTGGTTCACATAGAAGCTTTACCTCAGCAGTAAGCTCAATAACAATTAAGGAGCACTTCATTAACCAAACAAATCACTCCTGATTAAATGTTCCATTAGCCTTATAAAAGTGCACATCCTATGATACTGTTTATCGTTAAAATATTTTCAATGCTAATGTATGAATAAATCAAGAATAGATTAGTGAGGTCTACTTTTCCATTGAAATGATGGCCCGTTTAGACTAATCATTCTCTAGACAGTTGCACTTCATGGGGCCAAGTATTACTGGAAACTCTTATACCACTCCAAGTTCTCTTTATGCACCATATGGCATTATCTAATTTTTCTGCTCAGTTAGAAACACAAGTTCTACATCTGTTTTTAACCATCACCAAAATGCTTCTACTGACCTTTACAAATACCCATGGGAGGGGGTGGAGGTAGATAAATACTTGATTGTTATTATCCAGGTCAGGAAAGGTATGAACATTAGTTCTGAAAAGTTAATTTTCCAGTCTCCAAGGTAAATGGCTCATATGTCAGAGTTCAAATAATCCGATTTTTAAACCAAGGGCCTTGTGTGGCACTGAGAAAACCTGAGTCTTTGCCTCCTGTCTTCTTGAAATGTTATATAGATCTAGAAATACATAGAACATTTGAACCTTAATTGTTCATCTCGTAAAATAAAATGACATTTTTTTTCATTTACTTTTTATCAAAGTACAATTTTTTAAAGAATTATACATTTAGAAGTTTTGATTTTCATATCCAGTGGATGCTTAGAGGTGAATTTTAAAAGCCTAACATGCACTAAAACCAGGAAATAGGTGAGTATGTCCAGCTGGCATGCACTGAGTGGATTTTAAAACCCACCCATGTAGGCGCATATCTCCCACTATGCGCACAAGTGAGAAAGCCCAAAAAAGTGTTGGGCGTGGTCTGGGCAGGGCAAGGGTGGAATATGGGTGTTATGGAATGTGCCGTGTAACTTTATTACTGCTATGGATGGCATACAAGTAATAAAATAAAAAAATCTAGGCTAGTCAGCAGGATTTTAAGGGTCAGGGCTAACAGGGGGAAAGAGTAAGTAGGGGTCTTTGAAAGTCCTATCCCTTAACTGGGCAAACTGGAAATGAACTGGGAAAACTCTCTATGACATTGGTGCGCGCCCCTTATATAATTCCCCCACTTACTTGTTAGAGGCGGTATTTGCGCGCACATGCGCACGTCCATAAATAATTGTGCACACATGTACGTATGTACATCCTATTTTATACCATACCCGTGTATATGCACATATATTATAAAATGACTGCGTCTTTTTCGCCAGCCGGCATATGCGCATACAGGTGCATCCGCATGACTGTTTCAAAGTTACTGTCTATGCATTTCTGTTTCTTTTGTGATGTCACTGGAACCAGTAGGCAACTTCAGTAATTTCATAGATATTAACATGTAGTGAGAACAATTTTCAAATGGCTTGCATAGTTTACAAAGAATATGGGTACTTTTACTGCATGTACTTGCAACTGATTTTCAAAGAAAAACTACCAGGCTAAAAGTGTATGTCTTATGGAAATCTGCAGGCAGAGAAGGGAAATGCCCAGGGAGGCCATTTTATCTGGATAAATTGGTATTTAGTTAGGTAAATGATTTTGAAAATTGTCCTCCCCATGGCATATGAATGAATGATGCTATTACTACGTGCTTAAACCATTTGTTTTCTTAAAGGGATTACAAGCAGTATATGAAATCTAATAAATAATAATAATAATGCTTAAACATCAACCAGAGATTTCTCAATAATAGTATCTATGTTGCAGAACTAGTGCATTCTGTAGATTTATATAGCTGAAAGGGTATAATTCTTATTGTTATGATTAGTTTGTGTTTTTTTTTTATCAAATGTATTTTTATGAAATGTATTTTTATGAATTGTAGTTTTCTAACTGTTCTAAGCTGCTTAGGGTGATCCTTAAGTATTGATCAGGTGGTGGGATATAAACGACGTAGAAATGAGAACATAAAGTGATTATCGCAGCAGTGGTGCCACATAATTAAGCATCTTAAAACTGAAAGGAAGAACTGGAGGCTGGCGAAAAGCAAAAGTAACCTGCAAGAGCACATCTAAATATTAAGCAGCTGCAGCTGGCTCTAAATACAGAGGAGCCTTACTGTGAGCCTGAGTATGAAAGACAAGCAGACCCCTACGGAGCAAAGATCAAAGAGCTCATGCCAAGGAACTCACAGGGAATTACTTCCATTTATTTCTGCTTCAATAATATTTTCCATTCAAGAAATTAAAGCCATAACTGTAAGTGAAACAGGGCTTCATTTTCCAGAGGAGACTTTTGGTCATTCATGGTTTTCGAACATAAATATCAATGCCATCTGCTAGTTAGCACAACAGGTAATTATTAAGAAAGGAAAGGAGTAAAAAACACGACAAATCTAAAATCTTCTTTCAAAAATTGTCACTTGGCGGTTCTGACTTAATAAGCAGAATAATGTGGGCTATAAATAAGATTTCAAAACACTTTAAATAAATCTAAAAAAATGGTAAATATAAATATTTGTTTAGCTTTATTTAAAATCTTTAGTCCCTCACTTTTGATTTTGTAGAATTTAGTACTGAGGGATTTTCAAGCACTGTTGTTTTTTTGGTTTTTTTTATAAATAATAGGATGACCATCTACTTCTGTCAGATACCTGGATCTATTATGATGAAACAAACATACTTTATGAGTACTGGAAAATCCTCGTTACACAAATCCATGAAACCAGGAGCTAAGCAGATCAGTGGAAAAGTTAGCACATTTTAAAATGCAGCTTTATTCTCTTATGAAACGGTCCCTTTGGTTTTCTGAAGGGCTTAGAGATTTGAAAAGGGAAGCTATGAGATTAGACAGAGCTTTGGAGGAAAACTAATGATTCTGCTAAAATTAGTCGGAAACAGCAATAATCTATTTACAAAAATAATTTGCAGACAAGTAAAAAAAAGGCATACTCTTCTGCTATGATTGATAAATCTGTAAATCTAAGGAACTTTTGTCTACAGTTCAAGCATTATTGAAAGTTTAGCCTATGCTGGAGGAGTACATTTGCCTCCCTCTGAAGAAAGCTGTGAAAAATCTGTAAAAGTTCTTCTCTGAAAAGATTACGTTTAATTAGGCAGGTACTGTTTTACAATTAAGTCTAATTCATTCACCATTGTTACTTCTCCCTCTACCCCCCTCTATTATTTCAACTTCTGAGAATTGGGAACAATGTCATCAGTAGAGCCAGGTGGCAGCTGATCCTACTGGAGTCGATTTTAAAAGGCGCACGTCCATGTGCGCGCAGTTCCCTGCACGCGCACATGGACGCGCCTATTTTATAACATGCGTGTGTCAGCGTGCACATGTTATAAAATACAGTTCCCACGCACACGTGTGCTGGATTTTAATGTCCATGTGCGCATGTGTGGGCAGGTGGCCTCCTTTGCGCACGCGGGGGGGGGGGGGGGGGGATTTTAGAAAAATACGCGCAGCAACGCGATCAGGCCTTTGCCCAGGTCCCTAACCCTAACCCTATCCTTCCTCCTTCTTCCCCTATCACTAAACCTACCCTAGTTTTCCCCAATTTTTTTGTTTTTATACTGAGTGCTCCTCTGGAGCAGAAGTAAATTCTGCGCACTGGCAGCCGGCGCACGCTTCCCCGGGATAGCATCTAATGGTGTTGTCCTCATCCGCACCCCCCATCCCCATCCCACCCCACCCCACAGCCTGCTCCTTTTTTCAGGCCTGGCACTTCTGCATATATCAGGAGTTACGTGCGAGGCCAGGCCCTTTCTAAAATGTGGTTGGCGCATGCACGTACGGGCCTTTTTAAAAATGAACTTGATTATTGGTACTAAAAAACCTACTACAAGTATTTTTGATCCTTGCCCCTTTGCTCTAGTAAAAGTTACTAAAAAAGGATTGAGCAAAGTTGCTACTAAATTGATTAATAGTTCTTTCTCAGAGGGATTGATTCCATTAGATCTAGGGAGGATAATTTTATAAAAGCCTGTATAGAGTGAAAATTTGCGTGTAGATGCAGACATTAGTCAGAAGTTTCTAAGTGGACTTACACATGTAAATCCTTTTTGAAAATTAGAGGGTAGGTGCATACTCCTGCATGGCATATGCGCATATATTTATACCTGCTAGGGAGCAGTTGCAAATATGCACGCCTAAATTTACATGCATAGTTTTGACACTCCACCCTGAAGACTACTTTTTCACAGTACGTGTAAAAATAAAAATGAAATCCTCTCTGTGCATATTTTTACGTGCACTGACTCCCGGACAATTTTCAAAAGCTGATTTTATATGCAAACACTGGGCTTTATGCCTGCAAATGCTTTTGAAAATTCAGCCCTTAATGCCTAGTGGCATGACCTGCATTGAAAAATACTAGCCTTGATCCAGACAATTTTAATAACTGCAGGCCAATTATCAATGGACCATTTTTAAGTAAACTAATTTAAAAAGTTTTGAATATCCAATTGCTTGATTTTTGGGCAGAAGTTGGACATTATGATTCTTTTCAGCCCGACTTCAGGCAGAATTTCTACTTCTACAACAACTACTATGACGCCTACTGCTATTATTGATCATTTCTAAAGCACTAAAAGACATGTACAATGCTGTACAGATATGCATAAAAGACAGTCCCTGCTCCATGGAGCTTACAGTCTAACCAAGACAAACATACAGGACAAAGGAATCTATGGGAAGTAGAGAAGTAGTTAGAATTTGGAAGCTGCCTGAAAAAGCTGAGTTTTGGGCTATAGACTATGGGACTGAAACCACAAATTTTAGCCCAGTCTGATGATTTCACACTGGAGTGGGATAAGGGAAAATGATAGTTTGCTAATCTTTTTGGAACTATCACTGGCTTTCGACATGATAGACCACATTTTTCTATTGGAACAATTATTTAGTCTAGGAATGAGACAAAAGGCTTCAAGTTGATTCAGATTGATTTTGGAGAATCAGACCCAGACAGTAGTTATGAGAGATTGTCACTCCTCTGCTCTTCCAATAACATACGTCTATAATATCTCCATTGTTTATTTAAGCTTTACCTTACCCCTTTGGGATATATCATTCAGGAGTTTCATATAACGTAGTTCTGTTAGATAAATGATGTTGTGATCCCTCCTGTTGCTGCGCTACGGAAGGCATCTTACCTTCTCTTCTGGAGGTCGCTCCGAAGCCAGGGCCTCGCCTGCGAACTATCCAGGATTTGCTCCAGGGCCTGGGAGGTCTCGCTGTTCTTGGGGCCTGCCTGTGGCTTGCTTGGCTCTGCTTGGACTTCCTGGTTCAGCCACGCCCTTCTCCCTAGGGGCCGGCCCGCAGCTCTCCACCGCAGTTATAGGGCCGGTGAGGGGCGGTCCAGGTGAACTCCTCCCAGGGAGTTGCCTGCATGCAGCAGTATAAAAGGGCTTCCACTTCAGTTCCTGTTTGCCTTCGGATTGAGTTTCACAGTCGTCTGTGCGTCTCCCTCAGTCCAGGCCCTCCGTGGTCTCGCTTGTCTTGACGGCTCCCTGTTCTGTGTACCTGCCTGTTTCCTTGTTGTTGGTTCCAGATGTTCCTAGATGTTGTTCCTGATCCAGTTCCAGATGTTCTGCAATGTGTCTTCGTCTGGTGCTCCTGAGCCTTCTGTCCTGTTGGGCCCTGGAGTGGCCAACAGGAGGGATTTGTCCCTGTGATCTGGAGCTTCTGTTCCTGCCAGCCATCGGAGCTTCAGATGTCATTGGTCCCGACATCGGAGTTCCTTCTTGCCTGGATCTTCCCTGCGCATATCCCGCTCTCCTCGTGGTCCGTGACCAGCCTTCGGGCTGTGTAGGGCGCACAGTGGGACAGGGTGGTCCGTGACCAACTCATTGGGTCTACCCGTGTTGGTGGGCTGTGTAGGGCGCCCTGAGAGACTGTGCCCATGTCTTCCTTCCCAGCCCTCGTCTATGATGTCTCCGCTTCAGCCCTCGTCTTTGACGTCTTCGCTGCAGTCTTCGTCTATGATGTCTTCTGTGTTCCAAGGACTCTGTCTGCCCTCGTCCTCTGTCCGGCCTGCTGCCCAATGCCATTACCCAGCGGCAGGTCCGAAAGGGCTTGGAACAGTCGGAGGACCGTTCATCAATCAACATTGCGTTGTTGGTTGCCGTGGGCGTGCAGGTCCGGTTGAGGGTCAGACCATGTTCTCTAGTCCTTGTTTCAGCCTTGCCTCGCCTAGCCCTTCATGCTTGCACCGGCTCACCTCCCACGGTGGGGCTTGGGGCTCCTCCCTGAGTCTTGCCGTGGCCCAAGGGCTCACTACACCTGCTCTAGAGGCGACCGTGCTCCTCGCGCCCGCAGCAGAACCCAAAGGCCTCCAAACCCTCGGTTCTTCAGCAGCGTGGAGGACGTGCTCGTAACAACTTGGCTATACAGAATCTAAATAATAATCTGCAATCAAAAGTTAATTAGAAAGAAATGTTACAATTGAATTTAAATAAAAGAAAGGTTATAGATTGGCAGGAATGATTCTGGTAATAAATTGGAAAAATGAATTATAGATCAGCTTGAAGTACCAGTTAGTAAGGAGGTAGAGAATCTGGGAATTATGTTTGATAGGAAGCTGTCTGATTCTTCTCATCCATGCTGCTCACATTAAGGTGAATTTTAAAAGTCCAGTGTGCGCATCAGTTAGGGGATGCGCAAAGAAGTCGGGCTCGCGTGTGCCAACCTTATTATAAAAAGCTCCCAGATACGCGCATAAAACCCACTGCACACACATCTGAAAAGTTTACAAAAGGGCAGGGCATAGGTGTGGTATGGGTGGGGATGTTTTGGGGCTTGGCCAAGAGATGTATGTGTAAATAACTATATGCCCTGGTGTGCACTGAGGTCCCCTGCCATGTAACTTTACTTCTCCTTAGGGAATAGCCACTGCTATTAATTGCATTGGTAGCATAGGATCTTCTTAGTGTTTGGGTAATTGTCAGGTTCTTGTGGCCTGGTTTGGCCTCTGTTGGAAACAGGATGCTGGGCTTGATGGACCCTTGGTCTGACCCAGCATGGCAATCTACCATATAAATGGGTTTGGACCGACGTGCCACAAATGCGCAGTAGAGAGCAGCTCTACTGAGCATGCGCAAGAGCACGTTGGTCAGAGGGCAGCAACATGGTGCTGGGAAGAAATGGAGCAGCGGAAGGCTGTTTGGAAGTGGCGACAAGGAGCAGCGGCGACAGCGGCGGCAGCACAGAAGGTCTCCAGAGGTCTCTCTCTCGCGCGGGGAGAAGCGGCGGCGGCACTGCAGAAATGGGAGGTCTCCGGGAGTCTCTCTCGCACGCGTGCCTTATCACCGAGCGTCAGGCGGGCCAGCAACGAGCCCAGTGGAGAGGCACGCGAGAGAAAGAGACCCCCAGAGACCTCCTATGAAGCAGCAGCGGCGGTATTTAAGAGTCAGGTGGGCCAGCAATGAGCCCGGTGGTGAGGCGCACGTTCTGGATAAGAGAAGAAGAGGGAGTGGAGGAGGGCTGAGGGAGAGGGACGGGGTTGTGGAGGAGGTGGGAGGGGAAGGAAGAGGATGTGAGTAAATGGGGAGGGTAAAGTTGTGGAGTACAGAAAAAGGGAGTGGAGGAGGGCTGAAGGAGAGGGAAGGGGTTGAGGAGGTGGGAGGGGAAGGAAAGGGAAGATGAGAAGGGATGGAAGGAAGAGGATGTGAGTAAGTGGGAAGAGTGGAGGAGGGCTGAGGGAGAGGGGAGAAGGGGAAGGAAAGGGAAGGTGAGAGAGGAAGGAAAAGGGAAGAGGATATGACTGAACAAGTGGGAAGGGTAAGAAGTTTTGGAGAAGAGAAAAAAGAGTGGAGGAGGGCTGGGAGAGGGAAGGGGTTGTAGATGAGGTGAGAGGGGATGAAAGGAAAGATGATAGGGGATGAAAGGAAAAGGGAAGTTGTGGAGAACAGAGCGGCTCTAACCGTGCCGGTCTGACCGATAGAATCTCGCCCGTTTTAACGGGCTTAACGGCTAGTTTCTTATGTTCTTATGACATGTAAGTTATAAAATAAAAGGATCAAGCCATTTCTGAGGGGTTTAAAGGGTCTGGGGTAACTGGGGGGACTATAAAACCAGGGTGGGGATTGGAGGACCTAGTAGTTAAACAGGTGAACTGGTGGGTGAATTGGTAAACTGGCATTGGCTCGGGTGTGCGCCCCTTTTAAAATACCCCAGTTTGCGTGATAGAAACAGGATTTGCGCGCCCATTATTGTGTCCTCATAAAATTAGGCACAGGTGTGTGTGGCCAGGATATTTTATAACCTGCACGCATATACGCTTGCAGGTTATAAAATGGCCACGTCCCTGAGCGTGGGTTGACACACACGCAAATGTAAGCCCATGCGAGGGTTTGTGTTATTATTTGTAAGGGTATTGGGTGGATCCCTGGACCGGTGGCAGATGACCACGCCCATGGGGGGGGAAGTCCTGTGACGGGCCACAGGTCAGGCTCAGCGTAGGAGACACACACACACACTAGTTCTTTTATTAGACAGGATTGGTGAACCACCAGAGGTGGCAGTAGTGAGCTGGAAGTAGCCCGATTGGGCTTGTAGTCCCTCAGGCTCTGGAACAGCAATCCCAATGGCTGTGCTGTAATAGAGAGAACTGAAATTGTGAGTAGTAGCAGGATATGCAGAGTTCAGGAATAGAGCCTCGTTGGTAATGTACTCATGCAGCGGTTTCTCAGTGTGGAGCACAGGAGCTGGAGTAAAGGCAGGCCCTTGAGGAGCGAGTACCTGGTTCCAGGGAATAGCTCTAAGAGGCAGAGACAGTAACTCACAGATGTTACAGATGTTATAGGCA
Source organism: Rhinatrema bivittatum (assembly GCF_901001135.1). NCBI lineage: Eukaryota > Metazoa > Chordata > Amphibia > Gymnophiona > Rhinatrematidae > Rhinatrema > Rhinatrema bivittatum. Next base: position 130,124,619 of record NC_042618.1, on the reverse strand, counting down.
GCGGTGTCTTCCTGGCAGAAGTGTAGTCCAAGTAGCGAGTCCAGGAACATGGGCCCTTGAGGAGCGAGTACTGGTTCCAGACTGCGACCTGAAAGATAAGAGAGAGAAAGAGGCCCCCGAGGAGCGGGTACCCCAAATAGAGTAGGTCCGAAGGAGGCAGAGTTGCAAGGTACGGAGAGCGAATCCCTTCTGTTGGAATCCTGGCCTAACCTGGTTCGTAAACCTTTGTTAACTCGATTAGCTAGCAATCGTATATGCCTTTTATATCCTGGATGCATGACACGTCATCACAGGGGGACGCCCCTGAGGTTCGCACCACTGAAGGTACTTGAAGCAGGGCCGCGCGGCGCACGCGCCCTAAGGCAGCTGAACAGCATGGCGGGAAGCAGCGCCCAAGCCGGTCTGGGGACGCCGGAGAAGACGGCAGGCAGACGCCGCGTCAGCCAAACATCTGTCAACCACAGGAGGAGTCGCCAGAGAGGTAAGGAGGGCGGAGTGGAGACATCGGGCAGCAACAGTCATAACAGTTTGAAGGTCACCATCTTTGTCTCTGGCACTGCTTTCAGTGATAGAATGACCCCTGTACTAAAACCATTCTATTAGCTTCCTGTGATCTATCATACACACTTAGGGGGTCATTTTCCAAAGCGATCGCATGCGATCACTAAATGGAAGTGGAGTTGGGGTGTCCTCAAGACAGGAACAGGAGGAGTCGGGGCGGCACCAGGTCAGACGCCGCGAAGACATCGCGGACAGCAAAAAGGTAAGAACCCTTTTCGCTGCCAATTTCGCGCCCAATAGCACCACCTTTTATGATGGCGTAATTGGGTGCAAAAGCCAGCAGCAATCGCACTGCAGAGGTGCGATCGCTGCCAGCTTTCGCAGGCCTGCCCCCCTGTACCGTGCAATTCAAAGAGCCCGGTGGTATTACAGAATCTAGGCCTTAGATCTATTACCCCTTGCTCCCAGGTTACTGCAGGACTGTCTAGTGTTTCAGAAAACTGTAAAGACTTGGTTAATCACAGCAGCTTTTAGTTAATTTTTAAGCACTTTTTTCTTCTTGCTTTGGTACGGGTTTTGGATATGGAAGACTGACATCAGGCTATCATATTTTATTATTTGATATCATACTGTAATTTTATATGATTATGGTATGTTTTGGAATTTTAGGTTTATAATTTGCATTTTAAGTTATTTATGATGTATATCCTGCAGAATGCTGGTATTTTAACTTATATTGAATTATATTTTTTTGAAATAATTTAATGCAATAATTTGTACATTTTAACTTGTTTTTCTTTGTTAGGAGTAGCTTGGTAATCAAGCAGGTAAAAGTTTAAATAGGTAAATAAAAAATAAAGAAATAATCTATCAATATATCCAGATACTGGACCTCACTGTTGTGTCCGTCGCTGTCCGACACCTCTGCTCCGCCCACCTTACCTCGTTGGTGACTCCCTTCGGGATTGATGTAAGGCTAGCTGCTGTGGTGTCTCCTGGCCGTCCTCCTCCGCCGTTCCTGGACCGGCTCAATGCTGCAAGCCACCATGTTGACCAGATGCCTAAGGGTGCGCACGCGCGCGGCCCGACTGATGTACCAGTGTTGGCGCGAACCTCAGGGGCGTCCCCCTGAGATGACGTCACCAGCTCCAGATATTTAAGGTCTCAGTTTTCGCTAACAAGACGAGTTAGCAAGGGATTGGTTACCTAACTTCCTCCTGGTCGCTGCGGATGGGATTCGCTCTCTGCAACCCTAGCCACTGTGCCTCCTCGGACTTCACTAGAGGTACCCGCTCCTCGGAGGCCTCACTTTCTCTTTTTCTTTGCGGGTCACAGTCCGGAACCGGTACTCGCTTCTCGAGGGCCCACATCCCGGACTTGCTCCTGAATACCACTTCTGCTAAGAAGTCATCGCTGCTTATAACATAGGTACTCACTCCTCAAGGGCCTATGTATACCAACTCATGGGCTGCCTTAAGAGACCATTGTGTGAGTGTTACCATAAAGGACTTGTTCCTGAACGCCGCATGCTTTGCCTACTCACTTTCTTAGTTTCTCTACAGCTCAGCCAACTTGGGATCGCTGTTCCAGAACCTGAGGCACTACAACCCAACCGAGCGCTTCCAGCTCACTACTGCCACCTTTGGTGGTTTACTATATTGTCTAATAAAAGAACTGGTGTGTGTCTGTCTCCTACACTAGCCTGACGAGGGGTCCCTCTCAGGATTTCCCCTGAGGGCATGGTCACCTGCCACTGGTCCAAGGATCCACCCACAACTATTCTAAATAACTACAGATTGCTAAATACCAGCTTTAACAACAGAGCTTTCTGACAGATTGCTAACTCCTAGCTTTCTCTACAAAGCTTTGTTAACAGATTGACACATCAGATTGCTAGCTCCTCACGGAGATTCTGACAGATTGCTAACTCCGCATGGAGAACACAACACTCACCTAGTCATGTATAGAACAATTTTCAAAGGCCATTTACCCAGGTAAATAAGCTATTTGAAAATTGCCCACTCTATATGCCAGTAAAAGTATGCATGAGAATAAAACACGTATGTACTTTTACATGCAGGAAATGTAGGCAGGCTCAGAGGTAGGCTGAGACTAGGAGAGACAGCAACATGTATAATTTTGTACTTTCAAAACTAAGCATGTTATTTTATAGGAAAAATGTACCCCCAAGGGAATTTTACCCTCTGTGATTACTTAAATCTCTGCAGATATTTTTACCCTAGATCATTTTCAAAGGAAAGGTATGCAAAGAATTAGTGCAAAGGCCATGGGTAAAAGTATCCACGAATTTGCAACTACCCATATCTGTTTGAACATCATCCCTTATAGATAACATATGGGATGCAGCTATTTATTTTTTTCATAAAACTTCACCTTATTCTGAATGTGGTGAAGTACAGAGCATCCCTTTCATCACTGATTCCTATGTAATCCATGCTTATGTGGCAGGGATTAATTACTTACCAAGATACTTCAGAGGTTATCATGTGGACATTATTAATCATTTATATATCAAAATCAGGATAAACTCATGTTCCGTAAAGAAAAATGTACGTATTAGTTGGAGGAGATTAATGAAGTGGACATATATAAATTTGGCCCACTGCTATTTCAGATTATTTAATGTAATTATATTTCTTAAATCTATCCTGGTACTCATTCTAAGTAATAGTTGCACTGCAAAAATAGTGAATGATGGCAGAAAAAGACCAACATGGTCAATCCAGGTGAGAGAGAGAGAGAAAGACTGAGACTCTATAATAGGGATGTGTATTCATTTGCAACGAAATAGGGAATAAAGACGATATTTCCTATTTCATTGCATTTCGGGGGGTTGACAAAATGAAAGGAAAAACCACAAAATTTCATGTGGTTTTCCTATCATTTTTTTTGGGGGGGAGAAAGGGTACATTAAAAAAAACAAACCCAAACCCACCCCAACCCTTCAAATTTAATTAACTACAACCCCCCCCCCCCAAGACTTGCCAAAAGTCCCTGGTGGTCCAGCGGGGGTCCAGGGAGCAATCTCCCCCTCCCGGGCCATCGGCTTCCAGTAATCAAAATGGCACCAGTGGCACTTTACCCTTACCATGTGACAGGAGCTACTGGTGCCATTGGTTGGCCCCTGTCACATGGTAGGAGCAATGGATGGCCCACGCCATTTTTTAAGATGGTGTTGGCTGTCTATTGCTCCTACCATGTGACAGAGGCTGGCCAATGGCACCAGTAGCCCCTGTCAAATGGTAAGGGCAAAAGGTCACCAGCACCATTTTGATTACTGGCAGCCGACGGCCTGAGATGGGGAGATCGCTCCTGGGACCCCTGCTGGACCACTAGGGACTTTCAGCAAGTCTTGGGGAGGGGGGGGGTTATAGTTAATTAAATTTTTGGGGTGGCTGAAAAAATCGTCCTGAACCACAGGAAAATGAAATTTCCCACAGCGGGCCGATAACGAAGGCCAAACCAAAAGGTTTGGCCGAATCACATCTCTACGCTATAAGGCTCTCATATTAGTCAACTATTTTTACCACTGAAGGAGGGTCAACAATTAACTCAAGGTGAGTTTTTTGAGGTGGTCTTGATTTTGGGGGCAGTTTTACATGCACAGTCAGAGGTACGAACAGCACAGTACACATCAGTGAAGATTTGGTGTGATTTGAATTGAGCACAGGTACACAAAAATGAAATTTGTACAATTATTTCTCTATCTAGCTGTTATCAAGCTAGGGCCAGAATATATTGTACAAATCTCATCTTTGTGTACCTGTGCTCACTCCAAATCACATCAAATCCTCATTGATATGCCCCCCAAACCCTAGACCACCTCAAGTTACTAGTTGACCCTCCTACAGTGGTATAAATAGTTGACTAGTATGAGTGCCACCCCAGAGCTGCTCTTACTCTTTCTCTCTCTCTCTCCCCTTCCAAAAACATTAAACATAAACTCCGCCCAAACTTCTTCCTTGACTAAATTTAGAAAATTTGCATAAGCATCTTCTGATGCATTTTTTTTATCCATGGGCATTAGGGCCCTAACGCCCACAATAACACCTAATGTGATTTAATGAATGATCCTGTTAGATTGTAAGCCCTCTGGGGATAGGGAAATACCTCCAGTACCTGAATGTAATCTACTTTGAAGCGCTGAACAGCGGAATATAAAAAATCTAAATTAATAAAATAAAATAAATACAAATATTTTGTTAGTGTTTCTAAATCTTTTCACGCTTAAAGCACACCTACATTAGCAAAAAGGTTGTGTGGCACATCAAACTCCACAGCACAGACATGGAAGATGTATATGGCCAAAAGAAGAGCTAGAAAAGCACTGAAAGACCCACCAGTCTCTCTTCCAAAAATTAAGGGAGAATGGGGGTGGAGACACATATGAACCCATCACAATGGACCAGCCCCCTCTATATTCAAGTACTGGATAAGGGAGAACTTGGTATGGTGCAGGCAATTGGCTCAGTTAGTTACTTTGACTGCCACATGTGGCTGCCGGAGCTCCTTTGTGACCGCTGCTCCCCACACTCAGAGTGAGTTATATCCAGGGCTTAGTGCACCTACTCCCTGTCGCATTAAACCTGGAACTAAGAGGCTGGAAGGTATCAAGGGAGGTGACTCAGGAGGGGGGAGATTAGGCGATACTATGTACACTGTATGTGTTGCACAAAGCTATCCATGCCTTGCATACTGCCCATTAATTCCCATATTTTGTGGTTTATGCTGCAGCCAAGAAGCCGAGGCATGCATGATTACATGTATTCTTAGAAAGGAGCTCCTACATGTTTAAGAGCCATCGCTGGTATCTTTTGTTGCCAAAAGGTGCTGAGAGCACAGCTCAGGCGTTGATTTGGATCAGAGCATCAAACAGTAGTGGCTTTTCCATGGCATATCTGATCAGGTCTGAAGGCATATCAGTGTGATATGGCACACTGGTTGAGAAATACCACCGTAGGTAATCCCACACCACTACCGCAAGCCCCATATCTTTTACTTGGCCTCTCAACATTTTTCCACCACATCCCGCACCAAGCTTGCCCAAAGTCTGCCTTGTAATGGACTCTAGCACCTCCACTAAGCATTATAAGCCTTGCCATCTTCAACTTTGCTTTGTAAACACCCAATTTTTAAGCTAGCAACCAGAGCCCCTTCTGTATCTATTAGCAAGCTTTGCAGTAAAACTCCTCATAGCAACCAAACACCTAGAACCACTAAGCCATGATGTTTTTTGCACATGAGGAGTCCTACTATCGTTGAAGGGTGTCACTGAAATAGTGGGGCCCTTCCCCCCAAAAACATTGTGGCTCTATAGCACTTTGTTTTGTCTCATGGCCAAACACCATGGGACAAAACAACGTGGCTAGCGCCCTTTAGGTGCGATGATGACCTCAACCTTAAGGGACTGCCATTGCCTTAAAGGGCTGGGTGCTGAAAAATAGCCCAGTAAAAAACATAAAGTTGAATTTTAGAAGCCCAACGTGCATCAAAATTAGGGATGTGTGAATATGTTGGGCTGGCGCGCACCAAGCGGATTTTAAAAGTCGCTCAGTTACGAAAATACTTGTAACTGCACGCACAGTTAAAAAGATTGAAAAAGGGAAGGGACTTGGATGTGGTCTGGCCAGGACGTGGGTGATCCTGGATTTAAAGTTGAAATTTGCGTGTAAATACTTATGCCCACTGGTATGCACTGAGGTCTCCTGCTGCATATCTTTAATTCTGCTATGGATGTCGTGTAACTTATAAAACAAAAAAATCTAGACAGATCAGTGGGGTTTTAAGGGTCGGGCCTAGCAGAGAGGAAGGAAGAGTTTTGAACTAGGGGGTTTGGAAGTCCTAGCCCTTAACTGGGTGAACTGGGAATGAACTGGGAAAACTGGCAATCGCGTCAGTGCGCGTCTTTTAAAATCCCCCCACTTAAGCGGTAGAAGCAGCATATGTGTGCACAGGCACACGTCCACTTAAAATTGTGCACGTGTGTGTGTGATCAAGCTATTTTATAACATGTGCGTGTATGTTATAAAATGGCCATGTCCATGGGCATGGGCCAATGAATGTGCCACATGTGCGCCTGCATGACGCTATGAAAGCTACTGTCATAGACTGTGACTGAGGCAAGGTCAGGTCAATGCCATTTTGAAAAATGGTGCCAACTTGACCCAGAGATAGAGAGTGCCCTGGGCCCCATCGCAGGAACATCTACTTAATTTTGAAGGTTTAGGGGTGCAGGAGGGGGTTCAGAGGTGGAGGCCCCACTTAACCCCCAATGATTTTTTTTAGACATTTGGGATTGGTGGGAGGGGAGGGAATAGGGGGCACTATACCCCCGACAAGTTAATTGCTACATTGGAGTGGGGGGACTATAAGGATGCCCTATTTTCACTGAAAAAAAGGGTGAGGGATTTTTTTTAAATCCTACTTAAAACATTTTTTGAACTTTTGTGTGTAAGGGCTGCCTCGAGTAGCGGTCCCTAGTTGAACCGGCACACTTTTGTTTTGCACTGGCATAGCTCTTTAAATGAAATGTGGGAGCTTTGGGACTTGTGCTAGGGTACCAGGACTCCCGCGTTACATTTAACAAATCCTCAGGAGGTGGTGATTTTTTTATCACCGCTGACCACTTTCATAGTCAGCCGTGATCAAGTATTAACATGAAAGTGACTAGTAATGACGTGCTTTGCCAGCATTTGCATTATTCATGCTTGGACATTGCATGCAAAGCAGATCATTATAATAAGGGAGGGAACCTGGGCTGGGCCATGCAAAATATTGCATATATCAGGGTACATGGCACAATATATGCTGTTTAATGCAAATTCGAGCACAACCATGGTTTGATGCATCTCCTAGAAAGTTTGCAATGTTTGCAGTAAAATAAAGCGTTATCAGATAAGTCGGGACATTAAGCATCCTTTCAAAAGTTGGTTGATATAATATAATACAAAAAAAGAAAAAGAGAACAAAAAAAGAACAAAAAACATATGCAGTTTTACCTATGATGCATGGAATCGAAAAAAACTTAGGGTGGAGGAGGTTTGGTTTATGATTATACATGTAAAACCGAGTATACCATTTTGTGGTTTAAAACTCATATATATGAAACCCTTCCTCTACGCCTTAAATTTTTTTTTTCGTTTTGATTAAATTAGGTAGGCTACAAGAGTTGGATTTTACTCTGTAGCCTCCAGTGAAGATTTTTCAATTAAGCTATGACTCGTGTTTTTTGAGCAGTGAAGAGATTTTTCAGTAGAATTGAGAGAAAAGATTCTGATGGGGCATTAAATGTTTGATTTGATGCAGTAAAATAAAGCCATCTTCCCCATGCTCATTGAAGTGTGAGTTTTAAACATGGTCACTTTATGCAGGTTACTCCAGCCTTCTTGGGAGCCTGATGCTGCTGTGCCGCTGTTATTCATGGTTGCAACTGCCACTCCTTGCAGATTTACCCCAATACTTTCTTAAAAGACCAATGTTATCAGACTTCTTCTGTTCAAAGTTGTAACTGCCACTCCATGCAGGTTACTCCAAATCATTGTTGGAGGCCCGATGCAACCATATAACTGCTGCAATAGGTTAAACCAGTTCATTTCCATTCTCTTGTCGTTGTGGGTCCTCTGTGTTTATCTTGCTGTTTTTCTTAAATTCCATTACCATTTTTTCTTCACCACCACCCTCCACCAGAAGAGCATTTCAGGCATTTACCATCCTTTCCATGAAATAATATGTCCAACTGTTGTTCTTGAACCTCCCCGTTGGGAGCTTCATATCATGACAGCTAGTTCTACAACTTCATTCCATTGAAATAAGTTTGCTCTTTGTGCATTACTAAGGGCTTTCAGGTATTTACTGTAAATGTCTCTATCATATCACCCCCATCTCACCTCCCTTCTAGGTAATTTAGGTCCTTCAGTCTCAACTCTTATGGCTTTAGGTGGATACCCCACACCATTTTGGTTGCCTTTCTCTGGACTGCCTCTAGCCTCTTTCTATCCTTTCAGCAATATGGTCTCCAGAACTGGACACAGAACTCCAGGTGAGGTATTACCAATGACCTGTACAGAGGCACTATCACTTCCTTTTTTCCTTTTAGTTAGGCTTCTCCCTATGCACCCCAGCATTCCTCTGGCTCTGGCCACTACTTTATCAAACAGTTTCACTACTTTGAGATCATCAGACATTGTCACCCTGAAGTCTCCTAGTCAGTGCACAACAGATCTTCACCTCCTATTATGCACCAGTGCCACCAATGGCTCTCACTTTTTGCAATTAATCTTAACTGGTAATCACTTAATCAATCCTCATTCTTTTGGCTCCCTCAGAGATATCCATTCTATTGCAGATCTTCATCATCCACAAAACAGTAAAGTTTTTCTTGTTACCCATTTACAATATTGATAAATCACAAAGATAGTGAACAGGCCTCAGGACTGATTACTGAGGCACTTTACTAATCACCCTTCTCTCCCATTCTCACCACTACTCTCTTTCATCTATCAATCAACAGTTTCTTATCTAGTCCACCACTTTGAGACAAACCCCTAGGCTACTTCTGTTAGGATTGTGGACCCTTGTGTTGGAATGTGTGTGTGTATGTGTGTGTGTGTGGGTATAGGCCCTCACTGTCAACTGGCAGAGCAGACACAAGCAGAGACTGAACTGGAACTTCACTAGTGACCCCCCCCCCCCCCCCAAGGAAGAGAGAGTAAAGAACATTTAAGTGAAATGCAGCAGAGAAAACAAACATGTAAAATGAGCAACCAGCCCATGAAACTCAGAATGTGATTGAAAAGGATGCCAGGCCTCTTACTGTGAAGGTTCTTAAATGAGCATTGAATAGATGAGTCAGTGACTCAGTTAGGGGAATTTGTATGTCACAGCCCCCTGGACTACTGTGGGTAACTTGTAGAGAAATATCACTTTAAATCATATAGACTATGACTGGAAAAGTCCTACATTGGAGATTTCTGAAAGAGAGAAGGATTTATGAGAAGTGTACTGAAAACCCAGTCCTAGGAAGTAAACAGATTCTCACTCTGACTACAAGGACAGTCAGACCCTTGGGTACCCAATTCTCAGAGAGCAAGAAAAAAGCAGGCAGGTTGGAAAGGTCTGCATACATTCTCTTCCTATGGTCCTGCCTGGATCTTGGTCTTTTGGCTGACAGAAGGTGACCCATCTAGGCTAGGTAACAGTGAAAGACTGGCCATGAGCTTAGTGAAGCTAAAATCATTAAAAGCTAGAGATGTGCAGAGGGACGCCATATGTTGCATTCAGGATTTGGATTCTTCGGGGGCAGATACGTTGCATTCAGCAAGGGGGCCCCCCGATACGTTTATCCGTTAATTCCTATTCGTTTCCACTCTAAAATTAAATTAACTACAACCCCCCACCCTCCTAATCCCCCCCAGTGAGGGGTCCGGGAGCCATCCCCTGTACTCAAACCCTCGCTGCCGGTTTCAAAATGGCACCGATAGCCTTTGACCTACTATGTCACAGGGGCTACTGGTGCCATTGGTCGCCCCTGTCACATGGCGATCAGCGCCATCTTGTGCTCCTATCATGTGACGGGGCTGACCAATGGCACCGGTAGCCCCTGAGACATATTAAGGGCAAAGGCTATCGGTGCCATTTTGATTACTGGCAGCCGACAGCCTGAGTGCAGGAGATCGCTCCTGGACCCCCGCTGGACCACCGGGGACTTTTTCAAGTCTTGGGGGACCCTCCTGACCCCCACAAGACTTGCCAAAAGTCCAGCGGGGTCTTGGAGCAACCTCCTGCACTCCGGCCGTCGGATGCCAGTAATCAAAATGGCACCGATAGCCAACGAATAGGGCCCTATACGTTGTGGATGAGAAATACGTTAGAAACGAATGCACACCCCTACTAAAAGCTGAGACTGCGGAGGGCCTGAATCACTGAACTCTAAACAAACCATGTCCTAGTGGAGTTGTAAACTCAAGCCAGTTAAAGCCATCCTACCAAGCGAGAGGAACCGGACAGCAGCAGAGCAGTCCCCTTTGAGCAAGGGGACCACAGTGGCAGATCAGGAGGTGACCATGAGTCCCCCTAGAGCAAGGGGTCCCCAATGGCAGATCAAGTGGTCCCCCAGGAGTGTGTGGACTCCCGCAGCAGATTGAGCAGTCCCCCAGGAAGAAGGGGACCCCAGAGGAAGTTTCAGAGATACAGTTGGGTTCCCCAGGAGAACATGGACCCCAGTGACAGACCGGGAGGCAGATTCAGGTCCCCAGGAGGGCATAAACTCCAGGGTTGGCACAAACCTTTCAGTGGAGCGGAAGTGGTACCGAAGAGATAGCAGTGGTTTAGGTACATCAGACCCCCTAGGCCAACACTGCCCACCTCCCATTTGCATATTTTCACATGGGTGAGACTTGGGCTAAAATGGAAGGATAATAACAATACTTTATTAAGCAGAAACTCAAGAGGTTCCTTCGGTTCTATATGGTGGTATACCGTGGGAGCCAACAACCCAAAATTGCCAAAACATTAAATGATCTTGCTACCTTGTAGAAATATATATAGTTTTGTAGCCAGAGACTACTAACCACAAGTAGATAAGTGTGCTGTTTGACATCCTATTAGCAATGTAGATAGTCATGTAGAAATGTATATTCCTATATAGTCTAATAAGCCTGTATATATTTGTACATATTGCCAGCCTTGTTCACAGTCACATTGGTTTTCCTGGGGTGAAAGAATGGAAACCTCACCCACTAACACCTTCTTCCCCAGGTGGAAGCAACAGGTGGCAAGAATGAGAGGACCTATGGAGACTGCCCTAGGAGGGCTCCTACCAGGTTGGTCCTGGACCCAGAAATGCCCCATGAAGTAAGCGATCAAGGCATTACACTTATTCCAGTTCCTTTCCCCTTGGGTTGAGCCTTTGGGTTCTGGGGGCCAGCAGGTCTTAGGTGGCAGTCTCTGGGGTTTAGGCAGAAGAGTAGATTCATGGTCAGACTGAGGACAGAGGTGGAAGACAAGCTGGAGTAACGAGTGTCCAGGCTAAGGTCAGTAGCAGGCGACAGTCAAGGGTAATGAAATTCCAGGCAAAGGTCAATACCAGGGGTCTGTCCAAGAGGGAGAAAGCGGAGGGTTGGCGAGAAAGATGAAACAGTCCATGCAGGAGAGACGAGGTTTGGGCAAGGCTGGAGAGATGAAGGCAGGGATGCAACAACTCACACTATTGGTGGTAGTCGACCTATTGCTGTGGTGATGCTGTGTTGCATGGCAGGGGTTTAAATTCCTGGCCATGTGATGTTATCAGAGTGAGCCAGGGAGAGCTGTTTTCACTGCGGGGCCTTCATAGACCAGTGTGTGCCTGGGCAAAGGCCCTGGTGGGCAATGGCAGTGGTGTTCTGGCCGCTTGGGAAGTGGTGATGTCGGCGGGTCCGGTGGCACCAGGTGAGTGAGACGTTTCCAAAATGCAGCCCTCAAGCCAGCAACGTAAAAAACTCAGCTTATTTATGAGTCTCCTATGTGACACGGTATCAAAAGCTTTGCCCAAAACTCAAATCACATTCAGCACACATTCTTCATCAAATTCTCTAGTCACCCAATCAAAAAAAATCACCTTTCAATCCTATAGTTCCACCTCTAGCTTTTCTCCTTTTACTGCATACCAGAAAACTGTCTTGTCATGCCATTTTACCTTTTCCCATTTGTGCTTTTGGCATCCTGAGTTTTTCAGCTTCACCAAATATTCTTAAGAAAAAGCAACATATTATATGTTGCTCAGAGTTTTGCTTCAGAAAAAAGGCTATTTAATATTCAGTTTCTTCAAATAGTCTTAAAAGCTTTGGCTCAGCAAAATTATTTAATATTTAGTTTCCTCAAATGAATGACATTTAAGACTTTAATTTAGATGCCTAAAGATTGCTTTAAGCTGGGAGGGAAATGAAGTTAATGATTTAATGGGCACAGACTTTGATGTGAAATGATTTGGCATTACAAATTGCTCCAGCTGTTTCTCAGACACATTTTAAAATATATTTTTGTAGATTTTCAAGAAGAGGAGAAAGAAAATAATCATTCCATTGAAAGACACATTCAGAAAAATCCACAGCTGTCACTAATAATAAATTTGATTAGAAATCAAATCCTGACCACAGTTTTGTAGCCTAATCAGGCTGGGCTTCACTTCCTGCCCATTAACATAACTTGTGCTTATAGGCAGAGTCAATGCTGGGGATTAGGAGAGCAAAAGGGGAAAGAAAGAAGAGGCCTGATTTTCTTAATGGAATTAGTGGTTTTTTCTCTCTTTCTAGAGTTAAATTGTCTTTAATTCTGTTTTTTCTCTTTCTCTGCCCTACACCTACATATATTACAGATGAAGAATAAGACCTGCCAGACACATGTTTTTAGAGAAAGCAATTTGCTCAAATGATGTAAGTCACTAATTTGGAAGACTGAACAAGGATTGGTTGGTGTATGTGTGTGAGGTGGGGGACAAGATTAATATTGTGGTAGGGTGAGGTCTTTCTAGTACTGGAGATATTGCCATTGGATTTACTGCTTTCCTCTTTGAGAATTGTATTTTTCTTGCATGGGGTGTGAAGGAAGGGGGTATAGAAGAATATAAAAAGAAATGCTAGCTCTGTTCTTTGTGCCAAAAAAGCAAACAAGAATTTTGAGAGGAAAGGAAGTCAAGAGAAAGTCAGCCCCATTACTCACAAAGTAGAGCTTCCTGTTGGGAAGGACGTCAGCTGAGTAATCATTCAAAAACTTGTCTGCTGTTTATTTTGCAATTTTATTTTAGGTTTCCAAAATGTAACTGTAAAAACATCTGCCTTGAGCACCAGAGGGAAATTATCAGAGGGCTTTTAACTCTTTATGTGTTTGAACTGCCTTGTAACATTTAAAAAATATCAAAAAGGGTAGGATTGCTGGTGTTTTGTGTTTAAGCTATTAGTGCAAGGGAGAATCTTGTAAACCTTTTTGATAGCAGTGCAGAAATTCATAGAAAAGTAACCATCAGGGTCTCTGCAAAAGTCTCACTAGGAGCTAGTGATTTCTTTGCTGTGCCTGAGCAATTAATTGTTATCATGCAGTCTTTTGTAAAAGCAATACCTGATATAGCACAGTGTGATATAATGAGAAATCGCTTATAATGCAGCCTAAGGTTGGCTTCCAGTTCTTTCACTGTTAAAATACATCTCTTCTTATTTCATGATTTCTTTTCATTGATAACGATAGAGTGCAGGTGTTTTGTTCTTAGCATTTTTGTTCTTTGCAATAAAACCTTTTTTTCAATCTTTGGGGGTAATTTTCAAAAGGATTTACACACTTAAAACTGAGTTTTACATGTCTAAATACACTTTAAGAGATGAATGTTAAAAGCTGGATGAGTCCGCCCTATTTTATAAAGCGGGCAGATGAGCGCACATATGCTGATCCATGCACATCTTGTAACAAAAGAAAAAGGGGTGGGGTGTGGACATTCCAGGGTGGGGCCAAGAGATGTGTGTGCAAGTACCTATGCGTTTGGACGTGCGCCCAGGTCCAGTGCCACATAACATCTGCTATGGAAGAGGTGGAAATACAAAAAAATAGAGAGGCATCTCTGAAGGTTTGAGGGTTTAAGGGTAACTAGGAGGCGTGCAAGCTATATAACCAGGGGGTTTGGGAGGACCTAAGAGAACTCTGGGTGAACTGGTGGATGAACTCGTGAAACCAGTCCTCGGCTAGATGGGTGTCTGCTTTAAAATTCAGGCAATTGCACTTCCGAGAGCCAACTTATGCTGTTGGACGTGCACAAGCTGCGCGTGTGTGCCCATTTGAAACTTACCATCTGTACATGTAAGTGGGTTTTGAAAATTGCCACAGCATATGCCATTGAATTGTCAATAGGTTTTACATGCCTAAGTGCACTTTAAGCAAGTAAATGGGGTTTGAAAATTGGTCTGGTAATAGGTTACATTTACATGCATAACTCCTTTGAAAATTACTTCCTTTATTTCTCCCCCAAAATTATAAGAACATAAGAACATGCCATACTGGGTCAGACCAAGGGTCCATCAAGCCCAGCATCCTGTTTCCAACAGTGGCCAATTCAGGCCATAAGAACCTAGCAAGTACCCAAACACTAAGGGGTAGATTTTAAAAGGGTTAGGCGCATAAGGTACACGCGTAACCCTTTTAAAACGTCCCTGCGCACGCCGAGCCTATTTTGCATAAGCTCGGCGGTGAGCGCAAGCCCCGGGACGTGTGTAAGTCCTGGGGCTTCGCTAGGGGGCGTGTCAGGGGTGTGTCGGGGTGTGTCGGGTGGGCGGTGCGACATTCGGGGCGTTCCGGGGGCGTGTCGAGGGGGCGTGGTGCCGGCCCAGGGGCGTTCTGGGGGTGTTCCAGGGGTACGGCCGAGGCCTCCGGAACAGCCCCTTGGTCGGGAGATGGTGCGCGCTAGTTATGCCTGCCAGAGGCAGGCGTAACTTTTACAATAATGGTAAGGGGGGGGTTAGATAGGGCCAGAGGGGTGGGGAAGGGAGGGGAAGGTGCGGGGGGGGGCTGTGGAAGGAAAGTTCCCTTCGAGGCAGCTCCAATTTTGGAACGGCCTTGGAGGGAACGGGCAGCGCATTCAGGGCTCAGCGTGCACAAGGTGCACAAATGTGCACCCCCTTGCGCGCACCGACCCCGGATTTTATAAGATACGCGCGGCTATGCCAGTAATCAAAATGGCGTCGATAGCCTTTGCCCTTACTATCTCACAGGGGCTATCGGTGCCATTTTGAATACCGGCAGCCAATGGCGTGAGTGCAGAAGATGGCTCCCGGACCCCCGCTGGACCACCAGGGAGTTTTGGTTAGTCTTGGGGGAGGTCAGGAGGGTGGGGGTTTTGTTTAAATTTGCTCCTTTAGACAGCCGAATAATTTGGTGAAGATTCGTTGTATTTGTGGGAATCGCGATACATTTCGCTTCCCCACGAATACAACGAATATGGCCCTATACGTTGTGGATTGCCAATACGTTGCAAACGAATGCACACTCCTACAAATCATATCAGTATTTTCCTCGAAGAAATCCAAAAGATACAGATTGTACATTTGAGCGATATAACAATAATCAAAAAGAGGAAAAAGCTCATTCCTCACTAAAAGGAAACCAGAGATAACAGCAGTATTCTGCTTTTGCTCTCTAACCAACTTCTGCATTAAGGGAATGAGAATCCAGGAATGCCTGCAAAGCTGTTATCTCATAAAAAACATATTTATGTTCCTTGTACCATAATTCACATTTACAGGGGTACCTTAAAAAAATGTGGCACCCCTAGGCAAGGGCTTCTGATTTTAACTTAAGAAAATACTGCCTTCTTAATTGGGTTGCCCTTGCTAGATCAGATCTGTTGCCCGTGAAATTTCTCTAACCTTTGTCTCAAAAATAATCGTAGTACAGTGTCTCTTTCAGTTAGAAACATAAAAGATACAAATAAAGATGCTCTTAACAATATTTCGGTTTCTATCGTAGTTTCTATTTCAGAAACTTTCATGGATGACTCTGGTTGCGTGTCTCCTGTTCATGTTTTTTGTGATATATAATAGAGTTTAGCTAAGGCCGGAGAAGACTGAATTGGCATTTTCAAAATATGCTTTAAGTATTCCTTAAACATTTCTCTAGATTTTGTAGACCCCTTCTTAGTTGAAGAGAGATCTTCAGATGTAAATGTTTAGTCTAATAATGGATTGGGAAGTGGGGACCAAGCTGCTGGGGGTGGTACGCAGGATATGCCTGAATTAAAAATAATTATACCTTCTAAGATGTCAGAAATTACAATGGATACTTTGTGGGCTGCAATTAAGTCTTTAGAAACAGCAATTATAAAATTGACTAATACTAATGTAAACTTTCAACAGAAAGTTCTTGAATTGGAAAATTTTGTATCTCAATACAACACTAAATTGGGAGTTTATGATGAAAGATTGGATAAAGTAGAGACTCTCCAGAAAAATCTGGCCAAGATGAGTTATCTAATTTTAAAAAGGGAAACTTTAATAAAATGAGAAAAATAGAAAAAAACTGAAAGGTGTAGCTACAAATGTATGGACATTGTTAAAAAAATACCATCCTAGAAGCATAGACCAGATGTATTCCATGCAACAAGAAAAGTGGAAGGGAGGCAAAGTGATTACCTGCATGATTAAAAGGTGAGGTGAAAGAGGTTATCTTAGCCAAAAGATCTTCATTCAAAAATTGGAAGAAGGATCATCAGAAGAAAATAGGATAAAGCATAGGCATTGACAAGTTAAATGAACGAAATTGATAAGACGGGCTAAGAGAAAATTTGAGAAGAAGTTGGCCGTAGAGGCAAAAACTCACTATAAAAACTTTAAAAAATATATCAGAAGCAGAAAGCCTGCGAGAGAGGGTCGGTTGGACCATTGGATGATCAAGGGGATAAAGGGGCTCTTAGAGAAGATAAGGCCATCGCAAAAATATTAAACAATTTCATTGGTTTGGTGTTTACTAAAGAGGATATTGGAGAGATACCCGTTCCAGAGAAGGTTTTCATGGGTGATGATTCAGATCAATTGAACCAAATCACGGTGAACCTGGAAGATGTGGTAGGCTTGTTTGACAAACTGAAGAATAGTAAATCACCTTGACTGGATGGTATACAGCCCAGGGTTCTGCAAGAACTAAGAAATGAAATTTCAGACCTATTTCAATTAATTTGTAACCTATCATTAAAATCATCCGATGTACCTGAAGAGTGGAAGCTGGCCAATGTAACCCCTATATTTAAAAAGGGATCCAGGGGTGATCCAGGAAACTATAGACCGGTGAGTCTGACTTCAGTGCCAGGAAAAATCATGGGAACTGTTATAATGAATACAATCACAAAACATTTGGATAGACATGATTTGACAGGACACAGCCAACATCGATTTATCCAAGGGAAGTCTTGCCTCACAAATTTCCTCCATTTTTTTTAAGTGATGAATAAACGTGGACAAAGGTGAAGTGGTAGATGTGGTATATTTGGATTTTCAGAAAGCATTTGACACAGTCCCACATGAGAGGCTTCTAAGAAAACTAAAAAGTCATGGGATAGGAGTCTATGTCCTTTTGTGGATTGCAAGCTGGTTAAAAGACAGGAAACAGAAAGTAGGATTAAAAGGTCAGTTTTCACAGTTAAAAAATGTAAACAGTGGAGTGCCTCAGGGATCTGTACTTGGCCCAGAGCTATTAATGATCTGGAAAGGGTACGAAGAGTGAGGTGATCAAATCTACGGATGACACAAAATTATGCGAGTAGTTAATTCTCAAGTGGATTGTGATGAATTGCAGGAGGACCTTGTGAGACTGGAAGATGGGATTCCAAATGGCAGATGAAATTTAACATGGACAAGTGCAAAGTGATGCATATAGGGAAAAATAACCTTTGCTGTAATTAAGCAATGTTAGGTTCTACCGTAGGAGCTACCAGCTAGGAAAGAGATCTAGATGTCATAATGGATAATGCATTGAAATCATCGGCTCAGCATGCTGTGGCGATCAATAAAGCGAATGGAATGTTAGGAATTTTTAGGAAGGGAATGGCAAATAAAATGGAGGATGTCATAATACCTCTGTATCGCTCCATGGTGAGACCACATCTTGAATACTGTCTGTAATTCTGGTTACCGCATCTCAAAAAGGATATAGCTGTACCGGAGAAAGTGCAGAGAAGGGTGACCAAAATGATGAGGCTTGGAATGGCTGCCCTTTGAGGAAAGGCTAAAGAAGTTAGGGCTGTTTAGTTTGGAGAAGAGACAACTGAGGGGAGATATAATAGAAGTCTACAAAATCATGAAAGGACTTGAACAAATTAATGTAAATTGATTTTTTACTCTCTCAGATAATAGAAGGACCAGGGGGCACTCCGTGAAGTTAGCAAGTAGCTCATTTAAAACAAATCGAAGAAAATCTTTTTTCACTCAGCGCATAGTTAAGCTCTGGAATTCATTGCCAGAGGATGTGGTTACAGCAATTAGTGTAACTGGGTTTAAAAAGATTTGGATATGTTCCTAGAGGAAAAATCCATAAACTGCTTTTATGGTAATCAATAAGCAATAGTAACTTGTGATTTATCTAATGTTTGGGTATTTGCCAGGTACTTATAACTTAGATTGCCCACTGTTGGAAACCGGATACTGAGCTTGATGGACTCTTGGTCTGAACCAGTGTGGTATATCTTATGTTCTTATGTAATGCTTCTTTTATTTTTACTGTTTTTAGATGGATTAACTCTTAAAGGGATATACTATTATGTGGAAAAAATGTTTATGTCTGTTTACAAGTGTGGTTGTTGCGCCGGAGGTGGACTCTTGGGCCAAGGTGGGGTTGACGCTACCCGAAGGAGGGATCCTATGGGTCCCCACCATCGGCAGGTGGAGTGGGCTGAAGGACGGAGGCTGGCTGGCACTTCACCAATACCAGCCCTCGTTCCCCGTGGGTTGAGCCTTTGGGTACTGGGGCCGGCTGGACTTAGGTGGGCCTCGTATGTTGTCATCGATGGAAGGATCAAGAGGTCAGCCCAGAGGCAGCAACAGTGGAGAGAGAAGTCTGTACTGGACGAGGCGGAGTCCCGGAGACCCAGGTGACAATAGAACCAAAGTCAGACAGGGGGCGCCCAAGCACGAACAGGCCGAAGCCTGAATAGGCCAAGTCCAGGACGTAGACTGAAGAAGCGTTGTAGGGCAAGCTGGAGTCAGGGTCGGCAGCAATCTGGAAGCAGTGGCAAGCAAGGCTGAGGTCTGGACACGGAGAGAGTCAAGAGTGTAGTCAGGCAATGCAGAGGTCCGGGCTTGGAGAGAGGCAAGAGTGCAGTCAGGCAATGTGGAGGTCTGGGCTTAGAGAGAGGCAATAGAGTAGTCAGGCAATGCAGAGGTCCGGGCTTGGAGAGAGTCAACGGCGTGTCAGGCAAAGCAGAGGACCGGGTTTGGAGAGAGTCAATGGCGTAGTCAGGCAAAGCAGAAGTCGTAATCCAAGTAGGCAATCTAAGAGTAGGTTGGGGATCAGGAACACAGGAATGAGGAAACCAGGAACAGAAGTCAACGAGGATCAGGAACCAGGAAGGATGGAGAATCATCAGGAGGCAACGAGTACACGACCAACATGGAGACCTGTTGCAAAGGCAATCCTTAGGAGCACAGCCCGGCCTTAAGTACCGGAGCTCCACTGACATCATCATCTGGGGCCACGGCTAGGTTCCCGCCTAGGGAGGGGCGTGGTGCTGAGTGGCGGCGTCTCTTCGCAAGCCACTCGGAGAGGCACAGAGATCTGCAGCTGAGCTGGAGGCACCAGGGGTGGCCTGAGGACAGAGCTGGTGGCCCACTGCTGCCAGGGACAAGGAACCAGGCACTGGATTAGTCTGAGAGAGGTGAGGGAGCCGGGCCATGGGTCTGCCATGGCCGGCACATGTAACAGTGGTGGATCAGCAAATATACAGTGTGAAATAATGGGAATGAGTCATTCCACTACATCTTTGTTACTGTATTTTGCATATAAATTTGCAGCTGATTATGGTATACATTTCAGCTCAATCCTACTGCATATTGTCTTGGACTGGCAGGCTGGAGTCAGGGAGCACCCTACAGAGGCAGTACAGGGCTGCAGGTCAGGACTGGAGCTTGTCTTGTACCTATCCAACCCCTTGAGTTCTGGGGGCTGGTAGGGCTTGTCTCTGACTGTACATCATGGTGCAGGCTGTGAGCTGGATGCAAGTACCGGCTGGAAGCTGCACACAGAAACCATCTGGAAGCTGGATACAGATATTGGCTAGAAGCTGGACTCAGGTACTGGCTGGAAGCTGGACATAGAATACAGGATAGGGTTTCATGCCTTCACAGACGGAATGCAGTGACTGGCTGGGGCTGGATACAGTTCCAGACTGAATGCAGGGACAGGCTGGAACTGGATATAGACACAGACTGAATACAGGGACTGAATGGGACAGGATACAGATGCGGAATGAATGCAGGGACTGGCAGGATACAGGATACAGATACACGGTAAAGACAGGAAACTGGACTGGGACGAGGACAGGACTGGACTAGACAGCACAAGCAACAGTAGCAGGGAAACCCAACAGTGTACAAGGCTGGCTGGGAGAACCTAGCAGGCCTCGAGGCCATAAGGTGAGCGGGAGACAGATCAAAGGAAGGAGGCCACAGAGCATGGCAAGGAGGCCTGGGAGGCCACAAGGGAAGACAAGAGGCCAGGAGAGGCCACAAGGCATGGCAGGAGGCCTGGGTAGGCTGCAAGGAAAAACAGGATAGCAAGGACAGAGTGGCCAAGTCTGGGAGACAAGGTGGCTTGATGAAGAGGCACTGCGGCATTAAGTGGGTTGGGTTAAGTAGGGCTGAGTCTTGGTAACTGGCACAGTACTCTGCTAGGCTCACTGAGGACTCCTGGTGGAGGGAAGGCTGTGCAGTATGATGAACCTTGACACAGACTGCATAGCAGGTGAAACCCTAACATATATCATGTACTTTATACTCACATGCTTACTCAGAGGGGTCAGTATTCAAAAGATTTATGTTCATAAATCTAACCTGTTAAATATGCTCCTCAATGGCCAGTTACATTTTGTGTGCCCAAATCTGCTGTGTGCACACATCAAGTTCAACCAAAAAGGGGCCAGGTTGAGGCATGCCAGTTATCGTGATATTTGGCCAGTTAGCCTCCAGGAGGCGTAAATCCGCGGACAAAGGTAGGGGGGGGGGGTTTAGATAGGGCCGGGGGGGGTGGGTTAGGTAGAGGAAGGGAGGGGAAGGTGAGGGGAGGGAATGGAGGTAGGCTGCACGGCTCGGCGCATGCCGGCTGCCCAAAATCGGCAGCCTTGCGCGCGCCGATCCTGGATTTTAGCAGATACGCACGGCTACACGCGTATCTACTAAAATCCAGCGTACTTTTGTTTGTGACTGGTGCGCCAACAAAAGTACGCGAACGCGCATTTTTTAAAAATCTACCCCTTGGTGTATGTAGTTTTCCTGAGGGAATTTATGTGCACCCTTTTATAAAATAAATTAGGGTGCACATAACTCCCAACCCCACTCAAGCTCCACCCCCTGGACCACCTCGCCCCCATGCATGTAAAATTATGCACATACAATATCAATATATGCATCAGACACACAATTTTCTAAAAGGCCATTACTGCAGGTAAAGCACTACTTTACCTGCAGAAGTCCCTTTGAAAATTGTATAACAGGCCATACAAATTTACAGGTTATTAAGCCCCCAAATGGCAACAATTTTTGAAGTGAACTTATGCATGGAAATTCGCTTGGAAAGTTTATCCCAACAAAACTGGGTGCACACTATTATACCTGCTGTTTGAAGTGCATAGGTTTGCTTGGAGAATTTATGTGCAACATTTTTAAATCAAAAAAGTAGGTGTTCAAGGCCTTCCCCAGCCAGGCTGCCCTGGAATGCCTCGTCCCTATACGTTTATGCATATATCGATCACCCAATTTTCTATTTGGCCGTTTCTGTGGGTAAAGCATTACTTTAACTGCAGACGTCCCTTTGAAAATTACTTTTCCTATATGCATTTGAGAAAAAGCTTTTCATTATGTGTCCTTAAGTAAATATACAGTTATACATAAAATTAAGTCAGATATTTTTCAAAATCCGAGCCAAAAAAAAAAAAGACTGGATTTAGCAAATGTAAATCCAACCTGTCCAAATCCAGAAGCAAAGAGTTCAGTATCGAACTATGGACAGTCCCTGTAAGTTATCCTTATAATTTGGATAACTTAAAGTGGATATTCAGTGACATAGCTGTACCACTGAATATACCCAAATAAATTAAAGTTATCCATAAAAGTATATCTGCATAACTTTAGGACTGCCTTATGACATCAACAGGATAACTGTTAAGTTTTGGCCCATCCTAAAACACCCCCAATTTATCAAGGCAAGTTTTACCTAGCTAAAAATGTATTCGGTTAGTCAGAACCATTCACTACTGCAGCAAATTTTAAAAGCACTGTTTTTTTGGCTACATTCCTAATTTAGCCAGGCATGCCTTCTTAATATGGACTTTGAAGTGATTCTAAAAATACCGAAAGACAGAAGTGAAAACAAGTCTCTCGTTTTTCTGTGACAGGCAGACTCGGATTTAGGTATAGGCAACATAGGCTACTGCCTCTAGCACAAAATTTTGATAGGCGCCAGAGCATTGCTACTGATGCTGTGCTTCCACCAGGGCCTGCCTGCCTCTCAGCCGCCTACCAAAAATGGCTCTGTCCCCATCCCACAGAGGTGGAAGTAGCAGCAACAAAGAAAAAATTTAATGTGGAGCATGAAGCCCATGGCCAGACGCTGAATGAAGACCCTGCTTTTGCACGGTTTCCATAGTTAACAGGAAGCCCATGGTGGGAGGAGAAGGCAGGACCTTGAGCATGTGGCTGCAGGCCCCACACTGAATTTCTTCTAGGCTGCTGCTGCTGCCATTGCTATGGGATTGGGAATGAGCCACTTTAGGTAAGCAGCTAGGAGTTGACCGCCATTGCCATCTCAGGAGAGGGGATGGAAAGGGGACATCCAAGACCCCTCCTCCCTCCCCCTCTGTGCCTATGGGCATACCTTGGAACTCTCTGGATTTGACTTGGAGACTCCAGAATTCTGAACGAATTGCCGGGTCTCCTGGCCAACAGCCGAAAAACTCCGTGTGCCCTGCTGCAGAAGGCAAGAATTAAAAACGGCTGGAGCAGTTCATGCCCAAAACAGGAGGAGTGTCAGCAGGAGGTCGAGCAGAAGCACAGGGCCGTTCAACAGGAGCGAGATGAGCGGAGCATAGCCCCCTCCCCCACGGGGGAACAAGAAAATGCAGACCCAGGGAGAGCGGTGAGCAGCAGCTTCAGGCCGCACATGGAAAATGAAACAAGGGCAGAGCGGGCCCGAAGCTTCAGAAGGAAAGAGGAAGGGGAGTGCTTGTCCTGCAGGCCTGGGGAAATGAGGATCAAGATGAGAAGAGAGATTGAGAGTGCATGTGCGTGTGTGGAAGAGAGCAAGAAATGAATGAGTGTGCATGTGTGTGTGTGTATGTGCGTGAGTGCATGTATGGGTGTATGTGGAAAAGGGAGAGGAGTGAGTGTGCCTATGTATGTGGAAGAGGGAGAGAAGCGAATGCATGCAAGTGTGTGGAAGGAGAGAAATGAGTGAGTGCATGTGTGTGTGAGAATGCATATATGTAAGTGGAAGAGAGAAAGAAGTGAATATGTGTGGAAAAGGGAGAGGAGTGAGTGTGTATGAGTGTGTTAGAGTACATGTATGTGTATGTATGTGAGAAAGTTCATGTGTGTGGATGAGAGAAGTGAGTGAGTGTGTGAGTGAACATGTGAGTGTGCTAGTGTGAGAGAGAGAGTTTGGGTGCACATGCTGCTGACGGTCCCAGGTATGACTATGGGTTCCGGCAATGGAAATCTGGTTCTGGTGCATTTTCCAGCTATCTGCAAGCTTTGGCATCAGTTCACCAGGAATGGCCTTATGTTCATTACTATTTGAATTCTTCTAAAGCTAAAATCCCTGGTAAAGGATTAACACTATTTATGGCCCAGCTTCAGTGAAAATCAGATGTGGGATCTAGCCCAGTTCCTAGAGCTTTAATAAAATGCAGGTGGCTTTATTGTTAGTTAATAACAGTCTTAATACCGAGAAAAACATTTGAAAGCAAAGTATAGTATTGAAGGAAAATCTGTTTATTTAATAATAATCAGCCAGTTATAAAAGACCAGATTTGATGGTTTTAGGTTTATCAGGAATGCCAAAGTTTCTGACTAAGGCCTAACATAAAAGTTCACATCAAAAGCTTAATATTAATTTGGGTTTCATTGCATTATATTTTAAGTTAACTTTAGAAGTTCTGCACAAGACCATTGAAAGCTGTCCCTGAGGAGTGATAAAAAAAGAGACTTTCTGTCATATATTTTTCTGAAATGCATCATTTTTCTAGTCAACTAGTAATTCTCACAGACAGAAAGTTTATTTTTTCCAGAAAAATAGAGGTGTTAATAAATGAAACTAGTATACTATGGGCAGATTTTAAAAGATGTGCGTGAGCGTCCATGTGCGCGTGCTTCCCGGCACGCACACATGGACGCGCCAATTTTATAACACGCAAATGTTATAAAATCCCATGGACATGCGCACATGCGCGCCGGATTTTATAATGCGTGCACGCAAGTGCGGGCGGCACGCCCAGGGGGGCCCAATTTTGTAAGATTACGCACGCGACACAATCGGGCCTCTCCGAGTTCCCTCCCAGTCCGTTCCAATTAAGGAGCGGACTGGGAGGGAACTTCCCTACCCCCTTACCAATAATCCCTCCCTCTTCCCCTCTCCTCTCCTCTTCTCTCCTCCCCATCCCCTAAACCCTTTCACCTACCTTTCTTTTTTTTTTTTTTGTTTTATTGCTTACTGCTTTGTTGGAGCAGAAGCAACACCGGCCGACTGCCAACATGTGCTTCCCCCGTACAGTGTCAAATGTCTGCTGTGCCGGTCACCTCCAGCCCCGTCCCTTCCCGCCCCTTTCTCTGGGTCTGGCACTTCTGCGCGTAACAGGGGTTACGCGTGCGGCTGGGCCTCTTTGAAAATGCGCGCATGCCACACGTGTAACCCCTGTTTTTTATGCATGTGGCAGTTTTAAAATTCAGCCGTATTTGCCTGGGGTACAATTACCTCAATAGTATCTCATTTGCTTGCTGCTAACATACATCTGGCAGGCCTACTAAGACTTTGAGTGCCCTTAGATGGAGGATATTTTTAGAGTTTATGTATACTTAACATGTTAATGTGGTGGGGGCTTTGCCCGTCATTAAATATAATCCTCAGATTTTTACAGCTATGGGCAGTGGGAGTGAGTTTGCATTTTGAATCCGTTCTTTACCAAAACCCCATCTTTTTAGAGGATAGGCTTTGGGGGTATAAAATTCCTTGGTGCATGCTCAATAGTCAGAGGGATAGGCACAGCTGAAGAAGGCAGGAGGAAGGAGCTAGTGATCCCTCCCAGGATCTCAACAGAGAGGGCTAGGAGCTGGAGATCACGCCTTGATCTCAGAGCAGAGGCCGATAGAGAAGGAGAGCTGTGTTTGAGATTCACCCAGAGTCTAAACTGAGGAGAAGTGTTTGATTTTTGAAGAGTTTTGAATTCTTGGTCTGAAGGGAAGGGAAGGGTGACCCCCCCCCCCCCCCCCGTCTCCTTGAGGATTGGGATTTGGATATCTTTTTTCCCAAGTGACAAGCCAAGCGAGGGTGGAGAGAGGATGAGAGACTTTTGAAAAGAGAATCAAGAGTCTGAATGTTGAATAATTGGATTACACTATAAGGTTTTGGGAAGTCTGGATATTTTTGGATTGGGGATAATTTTCCAACAGATTAGCTGAAGCTGGAAGCCACACTTTAGTTAACCCACCTCTCTGGTGAGGATATATTGGCTGAGGATGAAGGAGCAAGAGGTAGGAAGTGAAAAAAATCTAGAATGGATAAGGACACTACTGCCTTTCTCATTTTCACCTTTTTGATGATGTTTTCGACTTTCTCATTCTTGACTTGGATGCTTTTATTTGAGTTACAATAAAGGTTTTATGTTGAACACTACTATTGGGCTCCTTTTGAATTTCTTCCTGCTGATTTCAGTGAAAGGGTTGAATGGATGGAACTGAGTTGTGTTTATTTTCTACCTTTTCTACTCATTCTGTTTCCTCATTCCTTTCCTGGATAGTATTGCACCTTGGTGGGATTTTCTATCTAGAGTGTGAGCCATGAGTAAGTCAGTGAGTGACTGAGCCCAGAGCCCCAGAAGATAATTCTCCCCCGTGGCACACCTAGTTAAGGATAAAGCGCCAGAAGAGGGACCCACTACATTAATGTTTCCTGGACTTTTCTCCTTCCCTTAAAAGTTTGCAAGACACATGGAGAAAATGGTAGAAAATATGTACAAAGACATTTTGGAGGCAATTTTCAAACTCCATAATTTGCCTTTGAACAAGGTACCCACAGACTTTGCATCTGTGGAAAATAACATGCATATAATCCTACCCAAAACATGTCCTGAGGAATCACCTCCCCAAAATAGAAAATTTTCATTACAAATTAGCATCAAGTACCTATGGTAAAAGTACCTCTGTATTTTACATCTTCATGGGTTATTTGATAATTGCCTCCTTTTATAGTTGTGGCCTCTTAATAGCTGATCTACCGTCATATCAGGCAAACTCTAGGGTGCCAAGAGGAGTTAAGGGATTAGTCAGATTCAATCCTCCTTCCACTCTCATCACTCATCTTCTCCCCATTATAGAATGGTTGAATAAAGTCCCAATAATTTATCAGAACATAAGTCCCAATTCTCATACCTTTCCTGAAGTGCAGCACACTTGAATCAGCAGCAAGCACAGTTCTTAAAACACCTTCAGCTCCTTCCCTTTAGCAAGGGATAAGATTCTACTTCTCAGATGTAACCTTCACTTTTCAGGCTTCTTCCCAATAGAATGTAGACTGGTTCCTGGTACCAAGGGCACTCAGTTCCAGATGGACAAAAAAACAATAGACTTTGACTTCAAAAATAGGAAAAATAAACAAGGGACAGGAAAGGTGGAAAAAATGTCTTTGCCTCAAATTGAGAAGATAGTTACTGAGAAAAATAACTGAAGGTCAAAACTCCTCTGGGAGTATGGATGGTGTTGGGGAGGGGTGAGGAAGAGAGACATATTGTAGGTGCTACCAGGCAGGGAAATTTGGGGAAATAGGGATTCAAGAGTCTACTGGGTAGGAAGGCAAGAGATAGGAGGTTGGAGAAGTGGCAGAGAGATGGGTTGTGGGTGCTGCTGGGCAGGGGGGGGGGGGGTAGAAAGAAAGTTGGGGGATGCTGAGCAGGAATGGGTAGGAAATAAGTAGTTGGGGGTATGCTGGGCAGGGAGTGGAAAAGGAGAAGAAGAGGACAGGAAGTTAAGCAAGGAAGTAAGGGAGGGAGAGATCATGGGGAACAGAATGTAGGGAAGTGGGGGTGAGGGATATGAACATGTGAGGGGATGATTGACAGTAAATAGTTGGGAGACGTAGGGGATGATGGGGCATGGAGGAGAAGTGATGGATGGATTGCAAGAGCCATAATATATCTGTTTTGGGAATGTACATTTCTTCTTTCTTTGAACTTTGTTTAGTGTAGGAGGAAATATTTTTGCTTCTTGTTCTCCAGTTTTGCACTGTTTACAGAGGTGCATCTTAGAGTTTCTATTCCAGTTTTTGGATCCTCATTTGTAATTTGTTGTTTTTTTATTCTGTGTGTCCAGGCTTCGCCAGTCACTAATATTTCCTAGGGATAGTAGAGGAGGTTTGAATGTTTGTAAATTCCTCCCATTGCTGTAACCCCACAATTTTGGGGGTATGACATCTAGGGTATATAATCCCCTAGAGCATGCTCAGTGCTTCAGTGGGAAGGTGACAGAGGAAGAGATAGGAGTCAATGCTAAAGATTCCTCCAAGATCTCAAAGGAAGTGGGAAAGAGAAGCTGAAGAGTTGGTGAGGAGAGCAGTTGGAGATTCCCAAGGATCTCAATCAAGTTGTTAGAGAAGTAGGAGATCCCCCCCTCCCCCTCCCCAGGATCCAGCTTAGGAGAAAGAAATCCCTTCAGGATTTCAGTCATGTTTAAGATGTTCAAATTCCCCCAGGATCTTAAGCAGGAGAGTGGAGTCTGAGATTCTTCACAGGGTCTCAAGTAAAGATTTACTACTATTTTTTGGGTGGGCTTCTGCTCATCATTTTTTTCATATTTGGACAGTTGTACCATTGATGGATCTCAGAATAAGATTTTTGGATTTTGAACTTGAGCAGTCTGAAGGGAAGGGCAATTCCTGATATCTGAAACGACTGGGGAAAGGATCTTGATAACTGAGTGATCTGAAGAATCAAGGATAAGAAGAAATTGAGATATTTTGACATAAGGACTCAAGGGGATAACCACTACTGAGAATTTTCCCAGTTTATAAAGAAGTTGAAGAGTTTGACCAAAGTAGAGATTTGGATGTATTTGTACTTGGGGAACGTTACCGTGCTGTTCTTGTGTCTGGGGATTTTCTTCTACCTTGTTATTGACTTTATGCTAGAACTCCATTCCAGTTACCCAACATTTCAGGGTGAGAACTGTTTCTCCATGGATAGAGGTGCAAGGGAAGTAAGATGAGAACTAACACCTATGATGGACAAATTGACAATAATATTCATTTCCATCATATTTCTGATGTGTTTGATTTTTGGTATTATGGCTAGGATGACCTTTTTAAGTTATGGTAAAGACTATTTCATTTGAACACCTATTACAGACTCAAGAGTGTTTTTTTTTTCCTTTTTGCTTTACTAGAGGATGGAGGGACTCCTTTGTTCTTCAGGATTTCTCCCAATTATTCAGATTTTTACTTTTTTGCTATTGTTCTTCACTATTTGGCACTTTTTGGAGACTTTGGAGTTTAACTGTGAAATTGTAACAGAGCTGGTGATAGACAATAATAGGGACCCTGGAAGAGAAATCTTCCTCCCTGTCTGGACCTGAACCCGAACCCATAGCACCCCTAGTCTAGGATAAAGCATCAAAACGGGGAACAGCTACATCTGTATTTGGTGAAAGTCAGTCTGTGTTCTGTGTGTGTGACCGAGTTGGGTATTTTACTAGTTTGTAGGGACTGTATTGGTCTTATTTGTTGTGTTTTCTCAATAGGTTGTACATTGGTGGTTCACTGGTGTCTTTTCCTAAGTAAGGCTGCTGACTGTTGGACTCCTTGGAGTTAGTGCTGCTATGGAATGGCAGGTTTGTTACACATGTGTTCTTGTTTTTTAGGTTTTGTAATATTTTACAATATGCCTGGTAGTAGAGGGAATTTGTGTTGCTGTTACTGAAATGACACCAGAATCAGAATATCTTTCTTGTATGGTGGAAATGGCCTAGTTCTGCCCTGTACCCATTGTTGAGGAGAGGGGGAGGATTCCTCTGGATGCAGCATGACCTTGATGGTCATGTGTTCAGTGTGTCGTTCATGTAAGCATCATCTATCAGGTGTGCCCTGACAGAATGGTTGAAAGCCACTGATTTAACCTGTTATGAGCGTCGGCCGTGACCGACCCAACTCACATCATGTGTTGCCCTGCTCTCATCTCTGGGTGAACTCGTGGCTGTACTATCTGGCTCTCGAGGCACCTCATGGCGGCTGGGACCCCACCGACCTACACACCGACTCTGGGCCTTCCTAGGCGAGAGGGCGTGCCACCAGGCCTCCCTTTAAAGGCCCAATGGCGGGAACCTCAGGGGCATCCCTGACAGATGACATCACAAGCTAGGGACTTATAAGCACCTCCCTTGGCCTACGCTAACTGACTTGGGAATGAGTTCCTTCACCTCACTGGTACTTGTTCCTGTCTCTCTGGACCCGTGGTTTCTGCCTTGGATCTCTACCTGCTATCTGGACTCTGGCTCGGGTACCCGCTCCTCGGGGGCCTGCTTGCGCTTCCTTCGGGAGACCTGGTCTCCAGGTATCCCCGCTCCTCAGGGTAGCCCCTGCGCTTCTCACCGGAGGTCCTGCCTGCTCGGGGTTGCCTCAAGCACTGCCTATCAGAGATCCCATCTCTATGCTTCCTCTCTCTTCGGGGCAGTCTCTACCTTACTACACCGGAGAGTTTGACACTACACTTGCCCGCTCCTCAGGGCAGCTTCTACGTCACTTTATCTGAGAACAGTCTCTTAGCCTTTACACCAGAGGCTTTACTCTATGCTTCCCTGCTCCTCAGAGCAGCCTACGTCACTACATCAGAGACTTGGCTCTGCACTTCCCAGCTCCTCGGGGCAGCCCCTATGTCATCACACCAGAGACTCTGTTGCTACGCTGTCCTGACCCTTGGGACAGTCTCTGCATCACTCCTCCAGAAGATCCTGTCTTCGCGCTCCCCACTCCTCAGGGCCTGCCTAGCGCTCCTCTGTGTTGGAGTTTCCTACTCTGGCACTTGTATCTTCAGTCCTGCCTGAGTACTGTGACTCCTCTGAACTGTGTCTCTTCACCCTGCTCCTCGGGATGCCTCACAGTAAATCTCAGTGCAGGTACCTGCGATCACGTGGCAGTGACGCAGGATGTTCTCAATCTACTGATCTATAGTCATGTCTCTGCTGCAGCTGACCTCGCCTCCCGACAGTGAGGACCTGTGGGGCTCCACCCCTCAGGTAGTATCAACCTCCACCTCGGGCCAAGGGTCAACGAAACCCACGAATCCTAACATAACCATTAACCCTTTATGCATTAACCTGCATTAACTGGTGCACAATTTCCTACAGTTTGTACTGCAGGAGGGTGAATTTTTTTACAACTGCATTATACTTAAAAAAATTTTTTTTTAATTTGTGCCAGTTTTACTTTCCAAAGGAAGGATACAAGAAGCAGCGAGGAGGACTCACTGACTTCCTTTTCCTTATTTCGCTTCCCTTGCTCCCACATCCCAGACAGACTATGGACTGGTTAGTGGAGGAAGGCAAGAGGGTAGAGGAAAGTAATGTTTCCTGCAGTAAGTATGTCACTACAGTCATGGTAAACATTATAGTAATCCCAATTACCATAGGCTAGTTTGCATAGCAGCGCGTTAAGTATTTCCCACGGTAAATCTGGAAGGTTACCACAAGTGTACAGCTTAGTATATAGGCCACAGAATGTGCAACTACTTTTTTCTGTATTTAGTAACTACTATCTAGCTGCTACTCTTTTGTGTATGGACACAAAATTTCCCATGACCTCTTTGTTTCTTCAAATGGTAACCTAGTTTTATATGTCTTAAAAATGGTAATTTTAACTTTATATTGCTTAAATCTAAAAAATCATAAAATTTAACAAGTTTGTTTCATTAGTTTCTTTGTACTCCTCTTCTAATACATCGTTCAGAGTATTTCCATTTTTTTTGTTATCTGCTCCAAGCATTGTTTTATAAGTCAAATCAAATCAAATAAATTCCAGGCCAAAGTAATATATGGTGTAGACTTCCAGCCATCTTGTTGCATTTATATGGGTTCTTTGAGTAACTAGTAAATGTAATTGGTTTTATATTTTTTTTGGCAGCAAATAGTAAGTGCTTACATTTAAAATGTAACTTTTACAACACTGTTCTCTGATGCAAATATACACAGGATCCAATCCATGTACTTCTAAACCATGAAATATTACTTTTGCCTTTGGAAAGCACTGAAGAAATAAAAATGCAAACCACTGGTATCTGTATTTTTATTGTAAATGCTTGTATCCTGCTCTGGACTAAATTAACTAAACAGCTCTGTTCCAGTGCATGTGAGTCAATAAATCATTCAGAGCTGTTTAAGCAATAAAATTTGGTGGAATGGTGATGTGCCAGCCTGATAAAGACCACAGCTTTTAGCCCAGGTATGTAACCTATCGTGTGTATAGTCCCAGATGATATAACTGTGTTTAAAAAAAAATTGTTTTTCACTAATTTATTATCCAGTTTATTAAATGCATATAAGTGAGGGGAGCTCCTGAACAGTGCCAAAGTTTGCTGCACGATAGAGTGAAAAAGAAAAGTTTGGCCACAAGTTCTGGCCAGGAACCAGAGAGAACATCAACCCAGATTGAGGCCATTTATGACCCAGATCCAGTTTTTGCCAATATGGTGACGTTGAGGTTGGAGTACTGGTAGACTGGAAAGATGGCCTGGTTCACCTTCTCCCAATTGGCCGATACAGTAAAGTCCGCGGGAGGACGGGCGAACACCCGCTCTCCTGGCGCGTGCACAGGCCACTCTCCTGTGCATGCGATTCAGAATGCAAATTAGGCTCGGCAGTAAAAACAGGCAAAAGGAGGCGAAAGGGACACTAGTGCATCCCCTAGCGCCTCCTTTTGGACCAGAACGGCGGCTGTCAGCGGGTTTGACAGCCGATGCTCAATTTTGCCGATGTCGGTTCTCGAGCCCGCTGACAGCCACGGGTTCGGAAACCGGACGCTGGCAAAATTGAGCGTCCAGTTTTTGACCCACGAGCCGTGGGCTAAATTCAAATTTTTTTTTTTTTTAACTTTTGGTAACTTTCGGGACCTCCATGATATTAAGTCGGAGGGTGCACAGTATTGGCCCGTGTGAAAGGAAGGGGATCTTCACTAGAGATGCTAATGTAACCCCCTTTTCAGGCACATAAAATGATAGAGTGTCCGATGCCTGTCTGTGAATTAAGTACCATTTGTAAAGCCAATGCACTTCTGAAGAGGTCAGTCATTAATTCTGTTAAGGATTTGGCTTCAGTTGTCTTGGAATTGCAGCTCAGAGTCCAAGACCAGGACACCGTTCTTGAAGAACATTCAGAAAAGTTATTCTCCGTAGAATACCTTGCAAACTACCAGTGTGGCAATGTTTAAGGATACTTCAGTCATATATTATAATGTTGAGGCTCTTGCAAATCATGTGAGATGTCAATCTGAAACTATCAAAAGTATTCTTAGCTGTTTGGTTTCATAAAAAGTAAATCTATCTTCATAAATATCATAGAAAATTTACACAGCTCCAAGAGCCAAGATTTTTTGGTGCAGAGATAGGAACTTATCTTGCCCTGTGCAATTTTACAGAGGTTTGGATAAATCCAGAATTTATAACCAATATACATCATGCCTGTACCAAATAAGCTTTTCAGGATCAGTGTTAATCTGGATAGAGAGAAAAAGATAACAACAATGTGGCCACGGTTCACTCTTTTTTTTAATGATCTTTCTAGGATTCATGTAAGGTTCATACTGTCCACAGACAGATTCCCATTGAGAACACCTTCATTTTGGTCTTTACACATCTTCAGTGGTAGATAATTACTTTTGCAATTGGTGGAATAGCCTCGTATGAAATTTTGAGGACTTCAATAAAATATATTTTTAACATCTCAAAGAGAGAACTAGATCCTGAGACATCATGAATTATTTACACCTCTTCTTATTCTCATACTAAATGGTTGCAAGTGTTTTGGGGACCATTATCTAGCCAATTTCTGAACATGTCTTAATGATGTGGTCTTGACAGTAGCCACCAATATGTTTTGGTATCTTTGGATATATCATCAGCCTTCGACATGGTCGATCATGACATTCTGCTTTTTTGCCTCCATGACTGTGGCATTGTGGGTTCTGTTCCCTCATGCTTTTCCGACTATCTAAAAGGTCATACACAATCCTTTAAATTTAATCATCAGCAATCTATAGTCCATCCCTTAAAATCAGGAGTTCCACAAGGCTCTGCCTTATCTGCTATGCTTTTAATGTCTATCTTGCCCCTATCACTAAGTTGTTGGCTAGTATTACCGATGGATTCAAAATCTATGCTGATGATATACAGTTCTTCATTAAAGTACAAATTCCTTGGCAAAATATACTAGATCATCTTCAGTTATGTTTGTCAGCCATAAAACAGTGGCTACAACAGAATAAACTATTACTCAATACAGGTAAAACTGAGTTTCTCTTGCTACATTGACCTCACTCTGATCCTCAAAATGATACAATTATTTTTAACAATTAATGTTTTTGGCTCAATAATCCTATCAAAAGTCTTGGTGTTCTTCTTGATGTGATGCTTTAATTTGAAGTTAAATGATAACAACTATCAAAATGGGTTTTTATAAACTACGTTTAATTTCTGGATTACGCCATTTGCTTTATAATTCTGATTGCCACGCTGTCGTACATGCTATCATTTTTCCTCATGTAGATTATTGCAATAGTTTGCTACTAGGTTTACCAAAAACTTCTCTGCAACCATTACAACTACTGTTAAATGCAGCTGCCAGACTCGTATCAAATACAAAATGCTTTGATCATATTACACCTACTCTACATAGTCTAAAATGGTTGCCAATGTTTGAACGCATTTGGTATAAAATTGCCAAGGCCACATTTAAACTGCTTAGTCCTGATTCTCCTTCCTGGTCTAATGCTTTGTTAAAGATATATAAGCCAACCCGTGCTTTAAGATCCTCTCAACACGGATTATTAGATATACCTTCTGTATGTCTTGCTCGTTTATCCTCAACTCGAGAAACTAAATCTCAGTAGCAGCTCCATCTTTGTGGAACTCATTACCTTACGATCTTTGTATACAAGATAACTTTAAAATATTCAGATGCCAATTGAAAAATTTCCTCTTACAGCAGGCCTATGGTTAGTCCTAAGTTACCAGATGCTGTTCAGATGATGTTTGTCTAGTTGACAATTATTGTAAAATTCTGACTTCCTCTGAAGGTTGCTTCCTCTTTAACATTGTTATGTTTACCTTGTGCCGTCATTGTATGATCTTTATTTATTGTTATGTTTTTTATTATGTATGTGATGTTATTAATTAATTTTATGTATGTTTTACTGTAAATCGCTTAGACCTATTTTGCGTTAAGCGATTAATAAATTTTAATAAAAACAAATACAAATACAAATGTCATTCCATTATATCTTATTGATGCAGGTTGAATAAGTGTTGGAGAGAGTATGTGAATGAGATAGGGTTGTGATTGAAGTGTGGGCAATCAATTTTGGCTTCTTGCACTTACAGCACACTTACAATCACATCTTTTTCTGCTATAGGGAACTGAAAATATCAGAGCGACTATGAATATGCAGAAAGGAATAATGAGCCTAAGGCTTATTTTAATGAGGCTGATAATTGCATTTGGCACTTTGGAGAAGAGTCAACACAAAACATCTTATTATATACCCCAAAGTTCTTCATTCTCAGAATACTGTCTAAGATATCCACTGAACTGTCCAAAATAGTTATTCTCCATGGTTTTCATTCCTGGCTCAGGCTGGATAAATCAAATCCTCTCTTTTTATTTTCAGTGCTCTCCTCACTCTGCTTCAGATTAAGTTTCTGATTCCTTCTATTCTCTAAATGTATTAAGGAATGTATTAAGGAATTCTCTAAATGTATTAAGGAAATATGTCACTACATGCTGCCATCACACCAAAGCAGAAGGTATTAATATTAGAGATGTAAATCGGAACCGGAATCGGTTCAGTTCCAGTTCAAATCGTGCATTTTTTTTCATCCAGCCCAATCGTTGTTTTTTTTTATCGACTGCGCCCGATCCAATAAACAAAAAACCCACCCCGACCCTTTAAAACCGCTCCCTTAGCCTCCACCACCCTCCCGACCCCCCCCAAAAAACATTTTAAAATTACCTGGTAGTCCAGCGGGGATCCTGAGAGCATTCTCTCATGCTCGGGCTGTCGGCCGATAAACAAAAAACCCACCCTGACCTTTAAAACCACTCCCTTAGCCTCCACCACCCTCCCGACCCCCCCAAAAACGTTTTAAAATTACCTGGTGGTCCAGTGGGCCCCGGGAGTGATCTCCCGCTCTCGGGTCATCGGCTGCCACTAATAAAAATGGCACCGATGGCCCTTTGCCCTTACCATGTGACAGGGTAACCGTACCATTGGCCGGCCCCTGTCACATGGTAGGAGCACTGGATGGCCGGCACCATCTTTAAAAATGGCATGGGCCATCCAGTGCTCCTAGCATGTGACAGGAGCCGGCCAATGGCACGGTTACCCTGTCACATGGTAAGGGCAAAGGGCCATCGGCATTATTTTTATTAGTGGCAGCCAACGGCCTGAGAGCGGGAGATCGCTCCCGGGGCCCACTGGACCACCAGATAATTGTAAAACATTTTTTTTTGGGGGGGGGGATTGGGAGGGTGGTGGAAGCCTCGGGAGCGGTTTTAAAGGGTCGGGGTGGGTTTTTAGGTTGTGTCCTAACTCCCGTTAGTGTGCACCAACCCGATTAACGATTTTTTCGCAATAAATCGGTGGAATTTCTATTGTATCGCACTCTTTAACGATTAATGACAATTTAAAAAATATTGGACGATATTTTAAATCATCAAAAAACGATTCACATCCCTAATTAATATTGGGGTCTTGAGACAACGATCCAACAGAAGGGACCACATATAGATCATTTAAAATTCACCCTGGTTATTCTTACTTTCCCTTATACAAAACTGACCATCCAATTTGCAGGAGAATCTCAATCTCAAAAATGTTTAGAGACAAGAGTAGTCAATACATATACACATATGAAACTCCCTCCATTCCACTGATCAGTAAAGCAGTGATTCTATAAAGCTGCAAGGTTAGGCTGTTCTTACAATGCACATACATATATCTAAATGTTTCTCAGCTCCCAATCTATCTCTGCCTTCTGTTTGCTCTAAATATCATTATACCAAATCTTGCAGAAATCCTTTTTAAGAGTTTGAAAATACTCTGAGTAGTAGCCCTATATCCCTTTTTATGGCAGTAAATATTTCAGAAAATCCAATATTTGGCTGCTATTTAGCCAGGCTGAATTGACTTGATTAGTACACCAAACTCCACAATAGTAAGGTTGCACTTCTAAGTTTTCACTGTTTAACTAGAAGGATCAAAGAGGGTCCTGGAAGGTATCGATCTATGTCCTGTGGCTCCCTAGACAAATGTTGCTTCTTAGAAGGGTTTTGCTGGACAATAAATGGAGCTGGTCACTTTACAATAGGCATAGAAAGGTTACACAGGCACACATTTTGCCTGAATACACTATGCAGGGTTTTATTTAATGCATAGCTAGGGTGAAACATCATTGACATTCCTCCCTTACCAGAATTTGACTCACTGAGACCGATGGCATTCCTCCCAAAGTAACCCCTTTCCTTGTGCGCATGTGCGTTGACTTTTGCTGTGTGTAGCAGCCAGCCATGTTCTAACTTCAGATAATAAACACTAAATTCTCACATGCAGCTCAGTGGTCAGAATGTGATGGTGCACAGCGGTGCCAGGTACCGCTAACCTGCAGTCCTCATCTTTTAGAGATAAAGTAGTTCACTCCCTTTCTTTGGCTGGATCAAGCCAGTCGGCATTCATGCATAGCATCACCATCATTTATTTCAGCTGTTGCTACAGTACAGCCTAAGCTATTTTATGAGGTCTCCCAGCTAAATAATAGAACATCAAAATAGAAAATACTTGGCGATAGGGGTCCTTATAACCTTTAACTTTATGTGCATCTGATTGGAAAATGTTGACTTTACCAAAATCTTTCTTATTATGCTCTTCTTTTGTCAGTTTTGGCATGCAACAGGAGCAGGAATTATTCTCTTCTAAGTTCAGCCTTTCTATAAGCTTGCTTTGGAGCTGCCCTTTACTTCATGCAACCTTCCTCTATATTAATAGTGATGTTTAAATCATCTATTAAATGTCTATATTGTTAATTTTACACTGGAAGATCCTAACAGACAATAGGCTCTGCAAACTTTCTCATTTAGTCAATGCTATTATCTGGTAGAGATTTGCACCAAATACTGTAAAACTGCTCCTATTCAGTATGAAAGTACTTTCGCTGTACAGAGAAACCCACTTAATTGGTGACCTATTTAAAAGTAGGTTTCTTGAAATTATATGTGCTCTGTGTCATAAAAAATGTCATGAAGCCTCAACAACAAAAGTACTGAGCATGAGCATATCTTTAATATAATCCAGCCAGTGGTTACTGGACTAGGTATATTTTATTAAAGAAAATTCACTCATCAGAATAAACAAAATAATTAAGAATCAGATGTACTTTTATTTACCAATTTTATTTATTTTTTGAAGGAGGAATTGATCTATTATTTTTAAAACATTTTGAGCCCAATATTCAAAGCTAGCTATGGAAGTACACACACACCTCTCTACACACACCCACTCTCACCGGGGCCTTGATCTTTGCTGTACAGCATGCTGGGGCCTTGATCTTCTCCACAAGTGGGATGAGCTCTGCACGCGGCACACCGGAGCCTTGATCTTCGCCGTGTGGCACGCTAGGGCCTTAATCTTCACCGCAAATTCTATGCAGAAAATGGCAAAGATGGAGGCAACCCCAGCTGCGTGGGGGGGGGGGGAGGGGGAATTCTTCGTGTGTCCTTTGTTTTGGCGGCAGGGTGAGGCGGCCGCTAGAGGAGTTGGGGGGGGGGGGGGGGCATTTTTTGCCGTTTTCAAAGTTTGCCGCCTGAAGCGGCCGCCTCACCCTGCCTCATTATAGAACCGCCTCTGCCCATCCTTGCTGGTCTTCATACTTGTCTTCGAGTTTCTGCCTCTGCTCCAGTGCTACCTTTACCTGCCCTGCTTGTCCTTGACTTTGGATTGTCCCCTCATTACTGTACTGGCCTGACCTTTGACGTTGCTCTGTCTGAACTCTGGCAGCCTTAACCATAGTCTGCCTTTGTCTTTGCCTAACCTCTGCCAGCCCTGACTGTAGCCTGCTTTTTTCTCTGCCTGAAGTCTGCTAGCCCTAAACATAGCCTGCCTTCGCCCCTGCCTGAACTCTGCCAGCCCAGACCTCAGCCTGACCTCATCTATGCCTCATCTCTCTGTCTTCTCTGACCACAGCTGCAACACCTTAGCTCCCGCCTTTTGGAGCCTGGTCCATGCATCCACGAATCAGGCTGTACCAGTCTGACAGTGGCCCAAAGGCTCACTTCCCTGAAGCAGGACACGCTTGAAATTATCCAGCCTCATGGAGCTGGATAACTGAAAAAACTAAATGGCTTATGTTGGTTATTTTAAAATCTCACATATTTGATTTTCCTTTATCCTCCTTAAAAAAACAAACAAAAAACCTATTAGAGTTCCTTTTCTTTATTGTGGTATAGCTAATTCTGAATAATTGGAAAAATAATTCTGTACTTCATATGAGCATGTGGTGGAACACTGTATGGTTAATTTTAAAAACGGTGCATTTGCATAAAATAGTAGATGCTCTTGCATGTAGCGCTTATTTGCAGTACTACTATTTTATAAACCTCACACATGTGCGCTTAAGTACCAGTGAGTGAATAACTTTGCTTGTATAAAAAAGGGGCAGATTTCAGGCAGGTCGGGGCATTCCAGGGCAGGGCCAACATTTATGCACATAAATCTCAATTTTATAATGTGCGACTGTCAACTGCACATATTTATTTCTGCTCTTTGTCAGGTGTAAGTCAGAATAAAACTTTATAGCCCAAAACTGATTGGGTGAGGGTATCTGGGTAAACTGGGGGGGGGGGGGGGGGTGCAGACTGATGAACCAGAATGGTCTTGATGACTTAGAGAAAGACTGGGCAAACTGGTGGACTAAATGTGCTCACTTGCGTATATAACAAGCAGACAAGTCTATGGAAAATATGCGAATAACGTTCCCTCATGTAACTGTTTAAAATTAGAAGCACAATTACCTGCACTAATATTATTTCATATAATGCTTGCGCAGACAATATCAAATTCTAGTGCACGTGTGCTCGCACCCACATATATGCGAGTATGGGCGCACGTGTGCGCTCATTATAAAGTTACCATCCCTATGTACATTTTTACAATATAAAACGGTGAAGGCTGAAAGGAAGGGCATGCTGCTGGTTTTTCAAAAAATGTGGAATTCATTGTGATGTTTCTCTGTGTAAGCTGAATTCCCTGGTACACCTGTTGCAAAACATGGATTGTTTGTTCATTGCTATGTTTGTTATATTTTTTACATTATTGTTTGTTCTGAAATTTAATAAAGGATTTTGAACAAACACAAAACCTAACTGGCTATCAGGGTCATTTATTAAGCCACAGTATTTGTCTCCAAAGGAAACATACCTTGGCTTAGTGAATGATCTCAACCAATGTTCAATGGTGGCCCTGGGTCTGTGGAGCTGACAAAACTTTAAGGGGCCATTCAGCCCTGAGAAAGGTCACCCCTGAATAAGTAAAAGACCCTGGAGGTCCAGATAGAATCCCTGTCCCACCTCATGGCTGCCCTTAGAGATGGCTGTAGTATCTAGAAAGAAAAGAAAACAAAAAAAAAAAAAGGGTGAGAACCCCGCCCCACCCCCATCCCCTCCTCTTTAGTGCAGAATCTCAGTCCAAGGAGACTGGGCTCCATCCCCTTAGAATCCCCTTTGTAAAAAAATAGAGCCCTGGTGGTTCAATGGACCACCCCTCCTCCATCCCAGACCCCTCTCTTCTAAAATTATCCTTGGTGGCCTTAGTGAGCCCCCAGATCACCACACCTTGACCCACCCTCTAACCTGGAAAAAGTCATTGGTGGTACAATGGGTGCCCATAGTGCCCCTTAGGCTCTGGACCCACGGTGGCCATTTTACAAAATGGCTACCACTCTGCCAATTGCCCCTATCTTGTGGTAGGAGAAAATGGTCTGGTGGCAGCCATTTTGGGACTCTGTAGATAAAAGAGCCCCATGATTCAAACAACTTCTATTTCCATCATGGGGGCTACAAAAAGGAAGAAGCCCAAAGCTGGTAGAAGGAATTGCAATTGTACTTGCTTATATGTCCTGGCCACAGGTTTGAGAGAAGCACCTTAGAGAAGGGGATAGAGCAAGGACTGAGAAATTGGTTTGGGATGAACAAGAGCAGGAGAAAATTGGGACTTCAGGGGAAGCACAGGGAAAGACCAAGGACTAGGTGAGACAGCAAGAACTGGGGGGATGGGGGGGGGGGGGGGGGGGGGAGGGAACTTAGGTAAGGCCAGAATGGAGATTTTTGGATTGGGAGAATCTTGGGAAAAAGGGACTTGGAGGGAATGGGGAAGAACTGAGACTTGTGGATTCGGGGATTGGGGGTATAGCAAAGAAAGAATAGGATGGGGATTAGTGGAGAGCAGGGAAGAATAAAATGGGGATTGAGGAAGGGCAAATTAAGGATAAAACTCAAGGATTAGGATGGGAGCAAGGAAAGAAAGGGAATTAGGTAGGAATCTGGAAGAAAAAAGAACTTGGGAACTAGTTTCATGATCCTGGCTGCAGAGGTCCTCACAGAGCCATCCTCTCTCCTGTGCTAGTCACCTACTTGATATTCCCATGATGCAGCAAGGTCAGCCCTTTTTAACCCTGCCTCTCCCAGAACTTGGTGTCTCTTCATCATGAGAGGTCTAGAATGGATAAATGCAAGGTAAACTGTCCTAACCTCTTTAGTCTTTCCTCATAGGGGAGGTGTTCCATCCCCTTTATCATTTTGGTTGCCCTTCTCTGTACCTTCTCCATTGCAACTATATCTTTTTTGAGATGCGGCGACCAGAATTGTACACAGTATTCAAGGTGCAGTCTCACCATGGAGCGATACAGAGGCATTAAGACATTTTCTGTTTTATTCACCATTTCCTTTCTAATAATTCCCAACATTCTTTTTTGTTTTGTTTTGTTTGCTTTTTTGACTGCCGCAGTGCACTGAACCGACAATTTCAATGTGTTATCCATTATGACGCCTACATCTCTTTCTTGGATGGTAGCTCCTAATATGGAACCAACCTAACATTGTTGTAACTATAGAATGGGTTATTTTTCCCTATATGCATCACCTTGCATTTATCCACATTAAATTTCATCTGCCATTTGGATGCCCAATTTTCCAGTCTCACCAGGTCTTCCTGCAATTTATCACAATCTTGTTGTGATTTA
This sequence comes from Rhinatrema bivittatum, assembly GCF_901001135.1. Classification (NCBI taxonomy): domain Eukaryota; kingdom Metazoa; phylum Chordata; class Amphibia; order Gymnophiona; family Rhinatrematidae; genus Rhinatrema; species Rhinatrema bivittatum. The sequence continues at coordinate 130,082,636 of NC_042618.1, read as the reverse complement.
ACTACTCTGAACAATTTTGTACCATCTGCAAATTTAATTACCTCACTCAAGTGACAGGGAAGGAACTAGAGCTGTTGAAGCATGAGAGAGTGAGGAAGGCAGATGAGAGTTGGGAAGGGGATGAGTACAGTAGATAGAAATGGAAGACCAGGAAGTGAGTAAAGGTTAAAGGAGGTCTAGGACACTGGGGAAGGCGTGAGAGACAGAAGTGAAAATGGAGGAAATTGAAAGCTGAAAATGGAGGAAATTGAAAGCTGGTAGGGAGGTGAGATAAAAAGAGGGAGACTGAGAGCTAGAGGATAAAATGGAAGAGAAGGAGGGGTGAAATTTAGTTTTGAATGGATAGAGTCAAAGAAGAGAGAAATGGAGAAAAAAAGATAACGGGGAAGATTAAAAAAAATGGAATTTGTCAGCTTTTGGGAATATGTGTTTCTTATATCTTTGTATTTTGCTCATTTCAGGAGGAAATGCAGTTGTTTCTCATTCTCTGATGTTTCACTGCATACAGAGTCTAACTTCTTGGGGTTTCCATTTCAGTTTTATCTGCATGTTTCTGTTTTAATTTGTGGTCTCTCATTCTGTATTCTGTAAGAGTCACTCTGGGGTGGATTTTCAGAGCCCTGCTCGCGTAAATCCGCCCAAAACCGGGCGGATTTACGCGAGCAGGGCCCTGCGCGCCGGTAAGCCTATTTTACATAGGCCTACCGGCGCGCGCAGAGCCCCGGGACTCGCGTAAGTCCCAGGGTTTTCGGAGGGGGCGTGTCGGGGGGGCGTGTTGGGGGCGGTCCCGGTCGTTGCGGCGTTTTCGGGGCGTGTCGGCAGCGTTTTGGGGGCGGGTACAGGGGCGTGGCTACGGCCCGGGGCGGTCCAGGGGCGTGGCCGCGCCCTCCGTACCCGCCCCCAGGTTGCGGCCCGGCGCGCAGGAGGCCCGCTGGCGCGTGGGGATTTACGCCTCCCTCCGGGAGGCGTAAATCCCCCAACAAAGGGGGTAATTTTCAAAGGAGTTACACGCATAAATGTAACTACTATTGTAGCAATTTTCAAAAGCCATTTACTCACGTAATGTGCACTTATGCGAATAAATCCTATGGACGATTCAATGGCATATATTGTAGCAATTTTCAAAAGCCCACTTACTCGAGTAAAGTGCATTTACATGCGTAAAACCCAGATTTACGCATGTAAATGCTTTTTAAAATCAGGCCCAAAGGTAAGGGGGGGGTATAGACAGGGCCGGGCGGGTGGGTTAGGTAGAGGAAGGGAGGGGAAGGTGAGGGGAGGGTGTTAGAGGATTCCCTCCGAGGCCGCTCCGATTTCGGAGCGGCCTCGGAGGGAACGGGGGTAGGCTGTGCGGCTCGGTGCGCGCCGGCTATACAAAATCCATAGCCTTGCGCGCGCCGATCCAGGTTTTTTAGGGGCGGATTTTAAAAGGAGCGCAAATAGCCTACTTTTGTTTGTGCTCCAGGCGCAAACAAAAGTACGCTGGATTTTAGTAGATACGCGCGGAGCCGCGCGTATCTGCTAAAAACCTGGATCAGCGCGCGCAAGGCTATGGATTTTGTATAGCCGGCGCGCGCCGAGCCGCGCAGCCTACCCCCGTTCCCTCCAAGGCCACTCCGAAATCGGAGCGGCCTTGGAGGGAATCCTCTAACGCCCTCCCCTCACCTTCCCCTCCCTTCCTCTACCTAAGCCACCCGCCCGGCCCTGTCTACACCTCCCCCTTACCTTTCTCCGGGGATTTACGCCTCCCAGAGGGAGGCGTAAATCCCCGCGCGCGAGCGGGCCTCCTGCGCGCCGGGCAGCGACCTGGGGGCGGGTACGGAGGGCGCGGCCACGCCCCTGGACCGCCCCGGGCCGTAGCCACGCCCCCGTACCCGCCCCCAAAACGCTGCCGACACGCCCCCGAAACGCCGCGACGACCGGGCCCGCCCCCCCCAACACGCCCCCGACACGCCCCCCTCAGAGAACCCCGGGACTTACGCGAGTCCCGGGGCTCTGCGCGCGCCGGTAGGCCTATGTAAAATAGGCTTCCCGGCGCGGCTCCGCGCGTATCTACTAAAATCCAGCGTACTTTTGTTTGCGCCTGAGCGCAAACAAAAGTAGGCCTATTCGTGCTCCTTTTAAAATCCGCCCCTCTGTGTTCTGTATGTGTGACTGAGGTGAGAGATTCTCTTAGCATGCAGTGTCTGTGTAGGGATCTATAGCATTCTGGATGGTGTATTGGTTTTCCAAGGCTTGTAGTAATATTTGTATTGCTGCCCTTTCTGAGGAAGAGTTGCTGCTATTTGAGTCCTGGGAGTTAGTGCTGTTATGGTATAGCAGGTTTGCTACATAGGTTCTGTGTCTTTTTTGCTGGATTTTGCATTACTTCAAAAAGTGTCTGGCAGTGAAAGATTTTTATATTGTTACTGAGATGACACCAGAATTAGAAATTTTTTTTATATGGTGAGTTAAAAGGGGCAATTCATTCCAGTGTCCATTGTTGAGAAAATTTCTATGGACGCAGAGGGGCGGATTTTAAAAGGAGCGCGAATAGCCTACTTTTGTTTGCGCTCCAGGCGCAAACAAAAGTACGCTGGATTTTAGTAGATACGCGCGGAGCCGCGCGTATCTGCTAAAAACCTGGATCGGCGCGCGCAAGGCTATGAATTCTGTATAGCCGGCGTGCGCCGAGCCGTGCAGCCTACCCCCGTTCCCTCCAAGGCCGCTCCGAAATCGGAGCGGCCTCGGAGGGAACTTTCCTTTGCCCTCCCCTCACCTTCCCCTCCCTTCCCCTACCTAACCCACCCGCCTGGCCCTGTCTAAACCCCCCCCTTACCGTGTCAGCGGGCCTCCTGCGCGCCGGGACGCGACCTGAGGGCGGGTCCAGAGGGCGCGGCCACGCCCCCGGGCCCGCCCCCGGAATGCTCCCGACACGCCCCGAAAACGCCGCGCGGTTCGGGCCCGCCCCCGACACGCCCCCTCCGAAAACCCCGGGACTTACGCGAGTCCCGGGGCTCTGCGCGCGCCGGTAGGCCTATGTAAAATAGGCTTACTGGCGCGCAGGGCCCTGCTCGCGTAAATCCGCCCGGTTTTGGGCGGATTTACGCGAGCAGGGCTCTGAAAATCCGCCCCAGAGTGCATTACAGACATTGAGGTGCAATATGTTTGGTTAGATTCTGACTCTTCTTGTATACCTTCAAGACTTCACTGCCATATCTAGATAGAAGAATTGATTGAATGATGCTATCAAGTAATTATAATGATATGTATTTATTTATTTGATTTATATGCTGCCATTCTGGCACTTCAAAGTAGATTACATTCAGGTACTGTAGGTATTTTCCTGTCCACAGAAGGGATTATAATCAGAGTTAATTATAAAAATCATGGGTACATGGTGGGGGGAAGCAAGGACCTATGAGCCTGTGTCACAGATCTTTTAGGTACCTTGCAATGCCCCTAGTTTTATTGTTCTTTATTACTATTTGTTTTACTTTTGTTCTCTGGATTTTGTATACACTTTGGTTGTGGTTTTTAATCCTCCTAGAGTGGTGCATAGGTAGGATATAAATATTTTAAATAAATATAAAGAGCCTATTAAGGTAGAGTTATCCAGGTACACACACCTGGATTACTTTAAACATAGCCAGTTACATTTGAAAGCTATCTGGGAAACAGTACTTGTATATTCAGTGGGACAGGCATCCTGCTGAATATCCCTGACAACTTATCCAACTAACTTTAGGTGAAAAGGTGGCCATTAACATGTTTTATTTATTTATTTTATTTGATGGCATTTATATACCGACGTTCAAGTAGTCAATAATAAGACAGCTTTTCTGATTTTGGAGGGACGGTCTCTTCAGATTTGATAATGGTCAATTTTGTTTGTCTGTCTTGGAAAAAGAAATTCACCCAGGTTAATGCATTTTCATTGGAATTTTATGACATGTCCCCTTCTCTGAATTGTCAGGTTCAGTGTTATATTTCCAAAGGCAATTGCTGCTTTTTTGTTTTTTTTTCCTGGAACCAAACATCTAGATGAGTGCAAGATGAAAAGAGCTACTTAAACTCCAGAAGTTCCACTGATATCAGCTGTAGAGTCATGATAAGCCGTGCATTGAAGTTATAAACTCCGCAGTGGTTGAGGTCAAGGAAGAATGGAAACATCCCATCCCTCTGGTACTGCTTTTATCCTGGGAAAAAAGCTCAAATTCAAGTGTGTACTGGGGTCAGTGGCCTCCTAGCTGATGACAGATTATGCTCAGGGCCTATTTAAAACACAGTGATTAGGCCTCAGTGTCATCCTGTGTTTGTCTCCAGCTCTGGAGGAATTATTGCTGTTCATTTCTGTTTTTGAAACACACCATAATTACATGGGAGAACCTAAATTTTGCAAATGTCTGTTGACAATCTAAATATAAAAGAAAAGGAGGCAGGAAAGCTCTACTGCTTGCCTTTCACACAAAAAAAACATAAATATAAATGGGAACATGTTATAACTGCTTGTATTACTTATTTTCAGCCAGAAACAGCAATAAAAGTTAATTTTAATCATGTAATTATTCACCTCATGTAAATCCATTTAACAGCACCTGATTATAGAACACCTGGATCTGTGTGCCTGGAATAGTTTATATTACAGTGCAAAAAAGATAGTGAAAACGTAGAGATTCTGTATGTTTAAGAAAAAGATTCTGTATGTTTTCTGTATGTTTAAGAAAAAGGGATAGGCAAATGTTGATTGGCCCATCCACTCTACAGAATTGGTTAGAAGCAAAAAGAGAGATCCTAGAACTCCCTTCAGGGGCTGTCTTCAAGAAAATGGCATCAAAGCTCCCGAGGGAGAGGTCAATACTAGACCCGGTAATTACAAATGAAGGCAGTATTTCCAGTGTCCAGATCGGAGGTCACCTGAGCTCCTGTGATTCTCAATTAGAATGCTTTCATATGAACAGAGCCAGGAACAGCTTTTTCGGTACCCAGGGCAGATATTCAGAATTGTGCCCGCCCAGCGTACACAAGCACACGTACTCACACTCCCATCACATGCGCACACTCGCTCCCAGACACCAGATACATGCATACACACTCTGCTGCTGTGCTGCTGCTCTCGTGCTTACTCAGAGGTAGATTTTTAAAAGCGTTGCTCGTGCAAAAATGGCCACCTTTGCTCCTGGGTGGGCCACCCGCGAGCAATGTGAATTTTAAGAAGCCAGGGTGGATGCGCATTCAGAATAAGGAGGCTGAAAAGGGGCAGGGCACTGGCGTTCCAGGGGCGGTGTCGAGACTGACGCGGGGAACCACAAATTTTGCAAGGACAATGCGCGTATGTTGCCTGCGTAACTTTGCAGGGGCACTTTGAATCGGGGGGGGGGGGGGGGGGGCGGCAGAAGGTTGGTTAGGGGTGGTGGTAAAAAGTCTAACAAGAGGAGTAGATTTGTGCACCGCAGTCTCTGCTAGCTGCATTTTACAATTCAATTCCTTTTCATTGCTTTAGTGATGTCAATTTTACAAGGAAAAACTCTGAATGTGTCTGTAACAATACCCACCCCGATTCAAAGTGCCCCTCTACAGTGGTACATAATGTATAGCGTGTCAGACTGATCTTATACAGAGGCTCTCTCTGTCCGCCATAACTGTTTTAAATGCTACTCGTGTACTTTATAAAATGAGGCGTATATTTGTTTGCGTATATGGGTACATGTGTGTCTTTTAAAATGTACCAGTCAGTGAGTGCTTCTCCTGCCCCAGTACTGTCACATTATGTAAAGCTCTTGCTTGCTGTCAGCTCTGTCACAGCCTGCAGCTGTCCCCTCCCCTCCCTTTCCTATTCCTATTCCCACTCCTTCTTGGTACCCACAATCTCCAGAAGACTCACTGATGCCACAGCCAGTGCACAAGGCTCATGAAACACCAGTTGGCCACCACATGCTAGTGGAATACTTCACAAGCAGAACACCGACAAACAGTGTATAGAAATGGAAACCGCAACAACCCAACTGTATTATGCAGATCAACAATGAAAAGAAAACATAGAAACATAGAAATGACGGCAAAAGAAGACCAAACGCCCATCCAGTCTGCTCAGCAAGTTTTGCACTTTTTTTTTCTCTCATACTTATCTGTTTCTCTTGGCTCTTAGTAACCTTTTGGTTCTATTTCCCTTCCACCCTCACCATTAATGTAGAGAGCAGTGTTGGAACTGCATCTAAGTGAAATATCTAGCTTAATTAGTTATGGGTAGTAACCGCCGCAATAAGCAAGCTACACCCGTGCTTATTTGTTTACCCAGACCATGTAATTCAGTCCTCTTTGATTGTTGTCTGTATATAGATCCACTTTTCTTCATTCCCCCTGCCATTGAAGCAGAGAGTTATGCTGGATATGCATTGAAAGTGAAGTAGCAGACTTTCTCCCCTGCCATTGAAACAGAGAGCTATGCTGGATATGCGTGAAGTAGCGGTTTTTCTCCCCTGCCGTTTGAAGTAGAGAGCTATGTTGGATATGCGTGAGGTAGCAGTCTTTCTCCCCTTCCGTTGAAGCAGAGAGCTATGCTGGATATGCGTGAAGTATCAGGCTTATTTGGTTTGGGGTAATAACTGCCGTAACAAGCAAGCTACTCCCCGCTTTTTTGTGAATGCAAATCCTTTTTTCCACATTTCCTTTTGCCGTTGAAGCTTAGAGCAATGTTGGGCTCTTAGAGCAATGTTAGAGTCGCATTAACCGTGTGTATGTTTATTGAATAAGGGTATTATCTCCAGGTAGTAGCCGTCATTCCCACGAGCCACCCACTCTTCATTCACGTCCTCTAGACTTTATGGATCCACAGTGTTTATCCCACGCCCCTTTGAAGTCCTTCACAGTTCTGGTCTTCACCACTTCCTCCGGAAGGGCATTCCAGGCATCCACCACCCTCTCCATGAAGAAATACTTCCTGACATTGCTTCTGAGTCTTCCTCCCTGGAGCTTCAAATCATGACCTCTGGTTCTGTTGATTTTTTTCCGATAGAAAAGGTATGTCGTTGTCTTTGGATAATTAAAACTTTTCAAGTATCTGAAAGTCTGTATCATATCACCTCTGCTCCTCCTTTCCTCCAGGATGTACATATTTAGATTCTTCAATCTCTCCTCATAAGTCATTTGATGAAGACCCTCTACCTTTTTGGTCACCCTTCTCTGGACCGCCTCCATTTTGTCTCTGTCTCTTTGGAGATACAGTCTCCAGAACTGAACACAGTACTCCAGGTGAGGCCTCACCAAGGACCTGTACAAGGGGATAATCACTTCCCTTTTCTTACTTGATATTTCTTTCTCTATGCAGCCCAGCATTCTTCTGGCTTTAGCTATCGACTTGTCACATTGTTTTGCCGACTTCAGATCATTAGAGACTATCACCCCAAGGTCTCTCTCCTGCTCCGTACATATCAGCCCTTCTCCCCCCATCGAATACAGTTCTTTCGGATTTCCACACCCCATATGCATGACTCTGCCATTCTTGGCATTGAATCTTAGCTGCCATATCTTTGAACACTCTTCCAGCTTCCTAAAATCCCGTCTCATTCTCTCTACTCCTTTCAGCTGTCCACTCTGTTGCATATCTTAGTGTCATCAGCAAAAAGACAAACCTTACCTTCTATCTCATCCACAATGTCGCTCACAAAGATATTGAACAGGACCGGTCCCAACACAGATCCCTTCGGCACTCCGTTTAACACCGCTCTCTCTTCAGAGTAAGTTCCATTTACCATCACACATTGTTTTCTGTCCGTCAACCAGTTTGCAATCCAGGCCACCACCTCGGCACTCACTCCTAAGCTTCTCATTTTATTCAACAGTCTCCTGTGTGGGACTGTATCAAAAGCCTTGCTGAAATCCAAGTAGATGACATCAAGCGCTCTTCCTTGATCCAATTCCTTGGTTACCCAGTCAAAAAAGTCAATCAGATTTATCTGACAGGATCTTCCCCTGGTGAATCCATGCTGCCTCTGGTCCAGCAATTCTCCCGACTGTAGATAGCTCACTATTCTTTCTTTCATCAGTGACTCCATTACTTTTCCCACCACCGAGGTGAGGCTGACCGGTCTGTAATTGCCAGCCTCTTCTCTGTTCCCACTCTTGTGAAGCAGGACCACCACCGCTCTTCTCCAATCACTCGGCACCACTCCTGTTTCTAAGGCTCTATTGAACAGGTCACACAGCGGACCCGCCAGCACATCTCTGAGCTCCCTCAGTATCCTGGAATGAACCTCATCAGGCCCCATGGCTTTGTCCACTTTCAGTTTCCCCAGCTCTTCCCATACATTCTCTACTGTAAATGGAGTTACATCTACTCCATTCCCCTCCAGTTTCTTGTTAACTAGCAACAGTCCTTCTCCAGGGCCCTCTTTAGTGAACACCGAACTGAAGTATTTGTTTAATATTTCTGCCATTTCTTTGTCTCTCTCCACACATTGATCCTTTTCATCTTTCAATTTCACTATACCACTTTGTACTTTTCTCCTTTCACTGATGTATCTGAAAAATGTTTTGTCACCTCTCTTTACCTCTTTGGCAATCCTTTCTTCCGCTTGACATTTTGCTATCTTGATTACTTTCCTTGTCTCCCTCAGTTCTACCAGATATTCTTCCTTGTGCTCCTCCCTTTGGGATCTTTTATATTTCTTGAACGCTGTTCTTTTAGCCTTTATTTTGTCAGCCATCTCCTTTGAGAACCAGATAGGTTTCATTTTTCTTTTGCTTTTCTTTACTTTTCTAACATATAGATTAGTTGCCTTGGCAATTGCTCCTTTTAGTTTGGTCCACTGATGTTCCACATCTCTCTTGTTCTTCCAGCCTACTAGTTCTTCCTCCAGGTACTTCCCCATTTCATCAAAGTCTGTGTTTATGAACTGCAAAACTTGGGTCTTTGTGCTTCTTTTCCATATCCTTTTTGTGATATTAACCCATACCGTATAATGATCACTGGTGCTGAGGTGGGCGCCCACCTGGACATCAGAGACATTATCTCCATTAGTGAGCACTAAATCGGGTATAGCCCCCTCTCTGGTGGGTTTCATTACCATTTGTTTCAACAAAGCTCCTTGCTGGGTAGGGATGTGAATCGTTTTTGAACGATTAAAATTATCGTCAGATAATTTTAAAATCGTCCAAAATCGTTAGAGTGCACGATACAATACAAATGCCCCCGATTTATCATCAGGGGCATTTGTATTGTATCGTTAAATAGGGCGCGGGAAAACCGGCACACCAAAAAAACCCTAAAACCCACCCCGAACCTTTAAAACAAATCCCCCACCCTCCCGAACCCCCCCAAAATGTTTTAAATTACCTGGGGTCCAGTGGGGGGGGGGGTCCAGGCGCGATCTCCAGCTCTCTGGCCATGGCTGCGTTAAGAGAAATGGCGCCGGTGGCCCTTTGCCATTATCATGTGACAGGGCAAAGGTAGCGCCGGCGCCATTTTGGTTCCTGGCTCCCGACGTCACGCGTGCAGGAGATCGCTCCCGGACCCCCGCTGGACCCCCAGAGACTTTTGGACAGCTTGGGGGGGCCTCCTGACCCCCACAAGACTTGCCAAAAGTCCAGCGGGGGTCCGGGAGTGACCTCCTGCACGCGGGCCATATTTTCAATCTTCAAAAATGGCACCGGCGCTACCTTTGCCCTCACTATGTCATACAGGCGACGGTGCGAGGGGGGCATAAGGAAAGTTCCCTCTGAGGCTGCTCCGATTTCAGAGCGGCCTCAAAGGGAATGGAGGCAGGCTGCATGGCTCAATGTGCGCAAGTTGCACAATTGTGCACCCCCTTGCGCGCGCCGACCCTGGATTTTATAACATGCATGCGGCTGCGCACGCATGTTATAAAATTGGGCGTAGATTTGTTCGCGTCGGGTTGCGTGAATAAATCTGCGCCCGCGTGCAGGTTTTAAAATCTGCCCCTTTGTTATTAGGCATATTGAAATGTGTATTGGATGTGGGCTTTGCCCTCAGTATGCTGTGATTACACTGAATTATAATTTCATTATAGTAAACCTCCTATACCTTAACAGTAGTAACTGTCTGCAGCCAAACAGCAACAATCTTATCTATGAAAAGGCAACACTGCAAATGTTATACTAGACCATAAAACACCAGTATACCTTCTATTAGGGAAATAGAACAAGCCAATAGTGCAACAGTGGAAAAATAGAACCAACGTTCCAAGAACAAATCAAAAACACACTATCAGACAAAGTTAAACTACAAATAGGAGTCCCACAGGGATCAGCCCTGTCTGCAACACTCTTTAACATTTACCTCCTCCCAGTATGTCACCTACTCGCAGGACTTGGAATAATACACTACATATATGCAGATGACATACAACTACTGTTACCCATCGTAAACACATTGAAGAATAATGAAACTGGCTAATATGTATCTTGAAATAATCAAACAACTCCTAAACCAAATGGAACTGGTAATAAACATTGATAAAACAGAATTCTTACACCTAGAATGAAAAAATATACACCCTACACAAACTACAATCGCTATCAAAAATAATCAAACTGTAGAGTTAGCAATAAAAGTACGGAATCTAGGGGTAATAATTGACCCTGAGCTTAACATGAAACAACACATTTCACAGAAATTAAGAAAAGGTTACGCTAAACTAATGATCCTTAGAAGGCTGAAACCCCTGCTAACGCTGAATACTTTTCGCAGTCTTACAGGCAATGATATTCGTGAGCATAGACTACTGTAACTCTCTGCTATTAGGGCTACCTCAAGTTACCAGTAAACCACTCCAAATATTGCAAAATTCCACTGCTAGAATTTTGACAGGCAAAAAGAACAGACCACATCACAGGTACACTTGCTGAGCTACACTGGCTTCCAATTGAACAAAGAATACAATACAAAGCATTGTGTATAATTCATAAACTAATCCATGATGAAAAGACCGACTGGCTTAACACAGCATTGCGTGTACATGTACCACACAGAAACCTTAGATCTTCCAATAAAGCTCTACTAACTATTCCTTCTGTTAAATCAGCATGCCTCACTCAGGTAAGGGAGAGAGCACTGTCACTGGCTGGACCTGTTCTATGGAACTCCATGCCACTTGAAATAAGGCTGCAGAGAAATTTGAAACTATTTAAAACTAGTCTGAAAACCTGGCTTTTTCAACAAGCTTTTTATAAAGACAAAGAGAAGGAGGAAAACAGTTGAAAGATAAGGACGCAGCAATCAGGGTTTTTTCCTTTAATATCTCCAATTGCATATTAACGCTAGATTTGAACCGCTTGACAGTTTCTCAACCGGCATATAAGCCTTAATTAAACACATAGTTTCTCTTATTAAAATATGTTACCGTTTTATGTTGGCACATGTATAATTTGTAATCTATACCAATTATAGTTTTTCCTTATTGTGCATTTCTGTAAACCGCTGTGATGGTGAATTAAGTTACCGACGGTATAGAAGAGTTTTTAAATAAATAAAATAAAACATAAAAATAAATTCAAGAAATAAATCATCAATAATAAAATCATACTAATAAAAAATGTTTAAAATGGCTGGCAAATAGGATAATATTTGATCATTAAAAGTAATAAGGATTAAAAAAAATCTCCTGCTCTTCATACTTGGGATCTTTTGATTTCTAGATGCCTTCTGATTGTCATGTATTAGGAGATGGTAAGAGAAGAGTGTTGTTGCACACAAGCTTTCTCCTCTCCCTTTCATACACACACACACACACACACACACAAATGCTAACTTAAACACACACACTTTCTCTCCCATGCATACATGCTCACACACACCATCCCACCCTCTCTCCACAACCTGATACATGCTCACTTACACACTCTCTCTTTCACTCACACATGTTCAGTCATACACATGAGAACTTTCACTCTTACACACTCCCTTTCTCACTCACTCTTCTCCCTAGCCCCTTTGGAAGGAGAAGCAGCAACCTACTTATTCAGCCACTGCAGCCAACAGTAATAATCTTCTTTTTTGTGGGCCAAGGGCACCGATGCTGCTTTACCTCCTGGCCCGCCTCCTTCTTTTGAATGTTGCAGCCTGTTCCTTGTGGTGGCAGAAATGATATCTCCTTCATCTCACCTGTGCAAGCCTAAGTGACCCTTCTGGGCCTACGCAGGAAGAAAGAAGGAGATACCATTGAAGCATCACCATTGTCAAGAACTAGTTCAACTTGTGCTTCCACAGGCCCTGATGATAGGGTATATAAGTGAGGCATAACCATTAGAAAAAAAGGAAGGTGATAATGCCTCTGTACATTGGTGAATTGATGTGATATTTCTGGTTGTTGGTGAGACTTCACCCAGAATATTGTGTCTGGAGGCCGTACTTCCAAATGGTTATAGACAGGCTGGAATCAGGTAGAGATATTCAAATATCTCACAGGTACAAGAAGCAAACATTTTTTTTGTTCTAGAACAATATATCATGGTATGAGGCTTCAAGCAGGTAAACTCAGGAGCAACATTTGTAAATATTTCTTCACAGAAATGGTGATGGATTGATGGAATGGGCTCCCAATTGATGTGCTAGAGACAAATGCAATAACAGAATTCACAAAAGCATGAGATAAGCACAGCAGATCCTTGGGTGAAAAGATAAGCACAGCAGATCCTTGGGTGAAAAGCAGTGAGGGGAAAGCAAGATATTAACTTAGGTCTAAGGCATTGCATCAGGAATGAAATTCAGCAGATTAATAACATTTTAACATAAGAAAAATTGTCAGATAAAGACCAAAATGGTCTATTTAGTCTGCCCAGTGCTGTTTAGGGTTGTAATCACTGCTTCACTGCACCAATACATTACTGGAAGCCAATGCTTTCTTTTTAGAAAAAAAAGTGCCTGTACTACTTACATGCACAATGCATAATTTTGTTTGGACCACAGGACACGTAAAGCAGATGATGGAAAAAGGTTCTAATACTTACTGGCACATACCCTCTGAAAAAAAAACCCTGCTGGAAGCACAAAGAAGTTTTACCATTGCTATTATGGCCTGAACTTTTGCTTCATGCAAGTTACTCCAATGCAGGTTACCCGGGATAAGGATACTTATCTGCTGTCATATTCTCTGTTTCTCTGTTTGCTTTAAATTAATGAGCTGTTTACTGTAACAGAGCCTTGTAATGTATATATAGTTGCTTAATGTTTTGTGTGCTTGAGCATACCCCTATGAGTGTGCTGACAGCTGAGTATCACAGGCCTGTGTTGTCTCATTTTCTTGTCTCAACCAGTTTATATAACAATGTGATGACAAAATACTTTAGAAATAATGCTAGAAACACATAAATTGTAAGTTTTGCAATCTTACAGTGTACTGAGTTTGTTAAATGTTTCCTAAAAATCCGTCATTTTTATTCTGTTTGACAAGATGCCAAAAGATAGCAACTGAAGAATTTTTATATAGTGTTTGGTTTAAAAATAATGAAAGTGGATGACTTAAAATGGTGGAGAGCAGCATCTGCAAAATCAAGGGAGTGCAATACCATCAAAGGCCCAAAGTGGTAAGCTGGCAAAAGTTAAGAGACACTTCTACCTTGGAAATTCTAAAACTGACTTTGTAAACCGTTGTGATCTTTAGGAACGACGGTATATAAAACACCTAAATAAATACATAAATAAATAAAATCTGTGCTGAGTATTTTCAAGAGTTTTTTGGCTAAGAGCAAATATAAGGTAAATATTTTTTGAAAATAAGAACCTTTTATCTTTTAGTCAAAAGAAAAAATAAAGGTCAACAATCAAGCTGCAGCTCATACCTTTTTACTAGACTTAGGGGCCGATTTTAAATATTACGCGCGCGTGGTACATTTGTGCGCGCTACCCGGCGAGCACAAATGTACACCCAATTTTATAACATGTGCAGGCTGCCGTGCGCATGTTATAAAATCCGGGGCCGGCGCACGCAAGGGGGTGCACACATATGCACCTTGTGTGCGCCAAGCCCAAGGGGAGCCCCGATGGCTTTCCCCATTGGGGAGTGGGTGGGGGAGGGAAAGTTTTTCCGCTCCCCCACCTTCCCCTCCCTTCCCCTATCTAACCCACCCCCCAGCCCTAACTAAATCCCCCCCTACCTTCTTTTCAGGTTACTTGCGCACACAGGCCGACTGCTAGCGCGCCATGCCCCAGCACAGGCCGCTGTGCCAGAGCACTCGGCACCACCCCCGGTCCGCTGCCATGCCCCCGGCCTCACCCCTGTACTGCAGCCACACCCCCAGCCCCGCCCCCAGACCGCCCATTTTGGAAAGCCCCAGGACATACGCGTATCCCAGTCTTGTGCGCGCCGCCAAGCCTATGCAAAATAGGCTCGGTGCGCGCAGGGGTAGGTTTTCGGGGGTTATGCGCATATCTTACATGCTTAACACTTTGAAAATCTACCCCTTAATGCAGTGGTTCTCAACCCTGTCCTGGGGACCCCCCCAGCCAGTCAGGTTTTCAGGATATCCACAATGAATATACATGAGAGAAAATTTGCATACACTGCCTCCATAACATGCAAATTTTCTCTCATGCATATTCATTGTGGATATCCTAAAAACCCGACTGGCTGGGGGGTCCCCAGGACAGGGTTGAGAACCACTGCCTTAATGAATATGTGGTTAGCTTTTGAGAGCTATGATTATGGACCTTCATTTTCAGTTTTTATTTTATTGTTCCATGAATTTATCAATTTTTATTTCAACTGAATAGGGATACCCTTTTTATCCTTACGACAGTGTCCGTGCCCTTTACATGCAGCATGTGGCTTCAGCTGTCTGAGTGCCCTCAGTATGACAGAGGTCTCACCAGACCCTGCCTGTTGGTGATGTCAGATTAGTGTCAGAGTGATGAGGAGCAGCACCACTCCCCATTGGGACGGACTAAATATTGGTAGGGGGAATGGATTGAGGATTTGGAAGATTAAAAGATTTGGAGTCCTAAGCGTATTTTGAGCCATCTCCCCCAACTCCATAGGGCTTGTCTCCCACAGAGAGAGTCCTGAGTGGTATCTAGTGAAGAGGAATTCCAGGGCGAAAGTGCCTGGGAGTCCAGAAGAGCGAGTCGAAGGTCTTGCAGAGTTTGGTGGGGCAGTTTACTGTGAGGTGCCAGAGGAAAGGGCATCCTGCCTGGGAAATTTCACCAGATCCTGTACCTGATTCGGGTAAAGATCGGCCCAAGACTCACAGGAGAGGGAGAGGAAGAGAAAAGGACATTGGAGAAATAGATTTCATCAGTCAAATGGTACTGGGAGGTCCCAGGGTGGAAGAGGGTACTTGTCCAGAAGAGCTAACCTGTTTGAGGGAGAGCTGGCAACAGACTGTGATGTCTGATTTTGTTTGCTGTGGATTTTGTTGCAGTATTGGTGCACTGTCCTATGTATACAGTTCTGGTACTTGTGTTTTGCCACAAGTTTTGTTTTTTGTTTTTTTTTTTGAGAAAAGACTTTATTTTGAACAACAAGCTGAGAGTGAAGAGCAACTTTGTGTGTGACTGATTGGTATGCAGAAGTGCCTCTGAGAGACAAAATCCTAAAGGCCTTAAAAACTTTTTTTTTCTTGCCCATGTGGGAACCCTGGCGCGGTTATGAGGTCTTGCGTAGTCCATAACTCTCCCAGTATGGCGCCCGTGGCCAGGAGCAAAATGGGACAAGGGCTGCACAACAAAAACAAAAAGGATATTTATCCAGAAAATGATGCCATTTTTTTCCATTGATTTCTCCCATTTTGGTTCATGTTGTAACGACCACTGATAAATTCCTGGGAAAAATAAAATATAAACTGTAAATGATGGTCCCAAGCTATGCTCTGTTCATCAAGTTAATGAAAGCTAATCACAAATTTCTTAACTGAGTCCAATGAAAAGGTATTATGTACTTCATTTGTACATTTATATGTATATTTAAAAGTGAGCTGAAATGGTAATTATCCTGCTTGAGTCAAAAGAGCAAGTGGGTATTGTATGAATTAATTAGAAAATAGTAGGGATATGCAGAGGGACGGCATATGTTGCATTCAGTATTCGTCGGGGGGGGGGGAAGATACGTTGCATTTAGCAAGGGGGGCCCCCGATACATTCATGCGTTCATTCTTATTTGTTTCCCGGCTAAAATTGAATTAACTACAACTCCCGGCGACGCGTGTAAAGCCCTAGGCCGTGCGTATGCCCCGAGGCTTCGAAAAAGGGACGGGAGGGGGTGGGTTGGGATGGTCCAGGGGGCGGGGAGGGGCCAGAGGCCTCCGGCACAGCAGCCATTTGCCTCCAAATTGCATGCTGGCATGCACAACAGGTAAAATAAAGGTTGGGGGTGGGGGTTTAGGATAGGGCTAGGGGGAGGGAGAGTTAGGGGAAAGGGAAGGGGAAGGGAGGTTAGGTTAGGGGTTTAGGAAGTTCCCTCCCAGGCCGCTCCAAAATCGGAGCGGCCTGGGAGGGAACGGGGGAAGGCCGTGGGTGTCGGCACACACAAGTTGCACAATTGTGCACCCCCTTCCGCCCGCCGACCCCCGATTTTATAACATGCGTGCACCCTTTTTAAATCTACCCCTTTATGTATAACTCTTTGGCATGGGGGTAACCTGCATGGAAAGGCAGTTACTAGCAACCTTAATAGAAGAGAAGGGTACAAGCTGCACAAAGTGGCAGTTACTACCAAAAGCAACTTACTGGGCAGATTGGATAGACATTTGGTCTTTATCTGTCATCATTTACTATGTTACTAGTTGGGACCCAGCAAATTTTGGAGCAGTATAGCCAAAACAGGCATAAGCCTCAAAGGGGCCGATGCAATACAGTGCGCTCGCACGAGTGCACTGTTTAACCCACTATCGGACACGGGTTAAATAGGCGCTAATTCACCCCCTAATGCAATAGGGGGATTAACGCCTATTTAACCCGCGTCCAACGCGGAGTGAATGAGATAGCGCTCATCACATGCAAATGCATGTGAATGAGGCTATTACTCATTTACTCCACATTCAAAAAAATAAATATGCGTCTGAGATGCACATTTATCGCTCAGATATTAACGCCTGTCTGGAGCAGGCGTTAATAGTTGAGCGCAGGTAAAAGAAGTTCAGAAAAGCAGAAAAAACTTATTTTCTGTACTTCTTCAGTAAAAAAAACAAAACAAAACAAATAAACCTCAGCAGACCGCTGAGTTATGAAGACCAACGCCGGTAAACTCGGTGAGTTTACCGGCGTCGGTCTTCATAACTGGAAGCTGCCGCGGGGTCGTGTTAGCAAGGAGGCGTTAAGGTCGCGCAAGCGACCCTAGCGCCTCCTTGCTGGCACGACCCCCTAATTTGCCTATTGCATGGCGCCCCCCTTGCGGGCGCCATGCGTGCATTAAGAAAAGTCAGCGCCCGCTTTCTGCGAAAATTATTGCCTCGGCCCCAAAATATTTTGGACATTTTGGCAAATATATAAAAGCTCTGTCTCTGCTTCTACCTCCCTAAGTCCTGGAGTGAGAACTGTTGCAATTGACAGTGTTTTTTCTAGAAAGATTTATAAATGACTGAAGTACTTTCAAATCTTTATATACATATGTGAAATTACCATTATAAATCATCCCTAGCATATTTTGACAGACTTGTGAAAAATAAGCTTCTCTCGCCATTTCAAAGGAACCATATCTCCCAAGTCCTTAGAGAGCATCCCTGCCTCTTCCAGATTCCTGCTCCAAACTGTTATTTTTACAATCATAGAAAAAGGCAGGCCAGCAGACAAAGTATCCAGGAAACTGAAATGTAATACGTCTTCAGTGACTCTAAAAATTTCTTGTAAGGAGTGAAACTTGGGCATTGCATTTCTTAAACCTGGATTCTTTTGGTGCGCTGGCTGCTTTATTATCAGACTTTGCATTTAGCACCCTTTGTTTGTACCAGTGCCTTTGAGCTTTTACCACCACAGGATGTTCGTAATTAAAACATTTTACATTTAAACTATTGTTCTGAATGCTAGAGTCTTTTCCTTTGGCCTCGCTCCTGCCTACAATATGTTCCTTATTTACTTTTCCCTCCAATGTGTTTGTAACGCATTCCATTTGAGCTTCAGATGCATTATATCAAGTGTATTTGGAATTTCAAACACTGGCATGCAGAGATAAAGGAAGACAAACAAGCTGGAGTAACATAATGCATTTGGGAACAGTTTTGAATAATTTTACTCCCTTCCTCAGATTGGTACAAAATGAGCCACAGATGGTGTTGCCAGCTTATACAAGAACATTATTGGTTGGATTGTAATATCTGTGTTTGTTCTGAAAGTCGTAAATAAACTTAGTGAAAGGGTATGGGGAGGGGAGGGGAATCTGGGCAAAATGTTGCTTGTGTGCCCTTTCATCCATTACATCTGTTTGCTTTAATGTGAGAGGATTGTTGGCTCGTTTTCAAATATCATCATCTGGGATCTGAGGCAAAACTTAATACAGAATACCTGATTTATAGAAGTTTTATAAATATGGTCCAAAGAGTCTTTTAGAAAAAAAAGCTGTACTTCAATTTTTGGAATATAACAATGTTTTAAAACAACATCCCTATCCCTATTAATTGCTGTACCCCCACTAATCTTTCCCCAGTACCTTTTTAAAATGAATAGGCTAACATTTACTGTTTCTGATATATATCAAGCATATTCCAAAACTTTTCCTAACAAAAATATATGGACTTTCGTGTTGTTCTGCCATTGGCCTATTTTCCTAGGGATAGCATTAGAGCTGGTTAAGTAGTGGATGGAATTTCCCTAAATCTAGCTCGCTAAAACTTAGCCCACTAAATTTAAATCAGCTATTTCTGTCCACTGGGATAGTCACCTAACTTACAGGCTGATGCAGGAATCTGTGTGTTAAGAACCTGTGCGCTAGATATCAACACGCGGTTTTAATGCACAGGTTACAATATTTTTAACGTTGGCGATTTAAAAAGTGTATTGAAAGGAAAATATTCGCCACATGCTGGATACACATTTTAACTTGGGAAAAGAGGGCAGGGAGGGGAGGGGTCAAAGGTTCCTGGCACAGCGGCCATTTGCCGCTATGTCAGACATCACGTACCGGCAATCGGCCAGCAGGCGCAAAAGGTAAGAAAATAATTTTGGGGGGGTTAGAGTAGGGCTGGGGGGTGGGGGAAAGATTAAGGGAAGGGGTGGGAAGGTTAGGGGGAAGGGAACGGAGGAAGGCAGCGTGGCTCGGCGCACGCAAGGTGCACAATTGTGCACCCTCTTGCGCGCGCCGACCCTGGATTTTATAACATGCGCGCGCCTGCAGGTGCATGTTATAAAATCGGGTGTACATGTGCACGCACTGGGTAGCGCGCAAATGTAGGCCGCGCGCACATGTTATAAAATCTACCCCTAAATGTTCCTGACTTCTTTTCTTTTTTTCCCTTTTTTTCATGTTTTAAGTTCTAGTGCAGTAGCGCTGGAAGCTTAACTCTATCTCTGACCTGGAGATAAGTTTACAGTGCTATGAAAATCCAAGTTGAGCCAACGCACCTCTCTGCATCAGAAAGTTCTACTTAATGCCCTCATTTGCAAGGGATTTCCATAAAAGGGTACTAAGCAGTACACTCATTTCGGAACACACATTTTCTGCACACAAAACTACTTGCTGCATGAGCAGTAAGTCTTGTGTGCAGTAAATGCACTTGTGTGTTTGACTGAAAGCACCTTTCTGCATTGACTTATTAGCCAGCTAGTGCTAAACAGTGAAAACTAGTACTAGCTAAGTGTTCCCATCACACACCTATCCCCTTGATCTAACAGCGTCTTCTGAAACATCTCTTAGATTACTGCATGCTACTTGATTTTCAAAGGAGTTGATCTCACCACCTAACAATGTAGTATGATGGTTTGATTGCTTTGAAAATCTACCCTAATGCTTCCTGTATATACATACAAGATTCCTGTTACTATTAGCATTAATTTGAAACGAAAAGGAAATGAAACAATATTTCCTAATTTGTTGTATCATGCAATTCACTAATACTAGGACTACCCAAAACACCACACGACCACTGCAAATATTACAGAACGCCACAGCGAGAATACTCACCGGCCACAAAAGATCTGACCACATCACCCCAGTCCTAAAAGAACTGCATTGGTTAGCCATAGAAAAACGCATAGGAGCGGATTTTCAAAGAGTTACGCGTGTATATTACACGCGTAACCCCGAAAGCCCACTCCTGCATGCGCCAAACCTATTTTGCATAGGGCTGGCGATGCACGCAAGCCCCGGGATGCGCGTATATCCCGGGGCTTGAAAAAATGGGTGGGGGGTGGGCAGGCCGGAAGCAGGGTGGGGCAGGGGCAGGACCGAGGCCTCCAGCACAGCGGTCATGCTGGGGGTTTGCACGCCAGCACTTGGCCGGCGCGTGCAACCTACGCCTGCCCGGAGGCCGGCGCAACTTCGTCAACAAAGGTCAGGGGGGTATTAGATTAGGGCTGGGGTGGGTTAGGAAGGGGAAGGGTGGGGAAAGTTGGGGGGTGAAAGGAAAGTTCCTTCCGAGGCTGCTCTGATTTTGGAGCAGCCTTGAAGGGAACAGGGAAAGCCATCGGGGCTCCCCTAGGGTTAGGCGCGCGCAAGGTGCACAAGTGTGCACCCCCTTGCGTGCGCTGACCACGGATTTTACAACATGTGCATGGATACGCGCGCATGTTATAAAATTGGGCATAGATTTTTGCGCGCCAGGTTGTGCGCACAAATCTATGCCTGCGAGTACGTTTAAAAATCTGGCTCATAGAGTACAAAATGTTATCCATCATACACAAAAACATACATAACAACAAAAACAAATGCCTAAATACTATATTCCAGAAACATAATCCTCAGCGAAACACAAGATATGCTAACAAAGCCCTTCTTGCCATACCATGAGTCACAACTGCAAACCTTACAACAGAGAAAGAGCAACATCAATAGCTGGACCACTCCTTTGGAACTCATTACCAGAAAACCTAAGACTGCAAAATGACACAAAGCTTTTCAATAAACAACTCAAAACATGGCTATTTCAACAAACTTACAAAGATGGCATTGGTTAGTAAACACCTCATAAATACTTGAGGCATCTGATCTAGGAAGACCACCCTCCCTCACACCCACAGACAGAAATTATCACCTTCTAGACTCCCCCTGAACCACCTACTACTCTAACTAAACACTTCATTACACTCATACCCTCCCTCGAACCACCCCCTCTAACTATGCAATCAATTACACCCCTACCCAGCTATACCCCAGAACGACATAATCAAGCTAAGAGACTATTTACACTTATAATGCTGACTAGAAAAGATCAACAGTGTTAAAAGTTAATATTGAACATATTACTGTTAGTAAAGTTAAACGTTGTTTGTTAAAAATAGTAAAACAGAAACGTTATCTGTTAACAATGTTCAAAATTATCTGTTATGACTTTTATTGTAATAAGTTGTTATTCCTGTAAACTGGAGTTAAGGCTCGTACCAAACTTCGGTATATAAAAACACACAAATAAATAAATAATACAATAAATACAATAAAAATGAAGTAATAGGAAAAAACAACAAGATTTTGTTCGTTTTTCTTGTTGTTTTATTTTGAAAAAACATTTTTTCAAAACAACCCCCCCAAAATTGCTGGAGCCAGGAACCCTCATGGGCCCCATTTATTCTGTTTGTGAGAGGTCCATATGATGTGGCCAACCTGAAGCCTTATCTCATCATTGTCAAGGCTTAGGCTGAGGCCTTGGCTGGCACTGTGGACTGGCCTGAGCCCTAGGCCTGGATGCTGAGGGCCCAGCCTGGAGAATGGGACCAGATGGCAAGGCACAGAGGTTTGCTCCTATTGCTGGGGTTTTGGCCTAGGTCCAGGCCTGCCACTGTGGTCCAACAAAAACCCTGGCCCGGGACCAGGCCTCCAGACATCTTATTCGATCAATGTCCTCTTCAAAATAGCACCCTCCACTCAGGAGAATCGCACTAGAGAGACATCACTCCAGTGCATCCAAGCAGAGAGTGCCATTTTGAAGAGAGTATTGATGGAAGAAGATGTCTGGCAGCTTGGTCTCTGGCTTCCATGCCTGGATGAAGTCCCAGCAACAGGGGGCCTTGACTGAAGCCCCAGGGATGGACCCGGCTTCTACGCAAAGGCCCTGACAGGAGTTGACCTCCTGGTTGGGCCTCAGCATCAGACTAGAGCCTGGGCCAAGGCTAAGGCCCTAGCATGGGGATCTGACCTCCAGGCTGAGGCCTTAGTATTGGGTGACCAGGCTCCAATGTCAGGCCTAGGTCTAGGCCGAGGCTTTGGCATCAGACCTGGGTCTGGGCCTAGGCCGAGGCCTTAGCAACAGGATCTGATCTCTGGACAGGGACCCCAGCATCAGGCCTGAGGGTTGCACCCCAATGTCAAACTTGTACCTAGGCCTAAGTCTGAACATCAGAATACAGCCTCTGGGCCAGGCTCCACTCAGGTCTTGGCCCAGACCGAGGCTTCAGTGTCAGTTCCTGGCCTTTGGGCCAGGCTCCAGTGTCAGACTAGCTACATTAATGTGACCCACCCAAGGTACAGGGCAAGTGGGAGGCTCCTGGCCCTTGCAGTTTTTACGGGGCGGGAGAGATGGGGCACAGTAAGGCTTTGCTTTATTTTGGTGTTTTGTTTTGGTTTTATTTTATTATGTGTTTATTTAGATTCTACAAAATATATTTGTTGAGATGAGGTGACCAGAATTGCACACAATACTCAAGATTCTGTTGTCCCATGGAGCAATACAAAGGCATTATGATATTATCTGTTTTATTCTCCATTTCTTAACTAATAAATTCTAGTATTCTATTCATTTTCTTGGCTACCGCCAAACACTGAGTAAAGGGTTTCAACATATTATCCATGATGATGCCTAGATCCGTTTCTTGAGTGGTGACTCCAGATATGGAACTTTGCATTGTGTAGCTATAATTTGGGTTGCTCTTCTATAGATGCATCACTTTGCACTTATCCATATTAAATGTTATCTGCCATTTGGATGCCTAGGTTCCCAGTCTCACAAGGTCCTTTTGCAATTTCTCACAATACTTTTGCGATGTAATAACATTGAATAATTGTGTATCATCAGCAACTTTGATCACCTCAATTGTTATTCCCATGTGTAGGTCATTTATAAATACGTTAAAAAGCAGCGGCCCCAGTAAAGATCTCTGGGGCACTCCACTATTCATCTTTCTCCATTGAGAAGATTGACCATTTAGCCCTACACTCTCCTTTCTATGTTTTAACAAGTTCTCAGTCTACAATAGAAAATTGCTTCTTATCCTATGACTTTTTAATTTTCTTAGGAGTCTCTCATGAGATATTTTGTCAAATGCTTTCTGAAAACCCATAGACATTATATCAGCTCACTCACCTTTATCCACATGTTTATTTATGCCTTCAAAAAATGTAGTAGAATGATGAGGCAAGACTTCCCTTGGTTAAATCCATGTTGGTTTTGTCCCATTAAACAATATCTATTTATATGTTCAGTAATGTTGTACTTTATAATAGTTTCAACCATTTTTCGCAGCACTGATATCAGGCTCACCAATCTGTAATTTTCTGGATCACTCCGGGAACTCTTTTTAAAAACTGGTGTTATACTGGTCACTCTCCAGGTACCTTAGCTGATTTTAATGACAGTTTCAGATTTCTAATAGTAGATCTGTAATTTCTTTTTTTTCAATTCTTTCAGCATTCTGGGATATATACCATCTGGTCCAGATAGTTTGCTGTTCTTTAGTTTGTCAATTTGCC
This sequence comes from Rhinatrema bivittatum, assembly GCF_901001135.1. NCBI lineage: Eukaryota > Metazoa > Chordata > Amphibia > Gymnophiona > Rhinatrematidae > Rhinatrema > Rhinatrema bivittatum. The sequence continues at coordinate 130,058,877 of NC_042618.1, read as the reverse complement.
CTGTTATATATTCCAGGTTCACTGAGATTTGTTTCAGTTTTTCAGAATCATTACTTTTAAATAACATTTCTGGCATGGGTATCCGCCTGAGTGACAATTAAAAAGAGCCTTGAATCTCAAAATCAAAATACTAGCACACAGGGAAAAACTATACAAAAATATCCAAAATAAAGTCCCACCTTTAGTAACTTTTAACAGAAATACCTCCACCAGAATCAGCAAGCCAATCAGTGTTCCCTGTGTTGCACGGGCCACTCTGTTTCTTCAATCATGTGTGGGGATTTCCAGTATATTTTTTTGAAACTTTTTTTAAATAACTTATAAAATTGTTAGACAACAGTCCTAAATGGTATTCAAAAACAGCGCAACAGTATTCTAATCTCTGCCCCTCCCTGGAACGCCCCCCAAATGCCTCTTTCTTATCCATCTAAATCAGTGGTTCTCAACCTTTTTTCGGCCGGGACACATCTGACAGATGGTTCTCACATGCGTGACACACTGAACATGTGACCATCACGGGGCAAAATGTAAATATACATTATGCATCCTCAAGAACCCCCTCGACCCCCCAAAATGGGTACAGAGCAGAACTAGGACATTACCCGTATAGCTCACCATACAAAAAAAGATATTCTGGTTCTGATGACATCTTAGTAAAAGCAAAACAAACTCTCTTTACTGGCAAGCACAATACCCCTCCTTATGAAAAGACAGTAATTTACCACTACAAATATTTAACCAGGCTCTAAACACTAATACACCTCCTATTAGGAAAATAGAGCAAGCCAAGCTGCTATAGATAGATTCCCACTTAGAAATAATTGTAAAACTATACTAATAAATGTTACAAATCAGCTGATGAACAGAATAACATCCAACAATTAAAAACTCATAAAAATTATTAAAAATTGTCCAAATATCAATAAAATATTTCAAAACAGCAGACACATCACATAATACCCAATAATTAAAATGGCAGTCAATCAAGAAAAATAAACTTTAAAAGCTGCCTTTACTTACTCTCTCCAGCAACTCTCCTACTCCTTTCCCTTGCAGGCCAAAAGCACTCACCAGAAGCAGCAGGGCTGCTGAAGCTCTATCCTCACAGTCCTCTTCCTTAGGGCCCACAACTAGTCACAACCAGTCTCTGTCTCACACAGACCAGTAACTTCCCTAACTAGTATCTCTTCCTCACACACACACCAGTCACCTCCCTGACCAGTCTCTGTCTCTCCCACACACACACACCAGTCACCTCCCTGACCAGTCTCTGTCTCTCTCTCACACACACACCAGTCACCTCCCTGACCAGTATCTGTTTGTCCCACACACACACCAGTCACCTCCCTGACCAGTCTGTCTCTCTCTCTCATACACACACACACACACCAGTCACCTCTCTGACCAGTCTCTGTCTCTCTCACACACACACACACACACACACACACACACACACACACACACACACACACACACACATACCAGTCACCTCCCTGACCAATCTCTCTCAATCATACACATGCTCTGTCACTTACATACAAGCTCACACATACTCTGTCAATTACAACCACTCACACACACACTGCCACTCATGCACCCATTGTACCACACACACACAAGCTCTCACTCATGCACCCAGGCACCCATTCTACCCCCCCCCCACACACACACACACACTGCCACTCAAGCACCCAGGCACCCATTCTACCACACACACACAAGCTCTCACTCACGCACCCAGGCATCCATTCTACCACACACACACAAGCTCTCACTCAGGCACCCAGGCACCCATTCTACCACACACACACACACACACACACACACACACACACACACACAAGCTCTCACTCATGCACTCAGGCACCCATTCTACCACACACATGCAAGGTCACATGGAGCCTCTTCTCATTGTTTGGCCCAATAAACCTGGCCTCCACTTCTCAGCCACCTCTGGCCTGACCTCCGATGGCGTGCAAATTCTTTCCAGCCACCTCCCGCGGTGCGCAGGTTCTCTCTGCTCTTCGGCCCCGCGGGCGGCGGCACGCAGGTCTCTCTTCTCTTCAGCCCTGCCAGCCTGGCCTCCAGCAGTGGCGTGCCCCGCCCCTAGGGAGAAGGGAAGCAGAAGCATGGCAATGGAACACCAGGAGCCGTGACACACCTGCCGGTGCTTGGCGACACACCGGTTGAGAACTGCTGATCTAAATTATAGCTGGATAACTATTGACTGAATTTGCCACATTTGCTTTGCAGACAGATAGTTTTTGAGTTATCTATCTAAATGGCTTTTGAATATTGGCTTCATAATGATTTCTAGAAATGTATTTATTTATTCCATTAGAACATTTGGAAATGTGTGTTGGCACCGAAAGTGTTAAGAAAATTGACTTGTGGTTTCATGCTGTCATCCATAGCACTCATTCTATTCAGGAAAGAATGCAACAAAACCTCAGATTTGTACAAATCATCGGATACCTTTGGAACTCTGCCTCAAGATACCTGAGATCAACTCTCAAGCCTGAGGCCTCACTACAAATGGAAATTTTGTTAACGCCTTACCACAAACATCCCTTTCATACTTCCCCTGACTATAAGATTCAGGACTTCCCAGAATTCACACATGGTAGCATATAGTACTTCCAATGAGTTATTTGACTAGCTGAAATATAAATCTTTAAAACACATCATAAAGCTTAACTATGCTAATAACTCAGTCATTTCAGCATCCCAAAGAAGGTCTCCAACATTAAAATATCCCAAGAAGTGTTACATGCAAAAAATGAAAGTATGGCCAAATGCCCAAGTGATGTCGTCTCAAAATGTAAGAATAAATAATTATTTAGGCTTAAGACAATAATTAATAGCTATCAAGAAATTGGTTGAATGCTCATGATTGAAGAACCACAGATGCATTGAAAATCTTTAACAAGGTCAGGAACTTCAAAGTTACTAAGAAATAAAATTTACTAAATGATAGTTTCAGTCTTATACTATAGCTGTTTCAGTTCTTTACTTATAACTTTGGTGTTGCATGTTATAGTTCAATATGTAGGAACTTGCTGTAATAATAAGTGCTCACTACAAACCATACAGTCCTTTTCAAACAGACAATATGTAAAGAGCAATCCTTCATAACAAACTGGTGAATAAGCCAAATAGTTTGATTGTTGTTCAAGATAAAGCATTCTTTGACAGCTTTTATGAGGGAGGAATTTGTCTTTGTTCAGGCTGTGAAGAATAACTGTGTTGTTTTGTTATGTATATTTTTTACTTGCTTGTTGATTATTGGCTTTGTATGTTTTATTGTTCACTGCCTAGGGTTGAGGCATTGACGGTATATAAATATTAGGGATGTGCATTAGTTTGCGGCAAAATAGGAAATATAGACGATATTTCCTATTTTGTCGCATTTTGGGGGGTTGCCGAAACGATAGGAAAACCCACGAAATTTCTTGTGGTTTTCTTATCTTTTTTTTTTTGGGAGGGGGGAAAGGGCACATAAAAAAACCCCCAAACTCACCCCAACTCTTCAAATTTCATTAATTGCAGCCCCCCACCCTCCCAACCCCCAAGACTTGCCCAATCCCCCCCCCCCCAAGATTTACCGAAAGTCCAAGGTGGTCCAGTGGGGTTGTGGGAGAGATCTCCCCCCTCTCGGGCCACTGGCGCCATTTTGTTTACTGGCAGCTGACAGCCCGAGAGCGGGAGATTGCTCCCAGGACCCCTGCTGGACCTCCAGAGACTTTAGGCAAGTTTGGGGGGGGGGTTGGGAGGGTGGGGAATTGTAATTAATGAAATTTTAAGGGTTGGGGTGGGGGGGGGGTTTCGGTTTGGGACAGATGAAAAAAAATCGGGCCGAACCACAGGAAACAAAATTTCCCGCAGCGTGCTGATAACGAAGGCCGAACCAAAAGGTTCGGCTGAATCACATCTCTAATAAATATGTAAATAAAAACTTGATCTTATGGAAGGACTATTGGGAAAGGTTTGCCTTTTTATGGATAAGACCAAAATATGCTGTTATGAATAGTGTGTATATGGATCCTTGGCCCGAGGTGCGAGTTGATACAGCCTGTGGGGAGGAGCCCCACAGGTGTGCACCGTCAGGACGCGAGGTGTTGGAGTATAGGGAAGCTCTGTGCACAGTCGAGGGGAGAGTACCAGAGACCAGGAGATGACCCCCGTAGGGTAGCAGACTATAGATGGCACTTGGAGAGACTGAAGAGAGAGCACACCAGGCAGATCATGGGATGGTGGGTTCCTGAACAGCCAAGCAGGATATTCTCCAATGGTGCAGCCCAACGGGCGGAGCCACAGCACAGTGGGTGTTGAGGGAGAGTGTAGGCGAACCCCCTGGAGTGGAGAGCCCGAGCCCAAGTCCAGTAACTCACACTGACAGGCACCTGGAGATCGGAGGGTACCTGGCTGAGCAATAGAGAAACAGGCCCGAGGAGCAGAACAGTTGTCAATTGTAGAATCACAAGGAGCAGCCCTGAGGAGCGGGAAACTCAGGGTGGTCTTGGAGTAGGTGAGCGCGACCCGAGGAGCAGGGAGGCGTGAACAGTCTTTGAATGAAACGGCGCAACCTCGAGGAGCAGGGAAGGCCAGCTGAAAACTCACAGGTTGCTGCAGTAGTTCCCACGGAGAGCTGCGGTAGAGCAGGAAGCCAGATGGTACCCAAGAGGTGCGGGGCCAGCCCGAGGAGTAGGGTAGGCCAGAGAATGGGTCTCTGTAGAGCACACACTGACCCTCGAGGAGTGGGTGCCAGACAGGGTCCATGATACAAGCGGGAGCGGCGTCTCAGGAACGTGTTGCCAAGTCGGCTTGCTGGGGGCGAAGCAAGAGTTTAAATACGGAGTCCGATGATATCATCAACAGGGGATGCCCCCGAGGTTCCCGCCAAAGTGGCTTCAAAGGTGGAACTTGTGACATGTGTGTGCGCCTAGGAGGAACCGACACCGGAACTGGAAGTAATGGCGTCCATGCCTCCGTGAGGAGGCCCACGGAACGAGGTGATGCAGACAGGCCCGTGCAGCAAGGAGACCAGGGGAGGGAAGGAATGCAGAACAAGCTATGAGTACTCATGGTCACAGCCATCTGCGACCGACAGGCATAACATATGCAAAAGTATAAAGACCCTGGAAGATGTGGAAAACATTAAGAGGGATCTAATGAAGCTTGAAGAGTGGTCTAGAGTTTGGCAGCTAAGATTAAAATGCAAGGCCATTTGTAGAAATGCCTAGGTCACCACTGGATGGCTCTAGATCCCTGCCCTTTGTTAGTCAGCTAGGTGGGAGATACCATCCTTAAGTTACCTCTCTCTGAGAATGGCTGAGGTGGTAGAATCCCAATCCAGACAGGGGGATTCATTTAGAGTATTGAATGGCCGGGTAGAGTTGGTTATGGAGGAGACAGGTGTGGTTTTGGTGTGGTCTCTCAAGTTTAGGCCCCCTGCCTAGATAAGTAAAGGAGAGACACTTCCTTGCCAGGTCTTTGGGATAAAGAAGATTAGAGGGAAGAAAGACAGTTAGATATTTTTTTTTATTTTGGCTTAGTTTGTGAGAGTTTGTGTTTGAGACCTGTACCTTCTGGGAGGAAGAAACACCCTCTCCAGTAGTGCAGGAGGAATCTGTACACCCCTTCTCCCCAGTAAAAGGAGGTTGCAGAGACCACCAGGAAGTTCCATTATTTTTCTTCTAGAATTGAGTTTTTCCATCCAATTAGGGAAGAAGTATTTTTCTGCCCCTTTCCTTGCTTAGAACTGGAAGTTCTACTTCCAGAATATCTTTCCCTCCAGGAAGGCCTCCTGATATCTGAGGTCAAAGAGAAGTTCAAGGGAGAGAAGAGGAGGGGGAAGACAACTACCCAGCCCCCCCCCCCCCCCCCCCACACACACACACAGAGTTTCTACCCAGGGATGTAAGACAACAGGTACAGTGGGAGAAAGAGACCCTATCCACTGTTGGGACACCCTGGTCACATTGGGAAACTTATCATTCCACCCCATGGAGGATATGGAAACCTCAGCTCCCTACACTGAGGGACACTTACAGAAGGATAGAGAGCCTTTAAACTTGTACTCTAATACTATCACTAAATCTTATGTATCTGGACATTATGTTATTTATACATATTAATTACCTTACAACGAATTTCATTAAACGTTTATTTGAACACCCATTCAGTGAGTCCAGCCTGGTTTGTACATGTACCCTATCTTGAAGAGCCTGAGTAACTCACAACTCACTGTGGATCTCCTTTACCTGCTTGGGTTAAAAGATCATCTTTTACCCCCCAATAGAAAAGAATCCACCCCTTGGGACAGGAATATTGGGAAGAGAGCAGTTGGAAATAGCCCCAATAAAGAAAAGTTATTATGGCTCTATGGGATACAGCGCATGCCCCGAAAAAGTTTTACACATGCATTTGGGTTGCAAAAACCCAAGGGAGCAGTACAGTATGGGAGTAAAGTTTTTCTGTGCTCAAAAGAAGAGCGAGATCTAGGGGGCGATCATATCTGATGATCTTAACAGGGTCAAATAGGTAAAGTAATGGCAAACCCCAGAAGGATGCTTGGGTGAAAAGGGAGAAGAATAGCCAACATGAAAAAGGTGATTATTACAGATTTGAACTCATATGTTGATGCCACTTTGTGGTTAATTGTTATATTTCACTGCTTTCTACTTCCTGTCTCTGTGGAGAGTTTCTGGAGTACAGAAGGCAAGGCTTGCAGTGATATTGATTGGCTTAGGACTGCATTTGCCCTCCTATGGACGCTGAGGCATGGGAGTGGTTCTGCGTCATAGCAGCTGCTAACATCCAAAGGTATGAAGGTTAGTGGTGACTTAAGTAACAACTGGGAAAATTTCAGGGCAGAATTTGAAGACTACTCTCTATCCACAGGCTTAAATGAGGCAGCTACATTGAGGAAGGTGATGGGTACTGAATGCTACTATATTTACAAACGCAATTTCAGCCTTATAGAGGAAAACAGAGAAAATGTTAAAAGAGAAAATCAGCGATGTGAAGACCCGCCCCCCCCCCCCCGACGTCATGACGACCAGCCAGCGGCGACCCGATTAACGGCGCGATTCCACCAGGCGCTGTTACAGAGGGGCAGCCCACTACCATCGGGAACTTAAAGAAAACTACATCTTGTGAGAAAAAGACACAAAAAAATAGTAAAAATGAACTGAGATGTTAAAAGAGAAAATCAGCGATGTGAAGACTCGCCCCCCCCCCCCCCCCCGATGTCATGACGACCAGCCAGCGGCGACCCGATTAACGTCGCGATTACACCAGGCGTCGCGTGCCGGGCGTGACAAAGGGTTTTCCCCTTTGTGCTCCCCTTCATGCTAACCTTTGTGCTCCTTCTAATATAATTATATTTATGTTTATGTTAATAATTTAACTTTTATTAATGTTATTTAGCTTTTTGCTTTGTTTAAAATTATTTCATTATTGACGTTTAAATGTATTAGACTAAGGAATTTTACTTCCTGCTCATTCTGTTTCATTGTAAACCGGTTTGATATGCATTTTATGCAGGAAAATCGGTATAAAAAAACTTTAAATAAATAAATAAATAAAATAAAATATAAAAGCCATCCTTGATTCAATGGAAGCATATTTCAGGCCTGCAAGAAATGTAATATATGAAAGATACATATTTGGCTGCCTCAAACAGAGGGGGCTGAATCTATTGACCACCTTATCACACATTTGAGAGAAGAAGCAACTATATGAGTATGACCCTCTGAATGATGAACTGATTTGGGTTGAACTAATCCCTGGCATAACCAAAGAGTGCACACGTGGATGTCTTCTGAAAGAAGAAGACTTAAGTTTGAATACACCTACTGAAATATGTCGTACTGCAGAGTTTACTGCCTTGCAAATGAGAACAATGGAAGATGAGCAAGCAGTCTGACAGCGATAATGTAACAGATAGGTACTAGCAAAGCATAGATGGCTACTACAATAAGTGACAGCAAAGTAACTCACCTGCAACAAAATCTGCAGCATGTAGGTATTGCGGCAAAGTACATAAGCGAGAGAAGGAAAAATGTCCAGCTATGGAAAAACATGTACTGTATAGATCATGTGGTAGCCCAAATAATTTTATGAGAGTGTGACTGTCAAGTAAAAGGCAAAACACAGGAAGTAAGCTGCATAAGTTGGAGGAGCTAGTCAGATGATGCACCAATTTTCTCTATGTTCAGTTTTCCCACATTTCGAGATCTTAGCCATTTTTAAATCATTATTCCAAATTGTTCTCTATTTTTCTCTATTACTTTTGGCCTGTCATGCCCTCCAATTCTAAATTTGCCAGTTTGTCAGCAGCCAGAACCTCTGAGTTTATAGCCAACAAATCTCATTTTTGTTTTGACCAAATAACATATTATTTAGCTATCTGATAGTTTATATTGCTCCAATGAAGTTTGAACAAGTTCAGTCATGTATGTGTACAGGCAAAAAGTTGAACATAAGAACATAAGAACATAAGAAAATGCCATACTGGGTCAGACCAAGGGTCCATCAAGCCCAGCATCCTGTTTCCAACAGTGGCCAATCCAGGCCATAAGAACCTGGCAAGTACCCAAAAACTAAGTCTATTCCATGTAACCATTGCTAATGGCAGTGGCTATTCTCTAAGTGAACTTAATAGCAGGTAATGGACTTCTCCTCCAAGAACTTATCCAATCCTTTTTTAAACACAGCTATACTAACTGCATGAACCACATTCTCTGCCAACAAATTCCAGAGTTTAATTGTGCGTTGAGTAAAAAAGAACTTTCTCCGATTAGTTTTAAATGTGCCCCATGCTAACTTCATGGAGTGTCCCCTAGTCCTTCTACTATCCGAAAGAGTAAATAACCGATTCACATCTACCCGTTCTAGACCTCTCATGATTTTAAACACCTCTATCATATCCCCCCTCAGTCGTCTCTTCTCCAAGCTGAAAAGTCCTAACCTCTTTAGTCTTTCCTCATAGGGGAGTTGTTCCATTCCCCTTATCATTTTGGTAGCCCTTCTCTGTACCTTCTCCATCACAATTATATCTTTTTTGAGATGCGGCGACCAGAATTGTACACAGTATTCAAGGTGCGGTCTCACCATGGAGCGATACAGAGGCATTATGACATTTTCCGTTTTATTCATCATTCCTTTTCTAATAATTCCCAACATTCTGTTTGCTTTTTTGACTGCCGCAGCACACTGAACCGAGATTTCAATGTGTTATCCACTATGACACCTAGATCTCTTTCTTGGGTTGTAGCACCTAATATGGAACCCAACATCGTGTAATTATAGCATGGGTTATTTTTCCCTATATGCATCACCTTGCACTTATCCACATTAAATTTCATCTGCCATTTGGATGCCCAATTTTCCAGTCTCACAAGGTCTTCCTGCAATTTATCACAATCTGCTTGTGATTTAACTACTCTGCACAATTTTGTGTCATCTGCAAATTTGATTATCTCACTCGTCGTATTTCTTTCCAGATCATTTATAAATATATTGAACAGTAAGGGTCCCAATACAGATCCCTGAGGCACTCCACTGTCCACTCCCTTCCACTGAGAAAATTGCCCATTTAATCCTACTCTCTGTTTCCTGTCTTTTAGCCAGTTTGCAATCCACGAAAGGACATCGCCACCTATCCCATGACTTTTTACTTTTCCTAGAAGCCTCTCATGAGGAACTTTGTCAAATGCCTTCTGAAAATCCAAGTATACTATATCTACCGGTTCACCTTTATCCACATGTTTATTAACTCCTTCAAAAAAGTGAAGCAGATTTGTGAGGCAAGACTTGCCCTGGGTAAAGCCATGCTGACTTTGTTCAGTCATGTATGTGTACAGGCAAAAAGTTGAAAAGGGGGAAGGTCTGGCCTTTACTTGTTTTAATGGCTTGGATGGTGCCTCTTTACCTTTAAGGTAACCTGCACAGAGCATCAGTTGCAACCTTAAACCCCTTGGGCCGGATTTTAAAAGGGTTACGCGCATAAGTTATGTGTGTAACCCTTAAAAAAAACCCCTACGCGCGCCGAGCCTATTTTGCATAGGCTCGGCAGCACGCGTAAGTCCCGGGACACGCGTAAGTCCCGGGGCTTGCAAAAAGAGGCTGGCGGGGGCGTGGCCAGGGGCCTGGTGTCAGCTTGGGGGCATGTTTGGGGGCATGGGGCGGTCTGTGGGCGTAGCCGAGTGCCCCGACAGCAGACAGCCAGCGCGTGTAAGTTACGACTGCCTGGAGGCAGGTGTAACTTCGCGGATAAAGGTTAGTAGGGGGATTTAGGTAGGGCTGAGGGGTGGGTTAGATAGGGGAAGGGAACGGGCAGCGGGCGCAGGGCTCGGCATGCGCAAGTTGCACAAATATGCACCCCCTTGTGCGCGCCGACCCCGGATTTTATAAGATACTCGCGGCTACGCGCGTATCTTATAAAATCAGGCATACTTTTGTTTGCGCTTGGTGCGCGAACAAAACTACACACGCGCGCTGTTTTTTAAAATGTACCCCCTTGCTGGGCAGACTGAATGGATCATTTTGATCTTTATCTGCCATCAGTTACTATGTTACTGTATTGCTATCTCATCTTTTCATTCAAAATCAGGTCCTGGCAGCTAATGTTCAGAATTCTTCTGTAGTACCACATTTCAAAGATGTGTATTTTCTTTAAGTCTGTTTGACATAAATTGATGCTTCACGTCTAAATCCTGCCCCTGAGAAAATGCACACTCTTAGTATCCTTTTCTTTCACTTTAAATTCACCCTAAGAACTACTTACAGTCTCCCAAATTATTTACAGTTTTCCAAATTCTTTTCACTTCTGTTAAACATTTTCCATTTTCGATGGTTCAGTTGCTTACATATCATTGGTGTATTCATTGTTTCCACTGATTTTGCTCAGTTAATGGAAGATGATAGAAATGACTCTACTATTCAATTCTGTAATTTGTATCTTGGAGTCTTTTTTATGCTTTTGGTTAAGTTTGCATAAATGTTAGATGGTCATGGGATCATTTGGTGTTTTCCATTAAAAAGCATTTGTTATGTGTCAAGCATGGATAGATATAATGCACAGGATAATTAGTGGGCTCCCATCTTCAGTAGAATATTGCAGACTGTATGGTGCTTTAACCTTTACTAAGGAGAGTTCTGGGATTTGTTGATCTGCTTTTTTCTATTGAGGAAACAGCACAAAGCACCAGAATGCATTGGATTGAAATAATAATAATAATAATAATAATGAGACTAAACAATTTTTAAAATGGAATCATCTGTTCAATGTTAGCCTGCCTAACTGTATATTCTATTCCATTGATTTTCACATGGCTGTCTTAAATATGAAAAGCGTTTCTTCCTTGGCATTCCTCACTGATGGACCATATTAGTAGGATTCCTCTTGTTAGCTGATCCCATAATGAAGTATGAGTTTTTTGAAGCAGATCTCCTAATTATGTTGTCCATTTGAAATGAATGAGCTCTACTAGGCCGTTGTATAACAATTCTGGAAAAAAAAAAAAAAGCTTTCAAAAATGTCAACCCACACTGCTGTTCAACTGCTTTCTCATCTTTTCTGGCTTGCTAGAACATTTAAAAATGATTTAGTGTATGACACTCAAATTAATGAAGATTACTAAAGTACACTGACTCACACTGCACTTCCAGCTAAAGAACAAATTAGCATGTTTTAGCAGCGTAACCACTTTTCAATAGTGCATTGTTGAACAGATGTCACTGGGTAAAAATTATATTTTCTCACTGCAAATTTGTAGCTGCTACGCAAGAGTAATTTCAGTGATTTCTGCTCCAACTTGTTAAATGTTCTAATGAATATCACCTTATTGGCATATGGGCCTGTTTTACTAAGATTTTTTTCCAGTTGGCAGAATGGGAGAGAAGCCCATATTCAGCACATATGCAATGTTCCTACGCTCACCCTTTCTAGACACATTGCACCATGTTCTACAAAGTCTGAAGGAAGGGCTGCATAGCCGATGTATTAACAAGTGTAAGATCACCCCAGGCTATAGCTGAAAATCCCCCCAGCCGTTCCATATACAGAAACATGTCAAGGGTTGAGTATCTCCAGCGTTTCAGCTATTTACACAGCTCAAGAATTTCACTAAGATTGGACTGCTGATACTATATCATCTTACTTGACCAGATCAGTTTAGAAAAGAGCAATCTGAGTTCCTGTTCCATTTTCACAGTCACATGTAGTCAACTTTTTTTTTTTTTAAGAACATAGCCTTTATTACCAGAGCAACATGACTGGACTTTCTTCCTTTTTGTACAGTGCAATTCACTAAACATATGCAAAACACTGTAGGAGAGTTTGCTTTGCAGATTACTCAAAACTCGGAAGTTATTGATTAAAAGTTTACAAACTGACACTGTGCAGAATTTCTTTTGCAGAAACTTTGGGACTAAATAAGTTGAGAAAGCAAAGACTATTGTTTTACTGCAAAATAAAATGTACCCACAGCTCCTGCAATTTTTTTCAACAACTTTGAGGTCAAAGATGAAAGCCTTTGTGTGCATAATGTTTGAGTTATTCCCACAAAAAAACATGTTTTTGATATACTCCCCTGCTGATCGTACATTTTATGCACACAACTTTTTGTGTGCACAAAAAAGGGAGGGGGGGAGTGAATGGTGGCATTCTGGGGATAGGGCTAAACCATCCTCTGGTGAATGCGCACATTCAGTGCTCTCCAGCTAAAGTTAGGCATGTGACTCTGGTTGGAGAAATCAAAGCCCTGAATTTATCTGGATAAAGTTACGCACATAACTCTATCCTTGGATATTGAGCAGGAAAATTAAGCATGTAGGTCTTGTATCTGGGACAACTTATTAGCATCACTTTCCCTGGATTTGCTGCTTGCCATGTCAACTGACTCACTGGATTTCAAGTTCTTTGGGGGTCAAAGTAATTTTCCAAAATATGAAGGGGTCTAGTTAGCTTGTGAATGGAAAAAAAAGGGGGGCGGGGGGGATAAGTAGTGTATGTACTTTGAAAATGCCAAGTAATCTTGTTAAACACACCCGAAGGAACACCCCTTTTGTACTGTGGCTAAAAGTGTGTGTGTTGAGAATGCCACATGGGCTTTTTGAGCAGGTCAGTTGTCAGACGAGCCAATTTTATCCAAGTAAATAGCTTTAACAATTGCCTCCTCTTCTCTGGTGTACAAACAACAAAACTCAACAGGTAGCCGCAGTTTGTTGTTTTTTTTTCTTTTTATTTGCTTCCTTGCCAAATAAAATAAATAATAATTCTGGAAGTCGTTACTACTTTTAAATAATGGTGACGTGTTATTTTCATTTTGTTAATCTTTTCATCTTCATCTTCCATTTCAAAAGCCATAATCAGAAGTCTCTAAAACCTATGAAACAAAGCGATAATATTGATTGCATTCAGTTTTATTGTTTTTCAGTGTTATGAAATGGTTCGTGCACTTCAGGAAGATAAAGCTAAAATCAACGGGACCAAGTGATGGGCTGACAAAAAGCTGTCTTTTAAGTTAGAAGCACTCTATAAGTGTTTTTTTTAATCAGATCTTCTTTGTCCCTAAAGATTAAACTGATTCTTCTTCTTACAGTTATTTAAAATCCTATTCCACACAGCTATTCCCAGGGCAAGAAATTGCGATGCCACAGAAAGAGGATTAAAGACCTGATTCACTAAGGCTTTTCTCTCATTCTGCCTCTATGGGAAGGCGGGTGACGAGAAGCTTAGTAAATCAGGCCCTAAGATTAGAGGTTACACATTTGTCATGGAAATTTGTAGTGAACTTCACAGCTAAACATCTGTTTTTAAAATTACATTGAAATGTATATAAAATGTAAATCTATATCCCTCTCTCAAGTGGCATCTTTCTGTACATGAGGCAACAAGACCAATTAACTGCAATGTAGAAAACATTCAGCAAACTAAGGGCCTCGTTCATTAAGGTTTTTTCTGTTCTCCTCAAATGCCCCCTCCCCACTCATAGACACCAAATGGGAGAAAAGGACGGGCTCCACCTTAACCAGAGTTGAACCAGGCTGCTGGCACTAACTTTCAAAAAGGAGATAGAGCAGCTTTTAAACTAGAACAAGGGGGAAAGCCAACAGTCACTCAGCAGTGCATGGTTCGGAGGAATGTATCCTTGAAGGATACTAATGAAACAGGAGAGTTAGGGCATCCCAACAGAGATGTTCCAATAAAAACAAATGTAGTCCATGTTCCTGTAAGTAAAGAATCACCTGAGCTAAAATATTCCAAATTATCCCGATCAACTGAAAAGCAGAATGTTAATACAAACAAAAAACCACACTTTGAAATGTCTGTATGCCAATGCCAGAAGTCTAAGTAGTAAGATGGGAGAGTTAGAGTGTATAGCAGTAAATAATGAGATTAACATAATTGGCATCACAGACACCTGGAGGAAGGAGGATAACCAATGGGATAGTGCTATATCAGGATTCAAATTATATCACAATGAAAGGGAGGATCAACTTGGTGGGGGAGTGACACTTTATGTCTGGGAGGGTTTAGAGTCCAAAAGGATAAAATCATACAAGAGACTAAATGCTCAGTAGAATCTATATGGATAGAAATCCCATGTGTGTTGGGTAAGAGTACAGTGATAGCAGTATGCTACCATCCACCTGGACAAAATAGTCAGATAGATGATGAAATGCTAAGAGAAATCAGGGACCCTAACCAATTTGGCAGTGCAATAATAATGGGAGATTCAAATTACCCCAATATTGACTGGGTAAATGTAACATCAGGACATGCTAGAGACATAAAGTTCCTGCATGTAATAAATGACTGCTTCATGGAGCAATTGGTTCAGGAACCAATGAGAGAGGGAGCTATTTTAGATTTACTTCTTAGCGGAACACAGGATTTGGTGAGAGAGGTAACGGTGGTGTGGCCACTTGGCAATAGTGATCATAACATGATCAAATTTGAACTAATAACTGGAAGGGGGACAATAAGTAAATCTACAGCTCTATCACTAAATTTTCAAAAGGAAAACTTTGATAAAATAAGGAGAATAGAAAAAAACTGAAAGGTGCAGCTGCAAAGGTTAAAAGTGTTCAACAAGCATAGACATTGTTTAAAAACACAATCTTAGATGCACAGTCCAGATGTATTCCATGCAATAAGAAAGGTGAAAGGAAGGCAAAACAATTACCAGCATGGTTAAAAGGTGAAGTAAAAGAGGCTATTTTAGCTAAAAAATCATCCTTCAAAAATTGGAAGAAGGATCCATCTGAAGAAAATAGAAAAAAGCATAAGCATTGTCAAGTTAAGTATAAAACTGATAAGACAGGCGAAGAGAGAATTTGAAATGAATTTGGCCTTAAAGGCAAAAACTCATAATAAAAACTTTTTAAAATATATCTGAAGCAAGAAACCTGTGAAGGAGTCGGTTGGACCGTTAGATGACTGAGGGATTAAAGGGGTTCTTAGGGAAGATAAGGACATCACAGAAAGACTAAAGAAGACTAAGGAAGATGTTGGGGAGATTCCTGTTCTGTAGATAGTTTTCAAGGGTGATGAGTCAGATTAACTGAACCAAATCACTGTGAACTTGGAAGATGTAGTAGGCCAGATTGACAAACTATGGAGTAGCAAATTACCAGGACTGGATGCTATGCATGCTAGAATTCTGAAGGATCTCAAAAATGAAATTTGAGATCTATTAGTTAAAATTTGTAACCTATCAATAAAATCATACATTGTATATGAAGACTGGAGGGTGGCCAATGTAACCCCAATATTTAAAAAGGGCTCCAGGGGCGATCCAGGAAACTATAGACCAGTGAGCCTGACTTTAGTGCTGGGAAAAATAGTGGAAACTATTCTAACATATATCCGAAGCAGAAAGCCTGTGAGGGAGTCAGTTGGACCGTTAGATGATCGAGGGGTTAAAGGGGCACTTAGAGAAGATAAGGCCATCGCGGAAAAATTAAATGATTTCTTTGCTTCGGTGTTTACTGAAGAGGACGTTGGGGAGGTACCCGTAATGGAGAAGGTTTTCATGGGTAATGATTCAGATGGACTGAATCAAATCACGGTGAACCTAGAAGATGTGGTAGGCCTGATTGACAAACTGAAGAGTAGTAAATCACCTGGACCGGATGGTATACACCCCAGAGTACTGAAGGAACTAAAAAATGAAATTTCAGACCTATTAATAAAAATTGGTAACCTATCATTAAAATCCTCCATTGAACCTGAAGACTGGAGGATAGCAAATGTAACCCCAATATTTAAAAAGGGCTCCAGGGGCGATCTGGGAAACTACAGACCGGTTAGCCTGACTTCAATGCCAGGAAAAATAGTGGAAAGTGTTCTAAACATCAAAATCACAGAACATATAGAAAGACATGGTTTAATGGAACAAAGTCAGCATGGCTTTACCCAGCGCAAGTCTTGCCTCACAAATCTGCTTCACTTTTTTGAAGGAGTTAATAAACACATGGATAAAGGTGAACCGGTAGATGTAGTATACTTGGATTTTCAGAAGGCGTTTGACAAAGTTCCTCATGAGAGGCTTCTAGGAAAAGTAAAAAGTCATGGGATAGGTGGTGATGTCCTTTCGTGGATTGTAAATTGGCTAAAAGACAGGAAACAGAGAGTAGGATTAAATGGACAAATTTCTCAGTGGAATAGAGTGGACAGTGGAGTGCCTCAGGGATCTGTATTGGGACCCTTACTTTTCAATATATTTATAAATGATCTGGAAAGAAATACGACAAGTGAGATAATCAAATTTGCAGATGACTCAAAATTGTTCAGAGTAGTTAAATCACAAGCAGATTGTGATAAATTGCAGGAAGACATTGTGAGACTGGAAAATTGGGCATCCAAATGGCAGATGAGATTTAATGTGGATAAGTGCAAGGTGATGCATATAGGGAAAAATAACCCATGCTATAATTACACAATGTTGGGTTCCATATTAGGTGCTACAACCCAAGAAAGAGATCTAGGTGTCATAGTAGATAACACATTGAAATCGTCGGTTCAGTGTGCTGCGGCAGTCAAAAAAGCAAACAGAATGTTGGGAATTATTAGAAAGGGAATGGTGAATACAACAGAAAATGTCATAATGGCTCTGTATCGCTCATGGTGAGACCGCACCTTGAATACTGTGTACAATTCTGGTCGCCGCATCTCAAAAAAGATATAATTGTGATGGAGAAGGTACAGAGAAGGGCTACCAAAATGATAAGGGGAATGGAACAGTTCCCCTATGAGGAAAGACTAAAGAGGTTAGGATTTTTCAGCTTGGAGAAGAGACGGCTGAGGGGGGATATGATAGAGATGTTTAAAATTATGAGAGGTCTAGAATGGGTAGATGTGAATCGGTTATTTACTCTTTCGGATAGTAGAAAGACTAGGGGGCACTCCATGAAGTTAGCATGGGGCATATTTAAAACTAATCGGAGAAAGTTCCTTTTTACTCAACGCACAATTAAACTCTGGAATTTGTTGCCAGAGGATGTGCTTAGTGCAGTTAGTATAGCGGTGTTTAAAAAAGGATTGGATAAGTTCTTGAAGGAGAAGTCATTTACCTGGTATTAAGTTGACTTAGAAAATAGCCACTGTTATTACTAACAACAGTAGCATGAGATACACTTAGTTTTTGGGTACTTGCCAGGTTCTTATGGCCTGGATTAGCCACTGTTGGAAACAGGATGCTGGGCTTGATGGACCTTTGGTCTGACCCATTATTGCATTTTCTTATGTTTTTATAAGAAATAGGAGGAGATTTATCTGTGGCAATGTCCAAAACTTCAGCAAAATACCTTTTAATAGTTAATCGAGGAAACTCTCCAACCACTCTTGGAAAATTCAAGATCCTTAGATTTATATGCCTAATCGCATTCTCCAGGTATTCAATTTTTCTATTCACAATCCTAAAGTTCAGCACCATAGTAGATTGTACTGTTTTAACTTGCTTCATTTCTTTTTCCATTTTTTGCAAATTCTCTTTTGTTTCTAATTTAGATTTTCCAAGGTTTTCATTTATCATACACAACTGGGAAGATAACACACTAATATTTATAGAACATTCAGTCAAATACTTTGCTAGTGTCGATGTTAAAGTCCACAAGGACTCCAAGGTTACTACCTCCGGTTTTTCTATGTTCATAATCTCGCCGGGTCTAATGGGGGTAATAGAAGTCAGGTTCTCACCACTTCTGTTGTTCCATCTCCCCTCATTATTTAGCTCAAGGCCTCCGGCAGCATTCACTCTGATCCTTCCGGGCATCCGAGCGTCCTGCTCTCCCAGCACTTCCCCCTCGACTCGATTCGCATAGGCACCCACTTCGGATCCTTCAATCGAGCGTGGTGTTGGGGGCTCCCGCTCAGATGGTGGCAGTCTCTGGTCCAAAGGGCTGAGAGAAAACAATGCCGAAGTCGGGTCATAGTCTCCCTCCACCGGCCCGACAGCCGGAACATTTGGCCCCAGCTCTTGTGGTTTTGTGGCGCATTGTGTGATGGTCAACTGCCCTGGAGGTAGCAAAGATGTCGACGGGTATGTTCTCTGTTTACCCTTTCGTTTTGGGGACATAATTATTAAAAACTTCCAAGAAATTTCTTATTCAAGAAAAAAAACGCCAGAGCAGATTCACAATGTTGCCAACAGCGATGCCATCTTGACTCCACCCCCTCCACCTTTCTTAATGTGTGGAATATATCTGGACTATGCTTCTAGGATGGTATTTTTTAACAATGACCACGTCTCTTGAAACACTTTTTACCTTTGTAGCTGTTCCTTTCAGTTTTTTCTAACTATTTTTCTCATTTTATCAAAAGGTTCCCTTTTGAAAGTTTAGCACGAGAGCCGTGGATTTGCTTACCGTCTTCCTTCCAGTCATTAATTCAAATTTGATCATATTATGATTACTATTGCCAAGCGGCCCCCACCACCATTACCTCTCTCACCAAATCCTGTGCTCCACTGAGAATTAGATTTAAAATTGATCCCTCTCTAGTACGTTCCTGAACCAATTGCTCCATAAAGCTGTCATTTATTCCATTCAGGAACTTTATCTCTATAGCATGTCCCGATGATACATTTACCCAGTCAATATTGGGGTAATTGAAATCTCACAAGAAAACGTTATGCAATTCAATTCAGTTAGAGAACTGCCCTTCGAGTGAAATATTGCTACCGGATGGTCTTCCGTATAAAATTGTCTTTGGGAGTGCGGTTGCACCGAGCGAAAATTGAATAAGCTTCACTAAAGGAAGGTATCATTCCACTTTCATTTTAATGAAAATTCCATTTGAAAAAAGATAAAAAAATAAGATAATAAATAAGAAAGAAGTGTTTAGTAATAAAGGACATGGACCCATGATTAAGCATGACCCGAGGAGGCAATACATGTATGCAAATGAGCCTGTATGCCCACGGGTGTTATGATGGTCCTTTAGAAAAAATCATATTGCACGTTGAAAGAACAAATTGAATTGCATAATGTTTTCTTGTGAGATTTTGTACTCGTTGTGTTAAGAATTAACTGTCTATCTTTTGGTAATTGAAATCTCCCATTATTACCACACTACCAATTTGGTTAGCTTCCCTAATTTCTCTTAGCATTTCACTGTCCGTCTCACCATCTTGACCAGGTGGACGGTGAGCATTTTACAAGCTTCAATGTGTGATGCCTTTGCATCTTTTATATGATGGTCATCATTAAATAAAAAAGGATTTTAAAAGCTTCTCTAGTTATTTTTTTTAGAGTGGAATCTTTGTATGTGAATTTTCTGAAATGCATTAAAAACAACTGGGGAAAAGTTACATAAGCTATACTTTAGATAAGCCCATCTTGAGAACTGTTTTCAAGAATACTTATTCAATGTGGACAAAGCCTTGTGTATAACAAGAAACACCTCACAAAGAAAAAGATAACAGCGGGATAGGCAGTTATAATGTTAGACCACCACAGGTTGGGGACATTGCAAAGTATACCCAAGATTTCAACAACATAGGAAGTGTCGTTTATTCCAGTATAAACCCACAGCTAATATTATAATATTGTTTCTTCCCAATTTTCAACTGTCATCCCAATAAAAGACATATTTTCTGATCTCTGAGTTTGTCTTATCATACTAATGAAGGTTGGAATGTTTATTCCTTGTTGCTTTACAAAATCCATACTTAGACTCAGCAGCTCCAGAGAAGAAAATCAATTGCTTTCAGTTAGTATCGTTAAGAAAATCCTGATCACCTGTACTTCTAAATACAGCAAAAAGTACTTGCATGAAGCCACAGTCCTGGGGCTGACTCAATCACTTAGTGATAGTGCTGCCTAGCAAAAGATATGGTTCAAGTTCTAGGTCTACTCCTGCAAGCAGAGAGGATTCAGATGGGGGTGCAATTGTATTCATTAATTTGTAATCATATCTATTAGTTTGCATTCAATATGATTATACTTATTTTTACTAATGCTTTTGCACAGTACTGTTACTCAAAGCATTTTTTAGTGCTTAATTACGTATACATAGACAATTTTGAAGATATTGAAGGAGCAGAGTCCTTTCTGAATCTAATTAGATTGTTTCTACAGGGAGAATTTCAGCACCTCATGTTGTACAACCTGGGTTGGAATGTAATTTAGTCATGACAACAAAATTATCATCCCTGCTTTTTCATAAAATCATTAATTGATACATGCAAAGGACTTCAGTTTAATATTCCAGCTGAAAGCTCTACTGTCAATAATATATTGCCCTTTCTAGGAATAAGAACATCTTCTTTTGAGCAATCAATCCCATTTCTTGCA
The DNA here is from genome assembly GCF_901001135.1 of Rhinatrema bivittatum. NCBI lineage: Eukaryota > Metazoa > Chordata > Amphibia > Gymnophiona > Rhinatrematidae > Rhinatrema > Rhinatrema bivittatum. Next base: position 130,038,069 of record NC_042618.1, on the reverse strand, counting down.
GAACCCATTATGTCTTCAAGATCTTTCATCCAAGCAGTGGTCACACTCAAAGTTGTATAGTTTCTGATATTTTAAAGGATCAAAATCCAAAGTAGAAGCAAACAGAGAGCTTAAATCAGGCTGTGTCATATTCCACACACATAACCTAAGAGGCAGGCTGTAAAGATCAATGGGGCTCAGACCAATGACCCTAGAAGGCAGCGGCTGAGGTTATGGAGGCAGAGGGAAGCTGCAGAGGAGCCACCAGAGGTATAGAGGAAAGAAAATATCAGGGGACACTTACCCTTTGGTTGCTAGGTAGAAAGACATGCCCTCAGAGGGGCCCAATTGATTCAGCAGAGAGCATGCTATGATTGGCCGGGGGAAGGGGCACTGTTGTGAATCAGGGGGAAAGGGCCACTACTGCTTGCTTACTGTACACTTTATTTTTATTTTGGGGGAGTCAGGGCCGCCTCAACTGGCAACCCTGGGTTGAAATGGGAATCAGCAATGATCGCCCAGTCAACCTCCCCATTTGGCCATGGTTTTTTTTTTTCCCCCTGCTGTTTTATATGTGCGGTGGCAGCCTTGGGATCTGCGTTAGGGTCCCGTGCCTCCCCCTACACATTTATCACATGCCAGGGATGTGTAGTTATTTATTTGCAGCTGAATACATTCTCAGTTGGCTGCAATAAAATATTAGTATAGAATTGCCTAGTAATGATATTCCTTGCATACATTTGCATTATTGATGCATACATGTAATAGGAGAAGGTATCTGTGTGGGGACGGCAAAATATCATGTATATCGCGCAATATATGTGATATAATGCATGTTAGAGTTCATTGTCGTGCATCGAGACCCTAATGCGATATGATAAATGACCCTGCTGGAGAGATACCCTCATCAGAAGTATTCTTTGATGTTGATGATTCAGAAGAAATGAAGTAAATCACTGTGAAACTGGAAGTTATACAGTAATAGAGAAAATGACAAATCACTAGAACCAGATGGTATTTACCCAGCATTCTGAAAGAACTCAAATATGAAATTGCAGACCTGTCTGCAGTCTGTTATTTGTAACCTATCATTAAAATCAGTACCTGAAGACTAGAGAATGGCCAATGTAATGCTCTGAGAAACTATAGATCAGTGATCCTGATGGTACGGTCTGCAAAATGGTAGAAGCTATTCTTAAAAACAAACGGGCGGATTTTAAATGCCCTGTGCGCGTAAATCCGGGCAGATTTACGCGTGCAGGGCCCTCGCGCGCCAGCGCACCTATTTTGCGTAAGTCCTGGGGATTTGTCAAAGGGGCGGGGAGGGGGCATGTTGGGGGCGTTCCCAAAACTATGTGACATTTTGGGGGCGGGCCCGGGGGGGCGTGGCGCCGGCCCAGGGGCATGGTCAAGGCCTCCGGCCCAGCCCCCAGGTCGGGTAATGGCGCGCCAGCAGCCCGCTGGCACGTGCAGATTTACATCTGCTTTTCGCAGGCGTAAATCATGGAATAAAGGTAAGGGGGGGTTTAGATAGGGCCGGGGGTGTGGGTTAGGTAGGGGAAGGGAGGGGAAGGGAGGGAAAGGGAGGGGAAGGTGGGGGGAGGGCGAAGGAAAGTTCCTTCCGAGGTCACTCCGAAATTGGAGCGGCCTCGGAGGGAACAGGCAGTGCGCGCTGGGCTCGGCGCGTGCAGGTTGCACAAATGTGCACCCCCTTGCGCGCGCCGACCCCAGATATGCGCGGCTACACGTGTATCTTATAAAATCCAGCGTACTTTTGTTCACGCCTGGTGCGCGAACAAAAGTATGCGATCGCGCAATTTTTTAAAATCTACCCCAAAATGTATTGTATAATGGTGGATAGGAAGGTTTCATCCTTCTTCTTCAACTTCCATCCCTCTCATTTACTCTTCATGTATTCAACCCTTTCTGCTTTTTTTTCTCTATCTCTCCATTCCTCTCTTCTTTTCACTTTTATTCTCCTCTTTCTGGTGTTTCTTGACACTGAATTTCCAATTCTAGGGCCCGGCAGAATGTGTACTGTAGGTCATGCATAGGGTTCCTCCTCTTTCTTGTGACTTGACTAGACAAAGATGATTTACTTGCCATCTGGATTGATTGTACAGTACTGTGTGTTGTATCAAGGAATGACTCTGAATGCTAAGGGTGATACAACATCTTCAGAGTCAAGTGACCTGCACGATCAAAGATCAAGTTGAGCAGTATAGTTCTGAACTGACATACCCAATGATGTTTAAATGAAATCTGTCTGATTTGCAATCTAGGTCCATCTTGAGTCCTGTGCTGTACCATGTCCCTGACATAATGTTTGTTGTATAGGATAGATACACTCTGTATTGTGCTGACACCAGTCACCAGTGACTGAGTTCATGCAGACAAACAACAGCTCTTTCTTGCCACACATAGCTCAGAGACAATAGAAATAAGCATAGGCCATTGTTGCTTACCTGGCAGCTGAGCAGCCTGTTGTCATGGTCAAATCATTACCCCCTTACAGAGATGGTGGGAGCTAGATTTCTACATGTCAAAACCCAGGCTTTTGGGGGGGCGCTGTCGGCAGCCGATGCAAGCGGACGCATAACGGACGAGCTCCGTGCCTCCTGATCCCAAACATCAGCAGAAACACATTTTTTGCCCTGTCTCAACCCGCAGCACCTTCAGAGCGGTAGCTGGCTTTATAATCGCTACCCGTGTCATGGCCACAAAGAGAAAAACCGCGGATTTGAAACAATTTTCTTACGGAAAAGTCCCTCCGGAGCCAGATCAAGATGGCGGCGGGACCTCGGGCCCGGAGGTGGTGGAGGCAGCGGCCGCGGATGACCCACCTAGCCCAGTGGACGCTTCTAATACTACGCTCCTTTCGGCCCTGCTGACCCGGGATGAAGCGCGGCAGTGGTTTATAGACCTCAGGGCTGATCTTAAGCAACACAAATCTGAGCTCATGGCTTCCATGGCGGATATCAGGGGAGACCTCGTAGCGCTCGGGACCAGGGTGGACGAGAACGAAGCCCGTATTGATGGCCACGGGGATGCCATAAATGCGCTGAGTACTCAACAAGCTACTACAACCAAGGAACTTTTCGACTTGCAATCTAAAGTCGAGGACTTAGAAAATCGGAGTCGAAGAAATAACCTTAGAATAAGGGGGGTCCCGGAAACACCTGAATTCGAGGATGTGACTGCGACTGCTACCCAGGTTTGCCTCTTTTTGCTTTCGCAGGGAGCGGATCGGGCTGATGTGGCTGTTCCTCCTGAGACAGACATTAGCTTTGAAAGAGCGCATAGGGCTCTCGGCCCCCGCCGCGATCAGAAACCTCGAGATATTGTGCTATGTTTCACCAGCTATCCTGTTAAGGAACGTGTGTACTCCAATGCCCGTCGGCTGGGCGAGATTTCTTGGCGCAATCAGAAGCTGGCTATTTTTCAAGACCTCTCAGCCGTCACTCTGAGGAAGAGGTTTGAACTTAAAAAAGGTACGGCGACGCTCCGTGGGAAGGACATTAAATATAAATGGACATACCCGTTTGGCCTATCGTTTCAAGTCCAGGGCACCACGTATCGCGTCACGACAGTGGAGGAGGCTTCCGAGGCCTTCACCAAGGCGAACATCCCTATTGCGTTCCAGCACTCCAAGATGGCGGCGGTAGCGCAGCAACCTGACTCTGCACCCCGTTGGCAGAGGGCGGGAAAGGGCGGCAAACGCCTCCGGCGGCACCCTGACGCCCATCGTTCGCCACCACAGGACCAGGGGTGAGCCGATGGCTATAAACTGAGGTCTTGAGTTCATTAACTGTGCTTCCATTTGCTGATCTGTGACTTTTTGAGAGTTTTGCGCTCTGTGCAGTTCGGCCTCCTCGCTGCTCTACTGCTGCTACTGATCTCCGGAGTTTTACTTGTCTCCTTTACAGGACTCTGAGGGACAGTGTTGGTGCTTAGAGGGGGGATGCAGAGCGGGTTTTGTGTTCTTACTGTTTTACTGTTGTTTACATTAGCAAGGGATCGGGGGGGGGGGGGGGGGGTTACCGAGTGGGGTGTGTCTGTTTTGCGGGGGGTGTGCCAGCCTCTCCGGTGTGGTGTATTCCTTACAGGTTACAGGAATACTATAGGAATGAGTGGGGCACTACCTGGATATTTACCTATTACATTTTTTAGTTTTCTGTTATGTTGCTCTTCTTGCAGTGTGGCGACCTATGGGAGGAACAGTAACTGTGCACGAGGACTTGATGCACATGCACGGCTGGCTGGGAGATGGGGGTACTGTTGGGGTCATTGGGATCAGGATGTGGGGTGGTTCCCCTATATGTTTCATAACTCCTTATGGCTGCCAAAATTATATCCTTAAACGTTAAGGGGCTTAACACCCCCAGGAAGCGGCAGGTTCTCAAACGGGAGCTTCAGAGGCAACATGCTGCCATAGTTTTCCTCCAGGAAACACACGTCCGTAAGCACCATGAAAGGCTTTTGGTCTTTCCCAATTACCCTACCTCTTATTGGTCTGCTAGCTCTAAGGATCACAGGTATGCTGGGGTGGGCATCCTTATTTCTTCGGACCTAGTTCACGAAGTAATCTCCCAGGTTCATGATCCCTTAGGAAGATACGTATTGGTGAAAATCAGGGTGGGTCACCAGACACTTACATTGCTTAATGTCTATTTCCCGAATTCTCATCAGCCCTCCTTTATTCGAACTATTAATAACCTGTTACAGTCACATGCGGAGGGTGCTCTGATACTGGGGGGAGACTTCAACTTTGTGCAGGACCCGGTGGTGGACTCTAGCTCCGGGAGGATGGCAGCGGCCCCGACGCGGCGCATGTGGCATACCTTCTTGGAAGACTGGGGTCTGGTCGATATTTGGAGAGTAAGGCATCCACACTCCCGTTCCTACACATTTTACTCGCGTCCCCATGATACATACACACGGATAGATTGCTTCTTTTTGTCCTCTGCCTTACAAAATAAGGTTCAAAAAGTTGACATAGACAACATCACATGGTCCGACCACGCGTTAGTTTGGGTGACTTGCTCCCTTGGCGACCAGGACCGGGGTTACCGTCACTGGCACCTTAATGATATCTTGCTCAAGGACCCCCAGTTTGCTAGTCAGGTGGAGGACCAGCTTAAACTCTATTTTCAGGAGAACAGGACAGAGGATGTGTCCCCGTTGACAACCTGGGAGTGCTCCAAGGCAGTACTTAGGGGTATATTTATCGCCCGAGCTGCCCACTGTAACAAAGAGAGGGAGGCGCAGCGAACTAAGTGGCTCCAGGAGCTCACCCTCTTAACTCAGTCCCATAGTCTCACCAAATCGGCGGTGACGTACCGCAAGATACTACAGGTCAAGGATAAGCTCCGGGCAATGGAAGATTCTGCCATTAGCCACCAGCTTATGCTTTCCCGACAGCAGTTTTTTGAGGGAGGCAACAAGGCGGGCCGGTTTTTGGCCCGGCAACTTCGAGCTGCACAGGCCAAAACTGTGGTTGCGAAAATCTTTAATGCGCAAGGGGAGCTGATCACGGCTTCTGATGGTATTCGCGCCTCCTTCACTGCTTTTTACTCCCAGTTGTACACTAGAGATAACTCTATTTCAGTGGGGTCCATAGATGACTACCTCCAAACAGTTCGACTACCTGAATTAACTCATGCCCAGAAAGCCTTCTTGGATAGGCCCATTGAGTCGGAGGAGGTGCTTGCCGCTATTAAAAAACTTAAGCCTGGTAAAGCTCCAGGGTTGGATGGCTATACAGGGACTTACTATCGTAAATTTGCTGAGCGACTGACGGGCCCCTTGACTGATGCCTTTAATTCATTATGGGACGGGGCTTCTTTCACCCCTGACGCTAACACCACTGGCATTACTGTGCTTGCTAAACCAGGTCGAGACCCCACCAGGTGCAGTTCCTACCGCCCAATTTCACTAATTAATATAGACCTGAAAATCCTGGCGCGGGTTCTTGCTGCTAGGCTCAATGGGGTCCTCCCTGGGCTGATTCATGGTGACCAGGTTGGGTTTGTCCCGGGCAGGATGGCAGCGGACAATGTCCAGCAGATTACAGATATTATAGATATGGTGCATGGGGAGGCAGTCCCGGCTGTTCTCCTCGCCCTGGACGCAGAGAAAGCCTTCGATTTGGTACATTGGGACTTTTTATTTTGCACTCTGAGTACTATGGGTTTTGGAGAGGCCTTTCTTCACTGGTTGAAGAAGTTATATGACAGACCACTTGCTCGCGTTAAGGCGAATGGGGGATATGGCGTATCATTTGCTATACAAAGGGGGACAAGACAGGGCTGCCCCTTGTCGCCATTATTATTCGCATTGTTCTTGGAACCCTTTGCTATGAAGGTCAGGGGGTCGCCTTCTATAACCGGTATTTCCCGGGGTGACGCACAGTTTAAAATTTCGTTATTTGCTGACGATGTTATGCTTACCCTAACCAATCCGGAATCCTCCCTTACGGGAGTTATGGAGGAATTACGACGGTTTACGGCAGTTTCTGGCATGAAAGTTAACTATGACAAGTCTGAACTTTTGAACTTAACTCTGTCTACTGAGGAAGTGGGAGCCCTGCGTCAACTCTTTCCCTTCAAATGGGCCAAAGTATCTCTCAAATATTTGGGGGTCCGTCTGGGAGCTCATACGAATCAACTATTTGATCTCAACTATGGTCCTCTTATCTCCTCTATTAAAGGGGATCTGGATAGGTGGCAGAGGCACACTCACTCCTGGCTAGGTCGATTGGCCATCCTTAAAATGAATATTTTGCCCCGCTTCCTTTATTTTTTTACCACCATTCCCATCTACATTTCCTCTACTCTGTTGAAGAAATGGCAACAAATCCTGTGTCGTTTCATCTGGAGGAGGCAACCACCTAGGGTCACTCGAGTTACGCTCTACCAACCTAGATCGAGAGGGGGGCTTCATCTTCCCAACCTGGCCTGGTATTATTGTGCGGCTCAGCTGCGGGCGTTGGTGTCCCTACATAGTACACACGACGTTCCTCAGTGGGTGAAGCTGGAGCAAGCTTTTTTGGGGAAAATGCCGATTTCTGCTGTGCCCTGGCAACCCTGTGCCACCTGGTGCCCTATTCCTCAGATGCCATTTGCCCTGGCCACCACAATGCGGATATGGCGGCAGTGGAGATGTATCTTGGTGGGGCCGGAACCCTATTCCTTAATGTCCCATTTATTTACTGCTACAGTGGAGGGAGGTGAGTGGAGTTCAGGCCCAGCTAAGAGCTGGACGGGGGCGGGAATATATAGACTGGGTCATGTTATACAACAGGGTAACCTCTTAACTAGGGAACAGCTTGGTGCATTGTACCCCGTGACAAATCGTGATTTTCTCTTCTATGCTAAACTACACTATTTTGTTCACAGGGAGTTGCGAGTGGGAGCTCTGCGGAATAAGAGTACCTTGTTTGAAATCTACTGCCAACATGCTGAGTCCATTAAGGGTATTATTTCCAAAATTTATGCTTTCATTAATGGGAAAAGCTGTAGTCATCCAAAGTTTCGTACCAATTGGGAATTGGATATCTCCCGTGCCCTAGACGATAAGGATTGGGATATTATATACACTATGGCGCACAAATGCTCTTTCTCTACGGGCCTGCAGGAAAATTGTTATAAGTTGATCTATAGATGGCATTATACGCCTGAGCGGCTACACCGCTTTGTTCCGTCCATCTCGGATCAGTGTTGGCGGGGTTGTGGAGCTATTGGCACTTACTATCATGTATGGTGGACATGCCCTAATATCACTGCGGTGTGGCAGGGGGTGACCGCTTGGTTGGTACACGTCTTGCATACCCCCATAGCGCCACAACCATGGAACGCGTTACTGGGTCTCCCGTTACCAAATTGCACCAAGTACACACATAAATTTGTGTTGCAAGTGTTTATTGCGACCCGGGCGGAAATAGCTTTGCATTGGAAACAAGCTTTGGGTCCCTCGGTGGCGGGTATCCTTCAGCGCCTTCACTCATACTACCAACTGGGTAGACTTACTGCTCTTCATCATGATCGTTTACCTGCCTTTTGTAGGGTGTGGTCCCCTTACCAGACTTGGCTCCAGTCTCAAGGTTCATAATTGATTATGCAGCGTGATGCGGCCTTGGAGCTGGGTCCTTTTGTACGCTCCATGCTCTTTACACCCATGATTTTCATACCAACCTGTTTTCCTGCTTTTGGTTTTTTCCTTGCCAGCAGTTCTATCCTCGGGTGCTTGTATTTGACCGCTTGTAACTGCACGTTGGTACTTGCACATTATTTTGTATTTATATATCTACTTATTTCCCATAGGTCCTCAATGTCAATGTCCATGTCCATACTTGCTTGATGTGCTTCGATTACGGTGCACTGTTCATTCCGGGTAGTGAGGGGGGGGGAAGAGGGAGGGAGGGGATGGGATACAATGGGATGTGGGTTATAACTCATTGGCAATGCTGAATATAACGCATTCTGTTAAGATTTATGAATCCATTCTTGATATGTAGTATTGTATAGGGATGTGAATCGTGTCCTCGATCGTCTTAACGATCGATTTCGGCTGGGAGGGGGAGGGAATCGTATTGTTGCCGTTTGGGGGGGTAAAATATCGTGAAAAATCGTGAAAAAATCGAAAAAATCGAAAAATCGCAAAACCGGCACATTAAAACCCCCTAAAACCCACCCCCGACCCTTTAAATTAAATCCCCCACCCTCCCGAACCCCCCCCAAATGACTTAAATAACCTGCGGGTCCAGCGGCGGTCCGGAACGGCAGCGGTCCGGAACGGGCTCCTGCTCCTGAATCTTGTTGTCTTCAGCCGGCGCCATTTTCCAAAATGGCGCCGAAAATGGCGGCGGCCATAGATGAACACGATTGGACGGCAGGAGGTCCTTCCGGACCCCCGCTGGACTTTTGGCAAGTCTCGTGGGGGTCAGGAGGCCCCCCACAAGCTGGCCAAAAGTTCCTGGAGGTCCAGCGGGGGTCAGGGAGCGATTTCCCGCCGCGAATCGTTTTCGTACGGAAAATGGCGCCGGCAGGAGATCGACTGCAGGAGGTCGTTCAGCGAGGGTTCCGGCGCCTCGCTGAACAACCTCCTGCAGTCGATCTCCTGCCGGCGCCATTTTCCGTACGAAAACGATTCGCGGCGGGAAATCGCTCCCTGACCCCCGCTGGACCTCCAGGAACTTTTGGCCAGCTTGTGGGGGGCCTCCTGACCCCCACGAGACTTGCCAAAAGTCCAGCGGGGGTCCGGAAGGACCTCCTGCCGTCCAATCGTGTTCGTCTATGGCCGCCGCCATTTTTCGGCGCCATTTTGGAAAATGGCGCCGGCTGAAGACAACAAGATTCAGGAGCAGGAGCCCGTTCCGGACCGCTGCCGTTCCGGACCGCCGCTGGACCCGCAGGTTATTTAAGTCATTTGGGGGGGGTTCGGGAGGGTGGGGGATTTAATTTAAAGGGTCGGGGGGGGGTTTTAGGGGGTTTTAGTGTGCCGGCTCACGATTCTAACGATTTATAACGATAAATCGTTAGAATCTCTATTGTATTGTGTTCCATAACGGTTTAAGACGATATTAAAATTATCGGATGATAATTTTAATCGTCCTAAAACGATTCACATCCCTAGTATTGTATATGTTTGTGGTGCTTGGCACTGTACGGTTTTTCTTTCTGTTGGACTTTGCCAATAAAAAAATGTTTAAATACAAAAAAAAAACCCAGGCTTTTGCATAGAAAGAACATCAGAAGAAGAATACTTGCTAAATATTTTAGGTAAATGTAGTAGAAAATACTGAAGATGACAAACAGGGTGTGAGGTAATCATTTTATTTAACTCGTGTAACCATTAGTGGGGTTTTAAACCCATGGGCACACAAGCATATTTTATTTATTTATTTATTTAAAACTTTTATATACCGACATTCATTTGCATATCACATCGGTTTACATATAACGGGATTAATAAAAAACATAATTTAGAAAGTGAAAAATAAAGTTGCATGTAACGGGGAGGTGAAGGAACAAGATGGGAACGTAGAGGAAGTATAAAGGGTCCAGAGGACTTGAAAAGGGCAGTTAGATAGATTAAACATAAAATAACTATTTACAAGATTCTGTATTGCAACTACAATTCAAGAAATTAACTAAATGTTAAAAAGATTAGAGTCCGAAGTTTCTTTGGGGGGGAGAGGGGAGGATGCTTTTAGGGAGAGGGTGGAGTGGGGTGTTATTCTATATATGCCCTTTTAAATAGCCAACTTTTTAGCTTTTTTCTGAAAGTTTTTGTGCAGTGTTCTTGGCGTAGTTTGGGTGGCATTGAGTTCCATAATGAAGGTCCCGCTATGGAAAAGGCGCAATCTTTAGTAGAGATATGGTGAGTAAGTTTGTGAGAGGGTAAAGATAGGATTCCTTTGTAGGCAGCTCTGGTTGGTCTTTTGGAAGTGTGATAGTGCAGGGAGTCTTTAAGCCAATGAATATTCTGGTTATGTAGCCTTTTGTGGATGATTGTGAGGGTCTTGTGAAGTATTCTGGCAGGGATTGGCAGCCAATGGAGATCTCTGAGGATTGGAGTAATGTGATCTATTCTGCAGGAGTTGGTGAGGATTCTAGCTGCTGCGTTTTGCAGCGTTTTGCAGCATATTTATTCTTCTTCAGGGCTGCTTCGGCTAGTACTTTACATCCCATGTTCAACTCTTAATCCTGGGGGGATTCTTTTTATGGGTGGGAGGAAGCTCTTGCTTCATGGCCCAGATGATGGCATATTGCTTTTAGTGTATGTAGACTGTAGGTGAATCCCATGGGGTGAGATGCTGGGACAAATCAGACAGGACCAGGTTCTGGGAGTTAAAATTTACTGATTTGATAATAAAGTCCATTTCTCCATAATGTGAAGTTACATCTGGCTACTAGTACATGTGTGTATTTCTCTGAAGGTAGGTGTCCTTTTATTTCAGGCATCTGGGTAGAGCTCCCATGATGGACAAAGCTCACCCAGCAGCTAACTGGGATTCCTCTTTGAGAGGTCCCCAACATCATAGCAAATCAGTCCTATATGACTCCATCTCCTTCCTGGACACCCAGCCCATCCTGGTCCCATGAGCATGGAGATCAAATTGGAGTCTCCCGGTCTTTCTCTTTTATCCTTACTTGTTGTTACTGGGGACTTCTCTCGGAGAAAAGTCAGTGGGATTAGGTTTCCTCAGCACTGCAATTCCTGTGGGGAGGGGGGATAAAAAAAAATCTCCCTACACTGTTCAGATTCAAAAGATACTTCTAATGGAAAACTGTATTTACCTTCAGCCATCACTCAGCAGGATCTGTCACTGGTGCTTGCCCACCTAGGGCTTAGAGTGGACTCACAGGTCTTTAATCCCCTGATGAGAGCCATCGCACCTCAAGAGAGTATCTGGCATAAAAATCTATCTTTCCTGTAAATTAGTGAAAGAAGGACCCTCTGGCAGGGGTGCACAGTGAGGTATCACTTCTAACTGAAACTCCTTCTCGGTAAGGCTGGGAGGCCTTACCAGAGTATAAAATGTAAACATCCTTTCTGTACAAAGCTTCCTCAGACTGATCCTACAGAGTTCTAAAATGGCTGGGCTAAATAGGGTTGAGGCATCCAACCACAGCCCTCCAGGTGGGAGGGTCCGATGTGGGATGGATTGCTCATGATATTAAAGTTTTATACAGGGACTAGTGACATCTAGTGGCCAGCCCACTGTTTTGCAGAAGTGTGGGAGACTCCTGTAAGATGTAGACTTGACAGCAATAGGCTATTCCTGCTGTAACTATAGATAGCATAGTTGTAGCAAGTGATGATTATCTCCAAGCAATACCAAATGTAGAGGATATCTTTGGGGTTAAAATAGGAAAAAAACATTACAAATTGTTTTGGTCTATAAAATCAAGGGTATTCAAACTGCGAAGACAGAATGATTCTCATTGTTCAACATACATTATACGAGTCTACTTTTTGTGATGGATACATGTACATTATGAGTTTCACAGGTACCAAGATAGATATTAAAGCAACTTAGTCCTTCCATTTGTCTTTCCTGTGGAAATGTTCTGGTTTCCAAGATACTTTTGCTGGCTTGGATGGCAATGTAGTATACTGGTCAGAGGACAGAACCGTGAACTTGGAAACCATGATTTAATTCCCCATATCCACCTATTCACTGTGTGACCCTGAGCAAGACACTTAAACTTCTTTTCAAACTTTGCAGGGAATACATATTGTAACCATATGAATTTTGTTGTACAGTGCTGTCTATACCAAAGATACTTTATGTCTCTTATACCAGATAGCGCATCTATTCTGTACTAGTTGTTTAGAAAGAGTTTAGTGCTCCTTCTTTTTACATTATAAAATGTACTTAGGATTTACAGTCTTGCTTTTATTAATAGGAAAAACAGATCTCTAGGAGTCAGATTGCCTTCTTGCGTGATTCAGAAAACCAGAACCGAAATCAAAATCTCCCTGAGGAACAGCTAGATCCAAACAGTCTTTGAGAGAAGCTGAAACCAGAAAACTAACTAATATGAGTGAAGGCAACTGACGAATGAATTTACTTTTCTTACTGCTTTCTTAACTGATTTCCAATTGACTGAATCATGGCATTACTAAGAAGTATCATCCCAGTTTCTTCTGTTTTGTAATTCTTTGGCACAGATCATGAGCTTTTGAGTCATCATATTTGGGTGTGATTCTTTTTTCTCTCTCTCTTTTTTTTTTTTTGTGCTTTGTTTGCCTTTAGGGCACCCATCCTGTGTGCAGTGGGCTTTCATCTGTACGTTCCAGTGGATGAACTGGATGTATTACTTAAAGCAGAAATGTGTTGGCAACCTGAAGGGATTTTTCTGTATTTGGAGTTTCAGCATTGGAGGTAGGGGTAGAGGAGAGAGAAGGAAGAAGATAATCTGTTGTCTTCGTCATTGCAGCAGCCCGAGGGAAGAGGGGGAGAACAGGCTTCCCTCATCTCTCCAGGCACTCTGCTATTTCCTGCTTCGCTCCTGCAGCCAGCAGGCTCCACCTGCTCTTGCTGAACCATTTCCTGTTTACTGTCTTTGAAAAAAACAAGGCTTGTGTATATGTGCTACCCCTTCATCAGATTGGAACGTACAACCAGCTGTAACTATTTCAGATTCACTCTATCCTTTCTTTTTCTTTTATTTGCTGTAAATTTTCCTTTTTGTTAATACTGCAGTTACTCGGTATATCACACTTTCTATATATTGAATTGTTCTGTGATCAAACCTAATAGGTATGTTGAGGTAACAGGTGATGTATATAAATACCCTCAATACTTAAATGTCAAACCAATAAGATGAGTGTATATCATATATGTTGTGTGAGGAGTGATTTTATATGAATGCATGTGTATGAATGGTGAGGTTTGAAAGTATATTGGATGAATGAGATATTTAGTAATTCATATATGGTGGGTACATTATTGTATTCATTTTTATGTAATTAGAGAAGACATATGGATATGAGACATTGTGTATGTAGTGAGTATAAAAAACATTGTAATTATATCATTGTATTCATTGTTATCTTATATATAAAAATATTGTACTTATGCAAAATTTGTAGTCAAGCTATGAGGAAGCAATAAGATTAAAGTTTGTACATTTGCTATTGGAATGTGAATGATGTTTATGATATACACTCATCTTATTGGTTTGATAGGAAATACAAGCACTATTGCTTGCCATGGGCTAGAAGTCAGCTTCCTGCAGTTCTGAATGCTTCATAGCCAATTGTGAGCCAGAAGAACAGGGTTCTACAACCTTGCTCATCAAGGGCCATACATAACTTTAGTGTACAGAATAGACAAAATATTTGAAATATATTCATTATAGATATTCTGAAAACCAAACCTGTTTTTAGCCCTCAGTTTGAAGAGCACTGTAATAGATCTTGTCCGAGCCCGACACTAACGTCTTTTCACTCATCCCATATCTCAGATATTCCCAAACTCTACCAAACCCAAAGAACATGAGACTCCAACCCACCAAAGAACAGGAGACTCCATCCCATCTCTCCTGCATGGCAATTCTAGGAAGCTATGGGATCACTCTAAGCAAATGATGTTGAAATAGCATTTTTTTTTAATCAGATTTCTTTGCGTCCCTGTCTCTCTGAATTACTTCTGTCTAGAGATCATGCATTCTATAAGCTATACCTCAACTTTGACCTGCATGAAGCTCAAAGAGCGGTTTGGATTGGGAGACAGTGCAAAAGCAGGTCTCAAAATTAAAAAAGAAATACATTTACTTACTGTGAAGAAATGAGCCTACTTAGGCGTGAAGCCAATGTTTGCTCCAGAGCCTATACATAAGGATATTTTCTGTGGGGAAAGGGGATATTTTATCTATAAGTTTCCTTAAATAGACGTGCCATACAAATGATTGCTATTGCCAAGGGAGTCTTTCTTTATTCAGTTATTACTTACAGAAAAAATAATTGTCTATTCATATCTAAATAATATTGTTTGGTCTTAACGAGAACTTCAACACATCTCCGGCACCTCTGTATTAGAGAAGCAGTTTTAGTCACTGGTTGGACCCTGGATCCAGCTCAATAGGAGTGTCTCTCAATTTAGGGAAAAACAGTCCCAATATTTCCATCCATAGTGGTTGGCCCTTTCAGTCATATGCTTGGGATTTCTCAGTCCTCTCCCATAAAAGCATGAATATGGATTCGTCAAGACTGAAAGGACTCTCATGAAATCTATTCAACGAGCCCATGTCTTGATTGATAGTATATGATTTTGATAAGTTTAATCCACAACAAAGCAGTCCAAGCCATGAACCTTCTCAAGCATATTTCTTCCATATTTCTCTTGATCTGCTTTCACACTTATCCCAGTAACGGGCTCTCTAGACTCCTCCTACTCTCTATGTACCCCTCCCTCTTTTTTTTGAAGGGCTCACATAAAATGAATCCAGAGAAAGATAATGGAATGCTGCATTCCTTGTTATAGAGAATTACTGTCTTAAATAGTGCAAACATGCCCTACAGGAGAATCAACTCCTGATGTTACAGTACAATCCTCATATAATATCTTCAACAAATGAGCTGGAAACAGAAACATGACTGGTCTTCGGCTATCTTCAGATGCACTGGAAAGAGTTTGCCAATTGCGCCTGTGGAGAAAGTTAAGTGATGCCTATACTGTAGCTTTCAGCATGCTCTGCACCCAAAACTATAGTTTAGCACATCTCTAGCCCAGTTGTGTGAACCTGAGAGAATTTCAGGTTTAACATTTGCTGTATGCTGAGAGAAGAAATGTATCCTTCACTCAGAAGATAAAGTGGGAAGAACACACCTGATGTGGCAAGGATTAAAAGATTCAATGGGTATCTCCCTACATATGGAGTTATTAAGATTTTGAACTATTCACCTATCTCACAAAAATTGTATTTAACAAATCCATTACATGAAATAACCAAATCAGATTTTTTCATTATAAAACTAGTAGACCGTAATTAGGATCCTTTTGTTTTCAGTTTCAACTGATTTTCATCCATATATTCCAGGATTTTTCCAAAAGTGACAATCAGTTTAAACTGATTTTCACCCTAATTTTAGGCTGATTAACGAGCAACTCCAGAGCTGCAGATGCACTGTTTCAAGGCCTCCAGCAACTGCTGGAAGCCAGTGCGGGCCAAAGCACCTGCAGCATTTCAAGTCCTGCCCTCCACCAGTAACAGCGCTCACCCACCAGTGCTGCCGATAGGGCATTTCAAGTTCCATCTCTCTCTCTCGGCCCAGGCAGCCAAGGTGCCTGCTGCTTGGTGCTGCCAAGGCAACATTTGAAGTGTGCAAGGCCCAGCAGAAGCACCTCCCTGCAGGCTCCCTGACCCCACAAAATAAAGCAGAAGTGCAGTGCTGCAGAGCGCAGGAGCTTCAGGAAGCATGCAGCTTAAAAAGAGAGAAGAAGCCTGGAGCCACCACCAGTAAGGATGGATGCTATTGCAATGGGGGAGAAGAGGGAGATTCTCGGGGGTGTGGGGAGAGCTAGGATAGTGCTAGGCAGGGGATGGGGGTATATAGATAGGGATTTTGCTGAGTGGGTGAGTGGGAGAATCTGCTCAATATTATTTTATTGTCCTGGCTTCTATCCACCAAAATAAACTCTGATATATACCCAGAAAAAATAGTCAAATTTCTCCACTCATTTTCTCCTGTTTTTGCTTTTATCATAATAAACCCTGATACATTCCCAAGAAACGTTTAAAAATTAAAAACCGAAAACGAAGGACCCTAACCATAACATAGCAATGCTTTAGAAACTATTCAGAATAATAGTCTTCACTCTTATTAAAGTATTGAACTTCATGTAATCCTGGAATGTACCTTTAGATCCTTTGGCATACTTTAGATGAGCCAGCTCTCGCTTTCTCTTTCTATCTGCAACACTAATCAATGAACAATGTCAATAGAATGGCAATTGAAACAGAATAACTCTGAGCCTTTTTAAAGGAAATAAATTTTAAACCCAAGCCATGATATTCATTGACAAAGCAAGAGATATCCTAACACAACTTGCCTTACAATTGTTTCATCCAATGATTAGAACCACATATAAGAAAGAGTGTAAAACCGGTTTAGATTGGAGACACTGCTGCAGTATAATGGCAGCAGCTTTGCACTGCATTTTTGCTGATTCAGAACTCACCAAGGTTAATGGGCAACTAGCATTTTTATAATGGTTTTGTGCTTCTAGTAAAGAAAAATCTGTGTCCCACCTGACCTTTGTATTTTTTTAGATGTAGTTTTGTAAGATTTAAGCCATGGGACAGGGTGGCCAGGCGCCACACCAAAACATGGTGATGCGGTCCCGGTCCGTGGCTGGTCCCCCTGCCTGCCTCACAGCTGCTCTGCCGACCAAGGCATTCTCGGGGTCTGTCCTGGCCTGTCGAGGACTTCCTGCAGCACTCCCTCCACGAGGGAGACTCCGCCGACTCTCGACCTCTGGTCCCGCCCCTTAGGCGCGCGCGCGCAGGGGCTTGCAAATTAAAGGGATCAGCGCGGGAAACTCAGCTCTGCCCCGAGGGATGACGTCAGATGCCTTCTACTATTTAAACACTGCTGGAACTCTCATTCTTTGCCTTCAAACGGGTCGTCTCTGCTGAGAAGTAAGTTGCTGTTCCTGACATTTGCTTGTTCCTGATTCCTGCTCCGTTCCAGTTTGTTCCTGATTCCTGCTCTGACCTCGCCTGCTCCTGATCCCTGCTCTTCCATTGGCTTGTCCTCCTGGCTCCTGACTTCGGTACATCCACTGGTATTCCTGCTTCGCTGCCCGTCCTGACTCCTGGCTTTGTCTCTGGTTCCGCTGTCTGCTGCCTGTCCTGACTGCTGGTCTGTCTCTTTGTTTGACGCATCAGATGTAGCCATAGGGGCTGTCCTTAGCCAAATATCCAATAAAGGCAAGCTACTGCTGTGCGCCTACTTTTCTCGAAAGTTCTCACCAGCCGAGAAGAATTATGGCATAGGAGACAAGGAATTACTGGCCATTAAATTGGCATTTGAAGAATGGCACCAGTGGCTGGAGGGGGCCTAACATTCTATCATCATTTACACAGATCACAAGAATCTGGAATTCTTGTGTCGGGCTCAATGCTTCAACCCAAGACAAGCCCGATGGTCCTTATTCTTCAGCCATTTCAACTTTTCCCTTCGCTACAGACTCGCTTCTAAGAATGTCTAGGCAGATGCCCTATCCCATACCACGGAGACAGAGGACACACCTAATTCCCCTAAATACATCCTAGATCTAGCCAAGGTCCTCATTGCTGTACGGATGTAGTTCCCATAGGTAAAACCATGGTTCCTATATGCCTACGAAGGAAGGTTCTGTCATGGGCTCATGATCCCTTGACTGCAGGGACACCCTGGTAAGCTTGGACCTTGGAACTATTAACCAGATATTACTGGTTGCCTCATGTCAAGAAGAACATTCAGATGTATGTCAGCTCCTGTCCCACCTGTGCTAGGCAGAAACCCTTGCCTGGCCATCCCTGGGGTCTTCTACAACCATTACCCATTCCAACAGAGCTATGGACTCATCTCTCCACTGACTTTGTAGTGGACCCTACCGACTTCTGATGGGAAGACTGTGATATTCTCCAAGATGGCTCACTTTGTGCCAATACCCAAGCTGCCGACCACACCTGAACTAGCGCAACTTTTCAGCCAACATATATTTCATACACATGGACCTCCATTTCACATCGCCTCCGACCGAGGCTCACAGTTTACTGCCAAGTATTGGAAAGCCTTATGCAAGAAGTTTGGGGTTCAGTTGGACTTTACTTCTGCCTTCCACCCGCAGGTCAAGGGTCAAGCAGAATGCACTAACTGGACTTTGAAAGCTTTCCCTCCGAAGCTTTGTAGGAGAAAAACAAGACAATTGGGTGGCCTTGTTACCCTGGGCAGAATTGTCGTATAACCACCGCTGTCATTCAGCTATTGGTCTTTCTCCTTTCCAACTGGTTTATGGCAAACAACTCAATCCTCCTTTGCCCCTGCCTTTGATAGTACCGTCTCCAGTGGCGCAACTTACAGCTCAACAGTTGCGAGATCTTTGGGGATCTACTCAGACTAAGTTGCAACAGACAGCCGCTTCGCAAAAAGACACGCAGATAAGCATCGGCGATCTGCTCATATATTTTCACCCGGAAACAAGGTCTGCTTAAGCACCAAAAACATTCATTTTTGAATCCCCTCCATGCGCCTAGCTCCTAAGTACATTGGTCCATTTTTTATTATGGAGTGTGTAGGTACAGTTTCTTATTGCTTATGCCTCCCGTCCACCCTAAAAATTCACAATGTGTTTCATGTGTCATTATTCACACCTCTGGTCTTGTCGGTCTTCAACAACAAACCACTACAACCCTCCAAGACTGTGGCAGAAGAAGAGACCATTTATCAGGTACGAGAGGTCTTAGACGTACGCTTCCATCACAGGAGATGGGAGTATCTTCTCTCCTGGGAGGGTTACAGTCCTGAGAACACTTGGGAACCTGCCTCTAACATTCTGGACAAGAGCCTTCTCCACAGATTCCATCAGGATCATCCTGCCAAACCCAGACCTCGGGGAGGGGTTGTAGGGGGGGGTAATTTTGTGGTCCATGGATGTCCGCAGCCGTCCGCCTGCCTACCTCACAGCTGCTCTGCCGACCGTGGTGTCCTCGGGGCCCGTCCTGGCCTGTCACGCGTAGGGGGCCTTGCAATTTAAAGGGACCAGTGCGGGAAACTCAGCTTACACCCCGAGGGATGACATCAGATGCCTTCTACTATTTAAACACTGCTTGGGACTCTCATTCTTTGCCTTGCATGGTCATCTCTGCTGAGAAGCAAGTTGCTGTTCCTGATGTCTGCTTGTTCCTGATTCCTGCTCCATTCTAGCTTGCTCCTGATTCCTGCTCCATTTCAGTTTGTTCCTGATTCCTGCTCTGACCTCACCTGCTCCTGTTTCCTGCTCTTCCATTGGCTTGTCCTCCTGGCTCCTGACTTTAATACGTCCACTGGTATTCCTGCTTCGCTGCCTCTCCTGACTCCTGGCTTTGTCTCCGGTTCTGCTGTCTTCTGCCTGTCTTGACTGCCGGTTCATCTCCTCGTTTTGCACCGCTGCTGCCTGCCAAGACCACTGAACTGTTCCTCGGATTACTCTTCATCAGATTACTCTTAACTCTTCCTCAGATTACTCTTCACCTCTTCGCCTAGGTCCTGCTTGGTCTCCAGCCCTGATCCACCTCCCGGCTATGAGTCATTCTGAGGGCCTCCCTTCAGCGAATCCAATTCACCCTCTAGCCGGCTCAAGGGTCCACAGACTCAACACATGATGCCTGTGACCCAGTACCTATCCTATCCCTAACTTTCTTGGTCCTTATCCTCTTCAGCCTTGTGACTATTTTGAGTTCCGAAGGGAAAACTCCTTCCAGGGCCTGTAAAACCAAAAGAGACCATGGATAACTTCTGGGTAGAGTAAGTGAAGATTTTAAAAAGCAACATTATCAGATGAAGTCAAGTGTTCTACCAATGTCTGCAAGAGTTTCTGTCCAACCACCTCTCCTTATAGTCATCTTCTTGTTTTGCAGTTTACGAAGAATAAGAAATATGTTTTAGAATGTTCAACTATCTTTATAATTATATTGTGAGAGGGCTTTGCCAGTCACTAACATTATCTCCATATATTTTTCCAGCGATGGCAGTAAAAGGGGTTGTTGATATTTTTTATTCCTTCCCTGGCCATAACCCCACCTTTTTGAGGGAAATAGTTCAGTGCAGTATAAAGTCCCCTGGAGCATGCTCCAGTAGGTTAGGAGTGAGAGAGTTGTGGGAAGGCAATTGGAGAATAGAGTGGAGAGCTAAAGATTTCCCCCGGATCTCAAGTAAATGTTTGGAGAGCTGTTAATTTTTTGGAGGATTTTTTGGATGAAGATTGACCAATCCAGAGGGAAGGGTGTACTGGTATTTCAAAAGATTGGATCAGAGGTCTTTTTGCCCAGGCAACCAGTTAACAGTGTGGGTGAAGAAGACTGAGGTGTTTGAAACAAGATCTCAAGAGACTTGAAGATTTTGAGAGTTTGTATTGCAGTTAAAGTTTTTTTTTTACTTTTTTGGAACACAGTTTACCATTTTTGTGCTTGGATATATTTTTTACTCCTGAACAATTTATACTGGAGCTGCACTCTAGTTACCCATACTCATTAGTGAAGATATATTTTCCATGAATGAAGGTGAAAGAGATAGGAGAGAGGTGAGAAGATCTAGAATGGACAAGGAAACCATATTTTTCATTGTGGTGGTTTGTTTGATACTAGTTTTGACTTATGTGATTTAGGCTTAGATACTTTTCTTTAAGTTGCAGTAAACAGATTGGGCCAGATCTTAAAATCTAAGCGCGTGCATAGATTTGTTCGTGCAACCCGGTGCGAACAAATCTATGCCCAATTTTATAATATGTGCGTGCTACCTCATGCATGTTATAAAATCCGGGCTCAATATGCGCAAGTGGGTGCACACATGTGCACCTTGTGCGCGCCAAGCCCGAGGGGAGCCCCAAAGGCTTTCCCCGTTCCCTCCAAGGCCGCTCCGAAATCGGAGCGGCCTTGGATGGAACTTTTTTTCCAGCCCCCCCCACCTTCCCCTCCCTTCCCCTATCTAACCCACCCCCATCCCTAACTATATCCCCCCCCCCCCTCACCTTTGCTCCAAAAGTTACGCCTGCCCGAGGCTGCCGGAGCGCCATGCCCCGGCACAGGCCGCTGTGCCGGAGCACTCGACCCCCACTCCCGGACTGTCCCGGCGCACCGCCACGCCCCGGCCTGCCGCCATGCCCTGGCCACGCTCTGAACTGCCCACCATGCCCCCAGACCGCCCCTTTTGCAAGCCCTGGGACATACGCGCGTCCCGGGGCATGCGCAGGGGCAGATTTTCTCAGGTTACACGCAAATGTTATACGCATATCCTTTGAAAATCTGCCCCATTATTTTGAACACCATTTATGGACTTCATTTATTTTTTCCTAATTGTACCCAGTGCTCGGGCTGAATGGATAGACACTGGTTTGAATCCTGTTTTCTACCAATTTTCCTAATATTGGCTTCCTTGCTCTATACTGGACATATTTACACACCTTGTAGAGATCTTCCAGCTGGAGTATGAGTCTTTGACTATGTTGGAAACTGACCATTGCCAAGGGCCCCCGAAAGAAATTCTCCATCTGGATTTTGACCCAGACCCATAGCACCCCTGGTTGCAGCTAATTACCCAAACAGGGACCCTGCTACAGTATTATGCATTTTATTTGCACTATTACCTTGTTGATATTATATGTTGAGGATGGTTGGGGATGCAAGTGCGATATATTCATGACTTCATGGCTGGGGAGCTAACATCACAGGTGACAGGAAAGCCTCCCTGTCCCAGGCCATCAGCCACAAGAAAGCAGGGTTGTGAATGAGGTGACTTTGCATGTGAAGAGCAAACAGCATGCGGAGACCCCATGAGGCTGTGAGGCATGAGCTGGGTGCATCTATGCTGAGAGAGAACTTCCTAACTGGGCAAAATGACAGGTGAAATGACGGCAGGCACAATGGCAGAGGATTTAAAGACTGCCTATTTGAGACTATGGTGGGCATTTGAAATGCATTGTCAGATCGGCTTGGGTAGAGGCTTGAATGTATGTTACAGGGCAGACAATTTTCAAAGCCATGTATGTGTGTAACTAGTGATTTATATGCATGCATTGACTTTCTGAATATTGCCTTCCCTCAGTATACATGTTGCCCCACAATATATCTACATTTACAGGGAGCATTGCCAGGCATATGCATAGGTTGGGAGAGGAAATATCAAGTTTTTTAAATCTACATGCATTATTTCTATAAAAACGTACCCACACAAAAAGCAGGTGCAAATGTCTGAGGGAGCGTGGAACCCGCCTCATGTTTCAAAGCCTACAGACATTTCCCTTGGAAAAACTGTGCAAAGTCCACAGGTTAAAGATACCTTATCTGTCTCACTTCAGACAGTTTGCAGATTGCCCCTATATAAGTAAAGCTACAGCTTTTACAATTCCACAGTCTGGCTTGGTTTTCTGTGTCTTACTAGGCAGGGAGGGACAATAGAAGGGCCAGGTTGGTCAGGTCTGCTTATGTTAGTGAGTTGCTTTCTGATTGACAGAACTAAAAAAATTAGTATTGTACTACTATGACTAAGCTACTTTATGACTATTTTCCTTTAAGAGTAAATCTGTTTGCCTAATGCAGAGTTCATGCAACTTGTTGCATAGCACAAAGGTATTAAAAGTCCCTTCAAAAGTTTTCATGTAGTTGAGATACCAGTTGAGTATTACCTAGCCATCTCCCCAGAAGTGATTACATGTATATCTCAGACTCTTATCTACTAAAATTGTTAAGTGTAGTGGGCTACAATTGGGATATGTAACTGCAATTATTATTGATATTATTGTTTCTACTATGGTCATTAACATATAAGCAGGTATGACTGACCTTCCTATTGCATTTGCTATTTCACAAGACATCCTGAAAAGCGTCAGATTTGAGTCATCCAAACAGAACTTATACTCTGTAATTTTTATTATGATTATTACTAAGGTTAATCACAACCACACTCATTGTGGATTGCGACGTGTACACAACACAGCTTCTTTGTCCCTCCTCTCTTCCACTGAAGCAATTGCCTTACAGCTAGTGGCTAGATATAATAGCAACTCTGATAAACTTACCATGTCGTTCTCTTGGCCTATGCCAGATAGAGATTGCTCATTCCCTTCCGCAAATGCTGAGAACATCACATTTGTAATTACAGTTGCCAAATAATACATGAAGGTTAGGTTGGTCTTCCTCTGCACCCTCTCCTCAAAGGCATTCTGGATTTGCAGTCATACTAATGATTTGGCACCTTAGTCCAAATTTCCAGCCTGAGTCAGTAAGAGGTAGAATTGATCCCAAATCAAAGACTGTTTATTCCAGAAATGAGTGGTACAGTATTTAGACTTGTGAGTCTATGTATTAACCTGTGTGAGACCCATCAGGAAAAATGTGTTATCTGTTGGTTCTAATGCAAGCATTACATTGGACTTTAATGTATGTGTCTGCGCATGTGAGCCAGAGTCCGTATCAGATTGGCAAGTGCCATTTTGAATATGATGCTCTGTTGGCAGGAGAGAAACTACCAGTAATTTTTTTCTTTTTAGTGAAGATATGTTGCACCTTAATGTGGTGGGTAATAGTGAGAGTGCCAGGGTGAGGGTTGTGACACAGCAACTCCACCAGTTTAGTCAGTTTGGGGGTGGGGCATTCGGGACCTGGAGGGAATTTTATATTCTTAGGGAAGAGGGGAAGGCTGTGGAAGGAGCCAGGGCCAGAAGGCCCAATTCTTTATCTGGAGGTGCAATGGGGAGATAGATTATGGTGCAGATTATTCCTAAATTCCTGCTTTCCTAACTAGGGAAACTTAACTGTACCTCAAGAGATGTCATTAATTCCTCCATGTTAGGGAGCCCATATTTAAGTAAATATACCATTAGTATCTAAATTTATTTGCCTAATGTTTCTTGTTTTTAATTTATATATATGTTATTAAGGCTAATACATCTGCAAATTATCTGCATTGCTGGAATTAGTGCATGGGTGTTGTAAACGTGAACATTAAAGCCTATTATTATTAGGGCCCTAAATGTAGCTCTGCCAGAAGGTTTGGATACTTCTAAAGAGATTGTATTAAGATTAGTAGGAGGATAACCTATGATCTTCAAATATCCTATGGACATAGGAAAGAATGCAAACAGCTTTTTTCTTGTAATCTAGAAAGGGAGTCAGAAATATCAGATTGTTGATATTTCTTTTTCATGACGGACATTTTTCCCTGACCCAGTAGGTCACTAGCTTGCATTTTAATCCCAAGAAAGTGGTTGACTGCAGAATATTCCAATTAAAGGTTGATCTTGCTAGATATCTAGCCTAATCTTGAAACCAGTTAACTTTACATAATTATTCATAACTTAGCGTCATGTAAGAGTCCTTCGGTTTTTCAGAAAAATATCAGGTAAGTCCTCATTATCAGCCTGTCCGTTAAAATGTGTGTGGTTTGATTGTATGTCAAACCATTGAAATAACTAAAAATTAGCTGGGAAGGACTGATTTTGTACAACAGCTGGATCATATACTTATCATGGCTGTCCCTAAAGAATTAAACCAAGAACATTGCCACATACTGTTTTACATTCAGACTTGTACTGGGAATGTCCTTAGACACAAAACAAGAATGAAACCAGAAAAAAAAAAGTCCTTTGAAACTGGACATTGGAGACATGCATTAGTTGCATTCTATTGTCAGAGACCAATGAGCACAGCTTGGATTTGGCCTTACATTAAATGGGGAAATTCATTCTTGGGTTAAGACTTTGTTTTTAGGAGCAATCTCTAGCTTAGTTTTGATCAGGTCTTGAATCAGACAGCAATGGAGAAAAGGTCCTGTAAGGTCCATGTTTAAAACAAGAATCTTCCTGCAGATGCCACTTAGTTAGTATCCCAATGGGCCATAGCATTTTCTGCCATTATGTTTGTTTTAATCACCGATACCTATGCAGCCCATAAACTAAATTATACTGCCGCTACATCATGTAGCTATCAGTTAAAATTCTTACCAGGGGCTGACCCAACGCCACATTTTTGGGCAAGAGGGCTGAAAACCCGCATCTACTTCTAAACATTTTTGGAGTGTCAGACCAGCAAACAGGGGAGGTGGATGTTGGTTAGGGATGCAATCATGTTCCTCCTCTCCCCCTTACAGCTCTCGTTCTATCCCTTCATCTCACAGCTGTCACTTTCTCCCGGCCTGCCTCTCTCTTACAGCTTGGTGATCTCACTGCCTGTCTCTCTCACAACTAGGGCAGTTCAAGGGCATTAGGCCCCTAGGTGAATCTTCAGCCTTGCGACCCCATCCCCATCCTGCCTCCTCCACAATATACTTACCTGGCAGCCGCTCTAGCACCCTCCTCCTGACCATGGCCGCTATCTGGCTCCAGCCACACCCTCATTTTGACAGACTTAGCCCTGACACCAGCATTCATTCCTGTCTCTCTCCCCTACACTCTTCCCAAGCTATGCCCTTTCTCTCTTTCATTCCCATCAAGCATCATGCTGTCCCCCCACCCCATGCCTAGCATCCCCTATTTCCTCCTATCCTCGGCCCAGCCCAGCAATACTATTAAATATGTTGTACATAATTTTTCAAGTGATCAGGGAAGGGGGACCTCCTTTTCCTATTCTTACCCCCTTGCTGCTACCAACTGTCCATTCCTCTCTTTTCCAGCATTTTGATCTCCTGCTCTTTTCCCCAGAATCTATTCTCCTGCCTCTTTTCTCCCACCTTCCTAGAATTCACAATCCTTCTATCTCCCCTTCCTCAACATTCCCCCCTTCTGCTTCTTTTCTCCTCTTCACCCAGCATCTGCCCTGCCTCCTTCTCCTTCTCCATCATTTGTTCCCTTCTCCAGCATCCATTCAAACTTGTCTCCCCAATTTCCCAGCCATCTAACCTCTGCCTTTCCCCTTCCTCAGAATTCATCCCCATCTCCCACTCCCTCTCCCCAGCATTTGCCTCTGGCTTTCCTATCCCTCTCCAGCACACACACCTCCTTGCCTCCCTCTCCTTCAGCCTCTGTCCATTGCTTCTACCTCTCGCCCAGCATCTGCCTCTTCCCCTTCCTCCCTCCCTCATCATCTATCCCCCCTGCTTCTCCTGCTCTTCCTTTCCCAGCATCTACCCACTTCCTCTCCTCCTATCCTTCCCAACGTCTGCCTCTTGATTCTTCCTCCCTTCCCCTTCCTATGCTCTCCTCTTCAAGTTACCGAACATAGGAGGCTTTCCCCGCCACTCCTCATTGCTTTGTCTGGTACCTTTTTTTGTGCAGCCCTGCAAACCTGTTCAAAATCTGTGGGCTGGCTTTTTTTTTGCTTCTGATCTCACGCCTGGGCCATTCTCTCAGGCTAGAAGTGGTCTTCTATAAGTGGTCAATCTCTCAATCACACACACACACATATGCACTCTCTCTCTCTCCACCTTCCTTCCTGCTCTGTGTGGAACTAAAGACTACCTTTTAAGGAGGCACTGAGATAGGCTTGCTTATAGTTGACAGACAATTCTCTCCTTGTCTGGTACCAGCTCTGGCCTGGTGTGTGCAGCAGAGGTCCTCATGTTTCCAGGAGAAGCACCTCCCTATGGAGCAGAAATGACTCAGAGCTCTTCTGTGGCAGCAGGCAAGGATTCTTTACTTCGGAAGCTGGGATAGAAAACAACAGACATTTTGAGGTCCATATTCAAAAGCATTTAGCTGGATAACTCAGAATTATCCAGCTAAATTAAGATTTGGGCACTTATCTGACTAAATCTAGCCAGCTAATAGGGTCATTCATCAAATGCGTTACGGCGTTAACGCATGCCAGAGTAATGCTAGCACATGGCGTGAATGCAAAGTTTGGGAAGGGGTGGGATTAGGGAGGAGTTTTAGCAGGCTTTATTAAAATGAGGGGCAATATTGCATGGTTTTTAATGCTGGAAATACTACACCTTTTTTTCTTAAGCTGTAAGGCAGTTCTTGAAAAATTGTATTTCAGGGAGAGAGAGAGAGAGAGAGAGAGAAATCTATAAGCCCTCACAGTATGCAACTATTTATATGCCTATAGGAGGACCAGCTAATAGCTCGAGGTGAAATGTTGGTGGTAGTTTAGGGTTTAGGGGCCACGTTTACATGCAGAGTGAGACGTACGAACAGCAGAGTACACCTCGGTGAAGATTTGACATCATTTGGGAGCGAGGAAAGTCTCACAAAGTTGAAATTTTACTATGTTATCTCGCCCTAGCTTGATGGTGCCCTGTTACAGATTTTGGAAGTGAAAGTTCAAATGTATCTGGTATTCTATCAATATAAATATAAGATCTTTTTCCTTTCTGCATTCTTTGTAAAAAATTTTTTTATTTACTGCATTTTAAATGGAAGATACTGAAAGACAGTGTTTATATTAGTTCAATACTGCACTATCTAGATTGTTCAAAATATCAATTTGCTTCTTCTCTGGCTATATTGCTTCCATTATTGCTGTATCTGGTTTTTATTTTTAATCTGGCCTAGCGCGGTTTGCTGCTTATATTTTTTTAGACATTTCTTTGAAAGAAGGTTTCACCATGCATAAGATTGCCATCGCGCTCCAGGGTCAACTAGCGAGGGGGTGATCCAGTCCTGGTTTTGCCCCCTTGCTTGTAATTGTGGGAAACCCACAATTACAGATCTAGTCATGTAAGGGGGCAAAACCAAGACTGGGATCAGCTTGTTTGGTTCACAAGGGGTGAAAGTAGCAAGCCTTACTATAAATAATGGTCATATGCCCTATTTTAAAAACATCCTTTCGCTTGTCACCTGCCTGTGCTTTATTTTCACTTTACATAGCATCAGTGGAAGGTCTGCACAGGCTTGTCACGAAGACTGGCACAGCAGTACTAGGGTTGCCAGCTCCTGAGAGAGCTTTTTACTGACAATCTGCCAGATTTTTACTGACAAACCTAATTGTTTAACAGACACACTTTTTACCATTGCCTTTTCCACACAGCTGCATTTACTATGCCAAGATACGCCTGGTTTATGCATTGAGACGTAGTCCAAAACATCCTGATTAGTGCAGCCCCCGCAGAGCCTGAGACAATGGCACTGGAGACAGGCCCCATGGCTCATGAGGCTTTTACTGACATTAAATTATGTTTAAGGGATGTCAATATCTACAGCAGTGGCGTAGCCACGGGTGGCCTGGGTGGGCAGGTGCCCACCCACTTAGACCCAGGCCCACCCAACTGGCACCGGAACTGCAAGGCCTGTCGCGGGATCCCCATCCCCGCGACAGCCGAACAAGAGAACCCACGCCTCGCGCCGCCATCACGGCACACATGGGGAAGCGCTGCTGCGGCCGTATGGCCAACCGGTCTTCCTGTTGAGGGGGGGAGCGGAAGCGCTGCGGGCAGCTTCCGCTTCCTCCCCCCAAATGCAGGAAGATCAGCTGCCTCTCCTGCTGCCACCCGTTCTCCTGCTATCTTCGGGCCCGCCGAACTTCCTGTTTGGGGGGAGCGGAAGCGCCGCGCAACAGCTTCCGCTTTCTCCCCCAAAGCAGGAATATCAGCTGCCTCTCCTGCTGCCACCACGGCCTCCTGCTATCTTACGGGCGTCGGGCCTTATGGGCCGCC
Organism: Rhinatrema bivittatum; assembly: GCF_901001135.1. Taxonomy (NCBI): domain Eukaryota; kingdom Metazoa; phylum Chordata; class Amphibia; order Gymnophiona; family Rhinatrematidae; genus Rhinatrema; species Rhinatrema bivittatum. Next base: position 130,009,308 of record NC_042618.1, on the reverse strand, counting down.
GATCTTCTGCTTGGGGGGGAGGGAGGAAGCGGACGTTGTGCGCTGCGCTTCACGCTCCCCCCCCCCCCGACAGGAGTTCGGACGCCGAAATAGCAGGGAGTCCGGTGGCAGCAGGAGAGGGGGCAGCTGATCTTCCTGCTCTGGGGGAGAAAGCGGAAGCTGTGCACGTGCTTGAATGTATATGTGTGGATGAGAATGGGAGTGTGTGTGGGTGAAAACTGGAGCCTGGGTGTGTATGTGGGGTGAGAATGGAAGCTTGAATATGTGGGTTGAATGGGAGCTCGAATGTGTTGTATTGTGGTTGAGAATGGGAGCCTGGGTTTGTGGGTGGGTGAGAATGGGAGCTTGAATGTGTGTATATATGGGTGAGAATGAGAGCCTGGGTTTGTGTGGGTGGGTGAGAATGGAAGCTGGAATATGTGGATAAGAATGGGTGCTTGAATGTGTGTATGTGTGGGTGAGAATAGTACCCTTAAATGTGTATATGTTGGATGAGAATGGGAGCTTGAAGATGTGTGGGTGAGACTGGGAGGCATGGGTTTGTGGGTGAGAATGGGAGTCTGGGTTTATGTGTGGTGGGTGAGAATGGTTGCCTGGATTGTGCGTCTGTGGTGTGCATAAGAATATAAGCCTGGGGAGGGGTGAGCAACAGTAAGAACTTGAATGTGAGCTTGGGGGGGGGGAGAGCATATGAGAGTGAGAGCTTGAGTGTGTGAGGGGGAGTCTGTGAGAGAAAGCATGTGTGTGTGTGTGTGTGTGTGTGTGTGTGTGTGTGTGTGGAAGGGAAGAAGACAGTAATAGAAGAAAGACACTGAAAAGGAATTAGGAAATGACCTATAAGGGAAAAAATGGGAAAAAGAGACCAGGACCACTGATTAGAAAAATACAAAGATCAGACAACAAAGGTAAAAATATATATCTATATTTTGAGATGTTAGCAATTTAAATATAAGCAACACAACCGCTCTCTCAAAATTTATGGACAGGTAGGAGCCGTGTATAAAATCGTAATAATAGAAGGCTAAAGTACCACAAATCACCGTGAATTATGTTTGTATCATTAAGTAAACCTCATACTTAGGCGTAGATGTGAATGCTATGCTGCATAATTTGGCATTATTTATCAGTAAAAAAAACAACTAGTAGACTGCATGCCTACAGCCCACCCATGTTAACCTTGTGCCCACCCAAAAAATCAATTCTGGCTACGCCACTGATCTACAGTACCTGAATGTGATCCCGCTTTGAAATTCCTGGAAAAAAAAAAACAAACAAACAGAATATAAATCAAATAAATAATTATTTTGTTCCGTATTTTAAGCGGCTGTCAGTAACTTTACAGACAGCTGGCAACCCTGTACGATACCTCCGATTTATTCAGATTCATAGAGTGGATGTGACTATGAAGGGACTTTTAAAAAAAGTCGATGTTTCTTTCTCATCAGAAATCAAAAGACAAATGAGAACAAAATAAAAAAACAGACGTCTTCATGAGTTTTATGTAATTAATGATTTTTAAAATGTGTTTTTGCTTTGACAAGAAGTGCTAGAGACTAATGGAGGTTGAATCAAGGTAGGGAACAGCGAAAAAGGGAGGCGGGGCTATGGGTGGAGACATGTTTCTCACTGCGGCTTTGGTTCTGCTTTGCTGTTGCCAAGAGTAAAACGAAGGTTTGATTATACCTGGATCATGGTTTGTGCACCTCGAAAGCCTCAGATAACAGATCCCCCCCCCCCCCCGTGCTACCATTTGTGTTACACAAGCCTTCTTTTTATAATGTAAAATAAAAAATTAAAACCCAGTGAGGCGTATGACTCAAACAGAAAGTTAAATGTGCCTTTCACTAGTAGTAGAATCCCCACCAGAGGGCATTACGGTGTGTGGGAAAAAACAGAAGGGAGAGAAAGAGATTGCCACAAAGAGGAGAATGATTTCACTGAACCTCTGTGTACCAAGTCTCCCCTGCTGACCAGGTTGAGGTTTCCCAGTGCATATTTTTAGCGTCTGCCAGTCTTGCATGGCCTCTAGTTTATGCATGAATTCATAAAAGATAAGATTAAAACAAGAACAAAGGCTGGATCCTGTCCCTGAGGTTCTCCTCTAGGGGAACTGGCACAATGAGCCAAATGTTTGACATATTTTTTCAGCCTGAAGCTTTTGCTGCAGATGCTCTGCACAGGAAGGGAAGCCACAGCACCAGAAAAAGCTTCAAAAGATAGTGTGGAGCCTTGTGGTTAAGACAGTGAGGTGCTCTGGCAGGGTCTTGCTCTGAGAAGACCTGGGAACATGCACAGCAGAAGCAGACGCTGCCTCACCTGCTTCTGGCAACTGAACAGGTCCTCCTCCTCCTCCTCCTTACTGGTGCTGTCTGCAACCTGCCCCAATTTCTCAGAAAAGATTGTGCTGCCACAGCCCCAGGGAAGGGAAGGGAGGCTTGAACTGTCAGGTGCAAGCAAAGTCTAACCGTGCAAATGTGCCCTTGAACCGAGCAGGAGCACATCACAGCAAAGCTGGCAATTCTCTGTCTGGGAAGGAACACTCTAATTCCATTTGCTTGGCCAAAACCGATGCCAGTTTTCCCTTTTTTCTCCCCTGAACTTCCCCTATTGTAATGCACTTTACTAGACTCTCCCTCGTTTCTCTTCCAGGCCTCCTTAAGATCATTCAAACTTCAGTCTGTATACAGAAGCAATATCACACACACTTCATTCTACAGTAGCATCTTGATAATAATGCAAGGAAACGGAGAGATAAAAAATGTTACAAATTATTTTTTAGAACCAGAGAAAATGTGCAAGACAAGCCTATTCAGCCTATGCCACGTAGGGGTTATTTCTGATGGAAAATCCAAAGCAAATATAGATGATGCATGTATGTTGGTATCATTTACAACCATCTTTCATGTCTGCTCAAGCATATGACAGATCTCTAGCAGAGTTGACCTGTTTTGTTATACCCTGGAACTTTTTTTTATCACAATGTTCATGATTTATTGAGTATTTTCTCCCATTTTGTGCCTCTCCTGCAAGTGTGTCTTCCATAGTAAGAATAATAAAAAGATGAGCTGCTTTTTCCTTAAATTCAAGAGTGCCTTAATGATTGGCCTGGTGGCTCCTGTGGCAGCTGGCAAGTGATGTGCATTGTCCTGTATAAGGTCCTTGATTCGATCCCCTAATCTGATTTTATGCTTCCTGGGTTGGCTAGGGATGCTGATGAGTCAGCGTTCACAGTGCCTAATGGTAGTGGGAGGGGAGGTGAATTATGGTCATTGCTTAAGTGTGACACCTGATGGGCCAGATTCAGGTCCTAGGATTGCACAGTTACAGAAAAAGCTCGGTTTGCATGGATCCTGGTCCAGGATCACCACTACAATGACTAGACTAGGTATGTTGGGGGCTGGGACGTTGCTAAAAAGGTAGTGGAAAAATCCCTAGGTAAATTATGAAAGAAGGCTCACAGTGTCAGATTTCAGCCCTGGTTCCAATTGAGCTAGAAGCAAAAGCTGCCAGGTCAAACAAAAAAAAAATAGAGAGCCTTCAGCAAGATGTGAAACCAAAGTGAGTGATACAACCACATGGTAGTGTCCTATCATTTTCTGCAAACCATACACTTTGCTGGAGCTGCATTTTACAATTGTTCAATGTTGTTTTACATAATCAGGTCATATACAGTTCCCATCACATTTAATTACAATTAACTATGCAAATCACTGTCTGTATATCAGATCCACCCAGTACTTGATTCAAATGCAGCCTAGAGAACATGTGCTTTTATATGTGTACGCCCAATTTTGTAATAACTGTTTTCTGTTATTGGGCGTTACTTCTGTCTCACTTGATTAATTGCATTTGATACACAGTATAGCGCTTTTTCTTCACTCTTCTCTTGATCTGTCTTCATTTTTCAGGACATGTAGTATACCTACCTAGTTTATAACACAAGAGAGGATCTATGGCCAGTGGGAAGCTGGGTGGGGGTATTCCTGTACTAGAGTAGCACAATACAGTCCGGCCCTGACATTGATAGTGTCTAAACATACTTAAAGGTCCATATTCAGACACAGTCTGGCTAGCAAAGTTAGCGATAAACTTATCCGGCTTACTTTGGAGGGTACATTCAATAGTGAAACTGCACTACTGATATAGCCGGCTATCTTAAAATTAGCTGCTTATCTATAGCCTCCCTAACTTTAGGACAGCTCTTTGGGCCCGACCAGACATAAGCCGGCTAAGTCATCCGGCTAACTCGAATATTGGATTTAGTCAGCTAACTTACCCTTAGATTCATCAAATTGTTAGTAGAAACTGCTTTGTACAAATCATCTCCTCTTGTTGGTAATTTTCGTTTATTCAAATGATAGAAATTCATCAGTCCATATCAAATTTGCAGTTAATTCCTCTGACTGTGTATGTAAACCACACTCAAAACCCCCCTCCCCCCCCCCACCTCTCTCTCACACATTTTCCCTGGCTAACGCAACTCCTCCCACATTTGCTTAATCTTCTTCCCATTTATGCCTCTGGAATACTCCTAACTTACCCCTAGATTATTCAAAGCGCTATAAAATATAGCGAAAATAGTGCCCGTCATATAAAAGGAGGGCTGTTTTAGGGTAATTTTCCAGGTACCCGCATAGCAATTTTATTGCATTTTGGGCGGCTGGAGAGAGAAGAGAGAGAAAGTGACCCTTTATAAGGCTCTCATGTAAGTAATCTATTTATACAACTGTAAGAGGGGGCACTACTAACACAGGGGTGAGATTTAGTGGTGGTGTGCTGTAGGGATGTGAATCGGGCTTCAGACGATTGAAAATATCGTACGATATTTCAAAATGGTCAGAAATCGGGGGCTCCCCCAAAACGATAGGAAAACTTCATGATATTATTTGTGGGGGTTCTCTTATCGTTTTGGGGGTGGGCAGGAAAAGCGGAACACAAAAAATAACCCTAAACCCACCCCGACCCTTTAAAACTAATCCCTTAGCTTCCCCCATCCTCCCGACCCCCCAAAAAACCTTTTACAGGTACCTGGTGGTCCAGTGGGGGTCCCGGGAGCGATGGTGCCGGCCATCCAGTGCTTCCTCCATGTGACAGGGGCTGGCCAATGGCACGGATACCCTGTCACATGGTAAGGGCAAAGGCCATCGGCGCCATTTTTATTAGTGGCAGCCGACGGCCCCGAGAGTGGGAGAATCGCTCTCGGGACCCCCACTGGACCACCAGGTACCTGTAAAATGTTTTTTTTGGGGGGTCGGGAGGGTGGGGGAAGCTAAGTGATTAGTTTTAAAGAGTCGGGTGGTTTTTTTTTGTTTATTGTCTCGGGCGCAGCCGATAAACAAAACCGCGATCGGGCCGGATGAAAAAAAAAACACGATGTGAATCGGAACCGATTCCGGTTCCGATTCACATCTCTAGTGTGCTGGGTTTTGGGGGGCAGATTTACATGCACAGTTAGAGGTACGAACAGTACAGTAGACATCCGTGAAGATTGTATGTAATTTGGAATGATGAAATGTATACAAATATCACCAGTACTCTGTACCTCCTCACTGGCTGTCACCGCTCACCAGCACTGTATACTTTGCCATTGGATCTCACCCCTTACCAGCACTCCATGCCCCATCACTGGTTCTCTATCCACTCTTTCAACTAGCTGCCAATGGTAGTATGAAGAGCAGTGCCACTGTTTACCCAGGTGTTCTTTCTTTCCCTTAAGAGAATGGTTCTACATAAAACAGGGAGTGCATAAGGAAAGGGAGGCGAGAAGCAGCAGATTCCATGGGAAAAGCAGCACAGTTCCTGTTTTGTTCCCAGCCAGCGCACTTTCTACTGTATCACTTTGCATAAGCAGTGTTTTCAGTCTTCTTCATTGCAAGCTCTCCTGCCGTTCCAGAAGAGGGGCAGAGGCAGATGAACAAGGATCAGAGGCAGATGGAGGTGGGGTAATGAGACGACCTGAGAATTTGGGATAAAAGGTGTCCAATACACATATCTTGGAACTTTTGAGTTCTGGTCAGCCTGAGATTGGCTGGATTTGGAGGGAAGAAGGTTGCATGCAAAGGAATTTTAAATCATGTGCACAATTGTGCATGTGTAATTTAAAATACACCTACTGCAAATATGTGTGATCCTAATTTTAAGCGCTTACATAAGCAAATGTAAGTCACGTATCTTCCTTAGAACTTTATCGGCTTTAACATGCGCACTTAAGTGGATTTTAAAACATGTTTGTGAAGGACAATCCCAGTTTTACCATTAGTCCACCAGTTTGCCCAGTCCATCTCCAGGTCATCTTGATCCCTCTCGATCTTCAGCCTCACTCTCCCCAGTTTACCCAGAACACTTGCTTGCATATATGGGCTTTTTAATTGAATAAACTATTTTAAACTTCACCCCTAAGTCTTTACCAAGTATTTTCATAGCAAACTTTCATGCATAAATTAGGTTTGAAAATGCTGGGGTAATTGGCCAAGTATGTGCAACAAATTATCTCAAACATTTATACTTGCTTCAAACAGGGTGTGACTTATGTGAGGTAACTTACAAGCATGGAAATAATTTTATAACAGCCCCCACAGGGCCAAAGTCCATTTATAGATAGTTCATGCAAATTCCATCTTTAATTTTCAAAATGGGTTGCACATGTAAGTCTACTCTGAAAACTGAATATGCATATACCATAGTCTCACTAAGAGGCACATGGGCAATTGCTCATACATTTTGGAGCATCGCTCACAGGTTTTACATGGTCGCCTACATAGGTTTTTCTTTGTGCTATATACAGCAATGCAATGCTAATACTGGCACTCAAAAATTGTTGGTTTAAAAATTTGTTGCTCACCCAAACAAAAATGTGCACACACCTAGACACTCCTTGGAGGGAGCATTGGTGTAAACTCCTGCGCAACATGCAGTCACACATTTAAGCATGCTGGGGGCAGGTGCATATGTGTACAGATGTGCTTACATGCATGCTTTAGAAAATTGAAAGTATGCACATAACTGGTTTCCCTCCCATCTCCACCCCTGGTAATGCCTCTGTCTAGTACATGCAAAATTGCTTCAGCATATACTTTTATGCATACAGTCGCCAGGGTAAAAAGCCATTATACACACAAGAATACTTTCAAAAATATTAACCCCTGTTCTTTTAGAAATAAAAGATATGCACATAAGTCATAGCTACATACAACCTTGCCTCTTGAATGTCTCTCCTCAGTGTCCATAAAAGTAAATGTGAAACTAGGTTGCACATGTACTTTATGTGCACTGCCCCTGATTTAGCATCAAAACAACACTTAAATGCATAAAGAAGATTTTGTGCATGTAAAGTGGATAAAATAAAAGGAAAAATTGAGAGAGAAACAGAGATCATGACAGCAGGTTATCATACAGCCCATCTAGTCTACAAATCCACATCACCTGCTCAAATTTCTAGTTGTATTTTCTCTCTCAGGGATCCTCTTTGCTTTAATTCTGATACTGTTCTTGTCTCTACCACCTAATAGTGATAATAACATCTCTGCAATAGTAAAAAAATCCTTCTACAAAATCCACATGTTGAAAAAACTAAAACCCCTACTTTACAATAACATCTTCTGTACAGTTCTACAAGCTTTAATCTTAACAGGACTAGACTACCGTAACTCCCTCTATCTAGGTCTTCAAGATGTTGTACTTCACCCTCTTCAATTGGTCCAAAACACCTCTGCTCGTCTTGTCACAATTTCACACCGTAGAGATCACATTACCACGATTCTCCAAGCTCTCCATTGGCTTACAATCCGACAATGTATACAATTCAAAGTCCTGACAATAATTCATAACTTCATTACAACCCATCTACAATATGTTCCTTCCTAAGTTTCTATCAACTGCCACGCCAATTATGTTCAATTGATAAATGCTTATTACAAGTTCCTACTGTCAAGATGGCTAGACTGGACCTTACAAGAAAATACACCATTTTGGTCGCAGGTCCTACTCTCTACAACTCTCTCTACAACTCTATTAGGGGGTTATTTTCTAAAGCTATCGCACGCGTGCAATAGCTAGATAGCTAGTGCACGCGTGCGGTAGCTAGCTCAGGGCAGAGTCATCCCCGGAAGAGGAGGAGTTGGGGCGGCAGCGGGGCTGATGCCGTGAAGACTGCGCCAACAGCGAAAGGAAAGCACCTTTATCTCTGTCAGTTTTGTGCTGAATATCCATGGTAACGGGGGGGGGGGGGGGGGCGGGGGAGCGAAGCAGGGGGCGGTCCTGCGCTAGCTGGCAGTGATCTCACCTCCGTGGTGCGATCGCTGCCGGCGTCACGCCAAATAACTACACCATAAAAGGTGTAGTTATTCGGCGCAAAACTGACAGCAATAAAGGTGCTTACCTTTCGCTGTTGGCGGAGTCTTCGGGGCGTCAGCCCCGGTGCCGCCCCGACTCCTCCTCTTCCAGAACTGACTCCACCCTGAGCTAGCTATTGTACACGTGAGCTATATATTTAGAAAATAACCCCCTTAGTGACGGTGTACAACATATTTTGCTACTATAACTGCTGTTTCTCAGAATTATACAGAGTTTTTCCTGCTCATTCATTTGTTGGAAGTCTTTGATTTTCTCTGTTAGTTTTGGGAAATGAGCATTGCTGATATCTTTGTGTTTTGTACAGTACAGGAGGAAATACATTTCTGTTTCTATTTCTTCAGTGTTGCATTGCATGCAGTGTTTGGCTTCTGGGGGTTTCCAGTTCAACTATTGTCTGCATATTATTATTTCTAATTTTTGGTCACATATTTTCTATTTGATGTGGGGTTTGTCTGTGCTTTGTGTATGTGACCAGGGTGAGAAATTCTGCTAGCGTGAAGATTCTGCATAGGGATCTTTGGAAGTCCAGCTTGTTCTGTCATAAACTCTCACTCACCCACTCTCTCACTCACACTCTCACACAGATACCACAACAGTGCCAGCTGTAGGCTAACTTGTTCCCTGTGTGGAAACTGAAATTGATGCCCCCCCCCCCCCCGCCCCTTGCTGGCAGCTCCAGTCCAGCACTCCCTCCTTTGGCAGTGCTGGTGGCTTTGGCACAGTATACTCATCTCTCCTCTGCTGGTAGGATTTTCAGGCCCAAAAGTGAGTAATGAGTTGGGCCTGGTTGTCTGTACTTTGCAGTGAGAAGATCTAAAACAAGAATAGTGCTAAGAAAGAAAGGATATTGCCTCTCCCTCTCTCTATCTCACACATACCTGATGTCTGGCTATAAATGCAAATCAATCAGCCAGAAATGTTAAAGGAACTAGAAGAAGGGTAAAAGATACCAATAATTTCTCAACTTTTTTTTTTTTTTTTTAATAGACGAAAAAAGCAAGATAGAAGCTGATAGATGCATCATGTGACTGCAATGTAATGCTTTCAAAAGATAGGCAATATTACAATTAAGAACATAAGAAAATGCCATACTGAGTCAGACCAAGGGTCCATCAAGCCCAGCATCCTGTTTCCAACAGTGGCCAATCCAGGCCATAAGAACCTGGCAAGTACCCAAAAACTAAGTCTATTCCATGTTACCATTGCTAATGGCAGTGGCTATTCTCTAAGTGAACTTAATAGCAGGTAATGCACTTCTCCTCCAAGAACTTATCCAATCCTTTTTTAAACACAGCTATACTAACTGCACTAACCACATTCTCTGGCAACAAATTCCAGAGTTTAATTGTGCGTTGAGTGAAAAAGAACTTTCTCTGATTAGTTTTAAATGTGCCTCATGCTAACTTCATGGAGTGCCCCCTAGTCTTTCTACTATCCGAAAGAGTAAATAACCGATTCACATCTACCCGTTCTAGACCTCTCATGATTTTAAACACCTCTATCATATCCCCCCTCAGTCATTTCTTCTCCAAGCTGAAAAGTCCTAACCTCTTTAGTCTTTCCTCATAGGGGAGTTGTTCCATTCCCCTTATCATTTTGGAAGCCCTTCTCTGTACCTTCTCCATCGCAATTATATCTTTTTTGAGATGCGGCGACCAGAATTGTACACAGTATTCAAGGTGCGGTCTCACCATGGAGCGATACAGAGACATTATGACATTTTCCGTTTTATTCACCATTCCCTTTCTAATAATTCCCAACATTCTGTTTGCTTTTTTGACTGCTGCAGCACACTGAACCGACAATTTCAATGTGTTATCCACTATGACACCTAGATCTCTTTCTTGGGTTGTAGCACCTAATATGGAACCCAACATTATGTAATTATAGCATGGATTATTTTTCCCTATATGAATCACCTTGCACTTATCCACATTAAATCTCATCTGCCATTTGGATGCCCAATTTTCCAGTCTCACAAGGTCTTCCTGCAATTTATCACAATCTGCTTGTGATTTAACTACTCTGAACAATTTTGTGTCATCTGCAAATTTGATTATCTCACTCGTCGTATTTCTTTCCAGATCATTTATAAATATATTGAAAAGTAAGGGTCCCAATACAGATTCCTGAGGCACTCCACTGTTTACCTATTTCCACTGTGAAAACTGACCATTTAATCCTACTCTCTGTTTCCTGTCTTTTAGCCAGTTTGCAATCCTCGAAAGGACATCACCACCTATCCCATGACTTTTTACTTTTCCTACTTCATTCAGAAGAAGGCATAAAAAACAGAACAGGAAAGAGTAATACTACATGGTCTGATTCATGCTTTTTCAAAAACCAAGGCTAGCATCCTAAATTTATAATAGAACAATTTTTTGATGGATAGAATCTATCTGATGTCCTCACTTTGAACAAAGATGGAAAAGAATTCAAAGAAACATAGAAACATGGAAATGATGGCAGAAAAGGACCAAATGATCCACCCAGACTGCCCAGCAAGCTTATGCCAGTATCTGCTGTATTTTTCAGGTTACCCTCATGCTTATCAATTTCCCAGACCGTAAAACCTAGGGCCCTCGGATGCTGTCCAAATCCAATTTTCCCTAACCCTTGCCATGGATGCAGAGACAATGATGGAGCTGCATCAAAAGTATCAGGCTTAATGATTAAGGGTAGTAAAACCTCTTCAGCAAGTTACCCCCATGTTTATTTGTTCCCCAAACCATAAAAGTTGGGATCCTCATGGTTGCTTTCTGAATCCAATTCCCCTTTTCCCGCTGCTGTTGAAACAGAGAGCAATAATGGAGTTGCATTAAGCCTTGATACTGTCATTTGTTAAGGATAGCAACTAGGGATGTGCAGCCCGAAAGTTTATGTTCATAAGTCCATAAGTCGAATGGGGGGCTCATTTGCGGTCAATATGGACATATGGAGAATTCCATAAGTTGAGTCTATGTCCATATGTGCAAATAAAAATTTAAATAAAAATTTAAACCCCTCACCCTCCTTAATCCCCCCCAAAACTTACCAAAATTCCCTGGTGGTCCAGCGGGGAGTCAGGAAGCCATTCCTCCCAGTGGTTTTGCGAGGAGCACGTGACGTCCGCGTCACGTCGATGACGCGGCCGTCACATGGTCCACCGGGGTTCCGCTCCCGGAGCCCTCGTTTTGAACAAACTGAACTTTTGGCCAGCTTGGGGGGGTCAGGAGGCCCCCCCAAGCTGGCCAAAAGTGCCTTTTGGGCCCAACGAGGGGTCCGGGAGCGGACCCGAGGGGAATCACGTGACGTCCGCGTCACTCCGTCGTGACGCCGACGTAACGTGGTCCATCGCGGTTCCGCTCCCGGACCCCTCGTTGGGCCCAAAAGGCACTTTTGGCCAGCTTGGGGGGGCCTCCTGACCCCCCCAAGCTGGCCAAAAGTGCCTTTTGGGCCCAACGAGGGGTCCGGGAGCGGACCCGAGGGGAATCACGTGACGTCCGCGTCACTCCGTCGTGACGCCGACATCACGTGGTCCATCGCGGTTCCGCTCCCGGACCCCTCGTTGGGCCCAAAAGGCACTTTTGGCCAGCTTGGGGGGGCCTCCTGACCCCCCCAAGCTGGCCAAAAGTGCCTTTTGGGCCCAACGAGGGGTCCGGGAGCGGACCCGAGGGGAATCACGTGACGTCGGCGTCACTCCGTCGTGACGCCGACGTCACATGGTCCATCGCGGTTCCGCTCCCGGACCCCTCGTTGGGCCCAAAAGGAACTTTTGGCCAGCTTGGGGGGGTCAGGAGGCCCCCCCAAGCTGGCCAAAAGTTCAGTTTGTTCAAAATGAGGGCTCCGGGAGCGAAATCCTGGTAGACCACGTGACGGCCGCGTCACGTCGATGACGCGGCCGTCACGTGGTCCACCGGGATTTCGCTCCCAGAGCCCTCGTTTTGAACAAACTGAACTTTTGGCCAGCTTGGGGGGTTCAGGAGGCCCCCCCAAGCTGGCCAAAAGTTCCTTTTGGACCCAACGAGGGTTCCGGGAGCGGAACCGCGATGGACCACGTGACGTCGGCGTCACGACGGAGTGACGCGGACGTCACGTGATTCCCCTCGGGTCCACTCCTGGGACCCTCACGGAACTTTTGGCCAGCTTGGGGAGTTTTGGTAAGTCTTGGGGGGGGGATTAAGGAGGGTGAGGGGTTTAAATTTTTATTTAGATCAACAATCGCGATTTCCAACGTATTCAACATAGCTATGTTGAATAAGTTGGAAATCCGATCGTTTACGCCTCATCATTTTTTTAAGTTAAAAAAAAAAAATAAGTTGCGTTTTCCATTTAAGTTCAAAACGAATGCACACCCCTAATAGCAACTGCCACACCAGCAAGTTACCCACATGCACTCTTTTCTTTAATGTCATCCTCTAGCCTTTAGGGATCCACAGTGTTTATCCCAAGCCCCTTTGAACTCCTTCACTGTTTTAGTCTTCATCACCTCCTCCAGAAGGGCATTCCAGGCATTGACCACCCTCTCCGTGAAGAAATATTTCCTGACACTGGTTCTGAGTCATCCTCCCTAGATTTCTTTCCAACAGAAAAGGTTTGACAATTGTGCATCATTAAAACTTTCAGGTATCTGAAGGTCTGGATCATATATCCCCTGCACCTCCTCCCTTTCAGGATATACATATTCATATCATTCAGCCTCTCCTCATAAGTCTTCCAATGCTGACCCCTCATCAATTTGGTCACTCTTCTTTGGGCCACCTCTATTCTGTCTTTATCCTTTTTGAGATACGGGCACCAGTACTAAATGTAATACTCCAGGTGAGGCCTCACCAAGGACCTGTAGAAGGGCATTATCACCTCCTTTTTCTTACAGGTTATTCCTCTCGCTATGCAGCCCAGCATTCTCCTGTCTTTAGCTATTGCCTTGTCACATTGATTTACCGCCTTCAGATCACCAGGTACTATCACATCAAGGTCCCTCTCCCATTCTGTGCACATTAGCTTTCTCTGCCCATCACATACAGCTCTTTTGGATTGCCACACCCCAGAAGCATGACTCTGCACTTCTTGGCATTGAATCCCAGCTGCCAAATCTTCAACCCCTTTCAAGCTTTCTTAAATCACTTTTCATTCTCTCTACTCCTTCAGGCATGTCCACTCAATTACAGATCTTAGTATCATCCGCAAATAGACAAACTTTACCTTCTATTCCTTCCCCCAGGTTGCTCACAAAGATTGAACAGAACCTTGTGGCACTCCACTTAACATGGTTGTTCTTCAGAGTAGATTCCATTTCCCTGATCAAATTCTCTATTCACCCAATCAAAACAATGAATCAGATTTGTTTGACAGGACCTTCCCCTGGTGAATCCATGCTGCCTCAGGTCGACCAACCCACTGGACTGTAGATAGCTCACTATCCTGTCCTTCAGCAGAGTCTCCATTAATTTTCCCACCTCTGAGGTGAGAATAACTGGCCTGTAGTTTCCAGCCTTCTCCCATTCTTGTGAAGCGGGACCACCTCCGCTCTTCTCCAATCTTGTGGCACCACTCCCATTACCAGGGATCTATTAAACAGGTCCTTCAGTAGACCCACCAGCACATTTCTGAGCTCTCTCAGTATCCTGGGGAGTATCTCATCTGACCCCATGGCCTTGTCTACTTTCAGTTTTCCCATACATTCTCTTCAGTAAATGGAGTATCATCTACTCCACCCCCATCCACAGTCTTGTCAACTAGCAATGGTCCTTCTCCAGGGCCTTCTTTAGTGAACACCAAACTGAAGTATTTGTTTAATATTTGAACCATTTCTTCGTTTCTCTCCACACATTGATGTTTGTCACCTTTCAATTTCACTATACCACTTCAGACCTTTACCTCTTTGGCAAACCTTTCTTCCGCCTGACTTTTTGCTTTCTTGATTTCTTTCTTTGTCTCCCTCAGTTGCACTAGATATTCTTCCCTATGTTCCTCTTTTTGGGATCCTTTATATTTCTTGAATGCTGCTTTTATTGCCTTTATTTTATCAGCCACATCTTTTGAGATCGGTTTCTTATTTCTTTTACTTTTGTTTACTTTTCTTACATATAGGTTTGCTGCCTTGGTAATTGCTCCTTTTAGTTGGCCCACTGTTGTTCCATCTCTCTCATTTTCTCCCAGTCTTCTAGTTCTACCTCCAAGTACGTCCCCATTTCGACAAAGTCCCTGTTTTTGAAATTCAAAACTTGTGTCTTTGTGTGACCTCTCTGTATCCTTTTTGCAATATCAAACAATACTTTTTGATGATCACTGGTACTCAGGTGGGCACCCACCTGGACATTAGACACATTATCCCCATTAGTGAGTACTAGGTCGAGTATAACTTCCTCCCTCGTAGGTTCCATTACCATTTGTTTGAACAGAGCACCTTGAAGGGCATCCACTAACTCTCTACTTCTGGTAGATTCTGCAGAAGGGATTCTCCAGTCTATGCCTGGCAGTTTAAAATCTCCAACAGTCAACACTTCTCCCTTCTTTCCCACCTTTTGGATGTCTTCAATAAGATCTCTGTCTAGTTCTTCCATTTGAGTTGGAGGCCTGTAAACCACGCCAGTAAAAATGAATGCACATCATTTTTATTTTTTAGGATGGCCCATAATGCTTCTTCTCTACACCACATTCCTTGTAGTTCAGTTGCATGGATATTGTTTTTGATGTAAAGAACTACTCCTCCCCCTTTTCTGTGCTCTTTGCCCTTCCTTAACAAGTTATAGCCCGGTGTGGCCTTATCCCAATCATGAGACTCAGTGAACCAGGTCTCTGTAACAACAACTATGTGCAAGTCCACTTCCACCATTAAGGCTTGCAGGTCTGGGATTTTGTTGCCCGGGCTATGGGCATTTGTGGTCATAGCTTTCCGGTTCATCTCCCTAGGATTGCTACTCTTCTTAGTCATCTTTTCTGCTATTTTGAGCTGATTGACTTTGTTGTTTTCTTCTCCCAATTCCTGTCTTGCTTGGGGGTGACATGGCAATTTCATTGGCCACCTCCTGTCACCCCCACCTACTAATTTAAATGCCTCATAGCTCTGAATTTTTCACTTAGCATCTGCTTTCCAGCCAAGGACAAATGTAGACCATCCTTACAATATAACCTTTTACTGTTCCATACACAGCCCCATCCACCAATGTAACCAAAATCACTCGATTTACATCATGCTTTGAGCCAAACATTGAAGTTATCTATATGGCAGAGCCTTTCCTTCCCATTTCCATGAATAGGTAATACTTCTAAAAAGACAGTGATCTTTGCCATATATCTTATTTTCATCCCTAGGTTTTGGAAATCTTTCTGTAATGCAAGGATTCCATGTCTAGCAAGGTCAATGGTCCCCAGATGGTTGATAACATTGATTCTGGAGTCTACTTTCTTCTGTAATTGCATTGACTATCTGGTTGGCATTTCTATTAGCTGAGGATCCTGCAAGGCATTTAACTGTTGTGTTGGGTTATTTTTTGTCTGGAAGCAGTTATTAGAACTCAAGGGTTATTTTTTTTTCTGGGAGAATGAATGAACACTGTCCATATGTCCCCATAAAAATTATTACCCAAATTGGTTCCTCTGATGAATGATTCTCTGGGCAGAAGAAGCTTCCTTTTATGACCTTTGATAATGATTCTGGTTACACAGAGTGACTACATCCCCTTCAGATATCACCTCATTTTATGTTCCTGGAGCTTCTTCATTATCCAATGCAGAAAAGATATTATGTAAGATATTACGGTTGGGAGAGTGGGTGTCTTTTCATCACAGGACTTATTCTGCCAGAGCCTACTGTAATCCTTTTATTCCTGGGTTTCTGAATCCTGGATGTCTGAATTCTCTCTGGGAGTGGGGTTGGATATTCAAGATGCTGCACAGTTAGGGAAATTGGGTGTCGTATAGTCATATGTCTTCTTCTACCAGAGCCCACTGTAAACCATTTATTCATGGGTTTCTTAATCCTCTGTGGGAGTTGTGGGAGATATTCTGGATGCTGCCAGGGAGGGGAGGTTTTCTGAAACTTGAGCAATTCCTCTTTCAGATGTGTCAACTGCTTTTTCATTATAGACAGCTGAAAGCAAATTGGACATCTCTTAAGTCTCCAAAAGTCAGGCCTTGGGACATAAGCAACACAATTATTATACTGAATTAAAGACATTCTGCTAATACTGACTAATATACAAGCTATTAGATAGGTTAAGTGGTTAGACTTAAGTACCAAAGTCCTTGGATGAACTATTTAAGAAGAAATCACCCTAGGGGTGGGTGGGAGAGAACAAACAACTCTTGCAGATACCAGCCTTTTTTAAATTAACAGACTAGCAATATCAAGTCTTTGAAAAATAGAGAGAGATTTCAAAGCATACAATACAGAAATTCAGTAGAATATCACCAAGAAAGCAATCGATAATAAGGCTAACTTAACATTTTTCACCTTAACTGGCCACAGGAACAGGTAGTAATGTGTGTCTCCTTGCAATCAAATCTGACTAAGGAAGCTCTTGATGACCCCCTGCAATGCACTGTGAGTCACCTGCCCAAAGGAGAAAAGCCCAATACTTTTTTTGTTGTTTTTTTCCTTTTAAATAAACACAGTTATTTAATACAGACTAGCAATATCAAAATTTGGAAAAATAGAGGTTCCAAGCATTCAATACAGACATTCAGAAGAGTATCATCAAGAAAACAATCTATAATATGGTTAACTTTACGTTTTTCAACTTAACTGGCTCCAAGAACAGAGAGTAATATCAATTCCAAAAGACAGTCGTGGGCATAAGTTTCCTGAAAATCTTCTAAACTGTGAGATTTCCATTGTTTGGAGTCCTACCAATCAACTATTGTTTTGTTTTCCATTTTGGTTATTTTCTGATGAGGGAGACCTCACCTTGTAACTGGAGGATATGGCAGGATACAAAAAGAAATGTGAATTGCTGGCAAAAAGTGAAAGGTATTCTCTAAAAGTGAAAATATGTCATAAGCTATATAGTAAACTTCTTGAACATGAAAAGAGCATGGAACATAAAACATTTATCAATGGAAGGAATTATAACAGTTACTCCCCGGATGGATAGGCAGTAGACAGAAGAAAAAAGATAGAAAGAAATATTCAAAAGATAGTTGGATGTTACCTTATATTGTTGCGGTCCTGGGCCATGCCCTAGTCCCTCCACCTACCTGAGGGACGGTCCAGGCCGCTGTGACGCCTTTTCAGGCCTACCTGGCTCCTGCTGCGGTGCTCCCTCCTCAAGGGAGACGCCGTCGATGCTCCGCAGCTAGCTCCGCCCCCTAGGCATGCACGCGCGCAGGGGCTCAACAATTAAAGGGGCCAGCGTGGGAAATTATAGCACTGCCTTGGGATGATGTCAGATGCTCTCAGGGTATTTAACTCTGCAACTAGTTCTACTCCTTGCCTTGCAACGAGGTTCTCTCTGTTCCAGAGGTTGCTAGATGCTGTTCCTGGTTCCTGACTTCGGCTTCTGACTTCGGCTCGTCCACTGGCTTCTGACTTCAGTTTCTGTTCCTGGTCCGTGACTTCAACTGGCTCTCGGTGTCCTGTTCCGCTACGTCCAGGAGGCCTCGCCTAAGTCCAAGCGGCTCGGGTCCTCATGGGCTCCTCTAGGGGGGACCTCGGGCTTCTATTGGTAAAGTTCCAGTTGGCCTCCTGGCTCCAGCTTCTCCTCTCTTCAATCCTCTAGAACTCCTCTTCAGACACCAGCCCACAGGAGACCGCACGTAAGTCCAGGCGGCCCGGGTCCTCACGGGGTCCTCTTAGGAGGACCTTGGGCTTCCAGTGGTGAAGATCCCTCTGGTCTCCTGCCCTGTGCCGCCTCCCGGCTTCGACATCCACTGTGGGTCTTCCCACAGTGCATCATCATCTGTCCCAGCCGGCTCAAGGGTCCATGAATCCAACATATATTTTGGTTCAAGAGGTTTAGCATTCCAAGGAGATGATAATCTGATAGATAATCCACACAATGGCCAGAGTCAAACAGAAGCAAACAGAGGGCAAAACAATGCAAGGACAAGTTCACTATCTTTCATGGGAGAATCAGAATGAGTTTATTGAAATATGTGGTAAGTGTGCAGAAGGCTAGCCTTGCAGCAAAAGGGAAGGGACTATTTATTATTCTATCATATGTATGCTAGTCCTGATGTCTTTGAACAAGAGCACATGTTAATATTTTGATGTGTTGTTCATAATAAAGATTCTAGTATATTTAACATTAAAGAAAGGTTTCTTGAGTTTATCAACTTCAATTTAAAAAACAGATTACAGGAATTTAGAGGTCACAGTTTTGATAATGTTTCTGTCAGGGAAGATAAATGGTATTCGGATTTGCATTATGTTCAAAATTGAAATTGATGTATGTTTTCCTTGTGCTTCCCATTCACTGATTCATACAGGAGTTAATACTGCAGCAACACATACTAGGGATGTGAATCGTGTCCTCGATCGTCTTAACGATCGATTTCGGCTGGGAGGGGGAGGGAATCGTATTGTTGCCGTTTGGGGGGGTAAAATATCGTGAAAAATCGTGAAAAATCGTTAAAAAATCGAAAAATCGAAAAACCGGCACATTAAAACCCCCTAAAACCCACCCCCGACCCTTTAAATTAAATCCCCCACCCTCCCGAACCCCCCCCCCAAATAACTTAAATAACCTGCGGGTCCAGCGGCGGTCCGGAACGGCAGCGGTCCGGAACGGGCTCCTGCTCCTGCATCTTGTCGTCTTCGGCCGGCGCCATTTTCCAAAATGGCGCCGAAAAATGGCGGTGGCCATAGACGAAAAAGATTGGACGGCAGGAGGTCCTTCCGGACCCCCGCTGGACTTTTGGCAAGTCTCGTGGGGGTCAGGAGGCCCCCCACAAGCTGGCCAAAAGTTCCTGGAGGTCCAGCGGGGGTCAGGGAGCGATTTCCCGCCGCAAATCGTTTTCGTACGGAAAATGGCGCCGGCCATACGCGTATGGCCGGCGCCATTTTCCGTACGGAAAATGGCGCCGGCAGGAGATCGACTGCAGGAGGTCGTTCAGCGAGGCGCCGGAACCCTCGCTGAACGACCTCCTGCAGTCGATCTCCTGCCGGCGCCATTTTCCGTACGGAAAATGGCGCCGGCCATACACGTATGGCCGGCGCCATTTTCCGTACGAAAACGATTTGCGGCGGGAAATCGCTCCCTGACCCCCGCTGGACCTCCAGGAACTTTTGGCCAGCTTGTGGGGGGCCTCCTGACCCCCACGAGACTTGCCAAAAGTCCAGCGGGGGTCCGGCAGGACCTCCTGCCGTCCAATCTTTTTCGTCTATGGCCGCCGCCATTTTTCGGCGCCATTTTGGAAAATGGCGCCGGCCGAAGATGACAAGATGCAGGAGCAGGAGCCCGTTCCGGACCGCTGCCGTTCCGGACCGCCGCTGGACCCGCAGGTTATTTAAGTTATTTGGGGGGGGTTCGGGAGGGTGGGGGATTTAATTTAAAGGGTCGGGGGTGGGTTTTAGGGGGTTTTAGTGTGCCGGCTCACGATTCTAACGATTTATAACGATAAATCGTTAGAATCTGTATTGTATTGTGTTCCATAACGGTTTAAGACGATATTAAAATTATCGGACGATAATTTTAATCGTCCTAAAACGATTCACATCCCTAACACATACTGAAACATTAACATTTTTGGTTATGTGCTGCAACTTTTTGTGTTTTTCAGTATTAGCCCTATGAGATGTAGGAATATAACAAATATGATACACTGCTTATTCCACCCTCAAACACATACAGGAGGGCCCATGCTGATACTATCTATTTACTCACAAAGCATGTTCCAGGTATTATGAAAGCAGTGGATAATTTATTATTTATTTAACACTTTTTTATACCGACCTTCATAGTAATAACCATATCGGATCAGTTTACATTGAACAAGGGTATAAACTGAAGCGACAACTAAAGTAATTAAACAATAGAGGTGAAAAAAGGCAAAGTTACATTCAACAAGGAGTAAGAACTTGGAAGCTTAAATAGCTGGAAAGAAGGTGAGGCAGGTAGTAATTATAAAATAATACAATAGAGAGTACGGGTTAAAGCTTAATGTGCTTTAACCTGGAAGTGCCAGAGTCCATCATTCAGGAGGAGAAAAGACCATCCAGGTCCAGGTAAGAATAAGGGCAACTAGTGATTGTCTGGGGGATCAGAGAAGGCTTGGTGAAAGAGCCACGTCTTGAGTTTTTTTCTGAATGTTAAAAGGCAGGGTTCCAATCTGAGGTCTGCGGGGATGTTATTCCAGATAGATGGGCCTGCTATCGAAAACGCTCAGTCTTTGGTCGAGGAGAGGCGTGTGGCTTTAGTTGGGGGAAATTGCAGAGTTCCTTTGTAAATATCTCTAGTTGGTCTGTTGGAGGAGTGTAGTTTGAAGGGGATTTCAAGGTCAAGTTGAAGTTGATGGTGGATGGATTTGTGTATTAGGGTGATTGATTTGTATAAGATTCTGAAATTCACTGGTAACCAATGTAGGTTTCTGAGGATGGGTGAGATGTGTTCTCCACGGCTGGTGTTGGTCAGCAATCTCGCTGCGGCATTTTGTATCATCTGCAGTGGTTTGGTGGTAGATTTGGGGAGGCCTAGGAAGAGGGCACTGCAGTAGTCTATCTTGGCGAATAGCAACGCTTGGAGAACTGTCCTGAAGTCATAGAAAAATAGGAGTGGTTTGAGTCATTTTAGAACCTGGAGTCTGTAGAAGCAGTCTTTGGATGTGGTGTTGACCATTTTCTTTAGGTTTAGTCGATTATCTAGAATTACCCCAAGGTCTCTAACATGCTTATGGGTGATGTGGGAGTTGTGTGGGGATGGTGGGGGGATATTATCTTCGTTTAAAGAGATGAGGAGGAGCTCCGTCTTCGAGGCATTGAGGACCAAGTTTAAGCTGTTGAGAAGACTGGTGATAGATAGGAGGCAGTTATTCCAGTGGGTGAGAGCTTTTGAGATAGATTCTGTTATAGGGATTAGAATCTGCACGTCGTCTGCGTACAGATAATGAATTAGATTAAGATCGGTTAGCAATTGGCAGAGGGGGAGGAGGTGGATGTTAAAGAGGGTGGGAGATAAGGAAGATCTTTGTGGTACGCCAAGAGTGGACTTTGTTAAGGGTGATTCTTTATTATTGATTTTGACTTTGAAGGTTCTATTGCAGAGGAAGGACTTGAACCAACTGAGGGCTGATCCGGAGATACCGATATCTGCTAGGCGATCCAGAAGGATGGAGTGGTTGACGGTGTCATAATGATCTTAGAAACATAGAAATGCCTTGCCTCTAAGGTATACACATTTAGATCTGTATCTGTCCACATATACTTTACAGTGAAGACCACTGACCAGTTTAGGAGCCACCCTCTGGATCTACTCCATCCTGTTTATATCCTTTTGATAAATGACACACAGGGATATACTAATTCTCTATTACTGTAAACCCTACTCAAACACAGAGAATCAATTATACAAACAATTTTAAATTGACAACATATATGAACTTTATTATATCCTGAAATATAACATCCTATCTAGTCAAAACACCCATTCACACATTCATCCCATTTAAAAACATATAACACCTGTAAACATTGTGATCATCAATACGCTTTCCAATTTAATACTGTGTTTTTTATACAGTTGTAATTACATTTAATTTCAATATCTTATAACAGTTAATATCAATGATCCCTTATATATAACACATTTTTCACATATAAATCAATCCGAAACTGTGTCCGGATATCACGACTCAAAATTCTCTTTTAATATTCATCATGAAGGGCGATCATATTCCTCCCGGTCCGACAAAAGATCTTTGTTTCACCCCACACCTGGGGCTTCCTCAGGGACTTAATATGAAAGGTGTCCACTCTCCACACCTGCAACTCCCAACTTTTAATCACAAACCACATAAAACTCCCAAATCAGCTTCAAATCATAAGTCACGTTTACTTCCAAACATCACTTTAATCACCTTCATCAAGAATATAGCTTATACTCCATGTTTTCAAACTGCTTTAATCCAACCGGAACCGACAAAATGTCACATGTCAGAAAACGTCATAACTGTTATAAGATATTGAAATTAAATGTAATTACAACTGTATAAAAAACCCAGTATTAAATTGGAAAGTGTATTGATGATCACAATGTTTACAGGTGTTATATGTTTTTAAGTGGGATGAATGTGTGAGTGGGTGTTTTGACTAGATAGTTTTTAATTGTTTAGATAGGATGTTATATTTCAGGATATAATAAAGTTCATATATGTCGTCAATTTAAAATTGTTTGTATAATTGATTCTCTGTGTTTGAGTAGGGTATATCCTTTTGATGGCATGGACTCCAGAACTGTACACAATATTACAAATGAGTGACTCATGCAGGGGCAATATCACCTTGTTTTTTTTGCTGACCAACCTCTCCCTATGCACACAATCATCTTTCTGGTTGTTTGGGGTTTTTTTTGGGGTTTTTTTCTATCTGTTTAGCCATCTTTAGAATATCAGTGTTACATTCGATGACTCACAGGTCAGCTCCACGAGCCACCTCACTCACCCTCTGTTACGAATCCACGACCGGGCTCTCACCTCCTCTCCTGCCGGCTCCTGGCTGTTCGCGGCATTCCCCTCTCCTCATTCAGCCTTGGCTGGGCCTCTCTGTGGCGGTGTCTCCATGAGGGAGATACCGCAGAGCTCCTCCAGCAGATCCCGCCCCATAGGCACTTGCGTGCGCAAGGGGCCGAGATTTAAAGGGGCTGCAGCAGGAAACCTCGGCCCGACCCCTTGGATGACGTCAGACGCTGGTGGATATTTAAACCCAGCATCTGCATCCATTTCTTTGCCTTGCAACAGGGCTCACTCTCCGAAGTTGCTAGTTGCTGTTCTTCTGTTCCTGCCTTCGTGTTCCTGATCCAGTTCCTGCTTGCTCCTGCCTTCGTGTTCCTGTTCCAGTTCCTGCTCCATCCCAGCTCTCCTGTTCCAGTTCCTGCTTCCACCTCGGCTTGTCCTCTTGGTTCCTGACTTCGGCTTGGCTCCTGGTATTCCGTGTCTGCTGCCTGTCCTCATCTTTGCTTGTCTCCAATCTCTGCTGGTCTGCTGCCTGCCCCGACTATTTATCTGCTTCCTCGATTTGCACAGCTGCTGCCTGCCACAACCTTTGGACTTCCTTTGGCTCCACTCCTCCTCCACCTGCCTCGACCTGGACAGTTCATCGAACTCTTCGTCACAAGGAGACCCCGCCTAAGTCCTGCTGGTCTCCCGGCTCAGATCCACCTCCCGGCTACGGATTCCGCAGCAGGCCTTCCTTCAGCGGTCTCTCTCCATCCCCTAGCCGGTTCAAGGGTCCACTACCATAACACCCCAGACACTGGAAGCTCAGTATCATGGCTAGGATGCCACCTCGGAGATCGGATGCTACTCGGTGTGACATGGGACACTGCCAGCCGCTACTCCTCCGGACTTCCCATAGGTATGCATGCACCCAAAGTGCTCTGTCTTAAAAGGCCCGCAGCAGGAAACCTACCACCAAGATTTTGCCTGTCTTGCCACGCTGCCTGAACAGTTGGAAGTTTGCCACAGGGAGATCCTTTTCCTGGTAGTGCTTGCCCGAGTCTGGTTCAAATGCTTGGGTGCTACTAATCAAGGTATTGTCATCTCTCAAGACTTTGGAGGTAACTGTAGATGCCATTTGGGGTATTTTAGAATGCATGACCTGTGCTATTTCCAATTCTGCAGTGGATATGTCATCTGTGGTGAAGTTGGAAGAATTGGGGCAATATGTTAAGGATATTAAGCAAGTTAGCATCTTCAGAGGGATAGCCGTGTTAGTATGGTATAGCAAATGACCCACCTTGTGGCATTTAAGGAAGTTAATGTGTCCTTGATACAGGATAAGACTTCAATACACAAGAAACTGCATTTGCTTAAAAATCAGGCTAGGAATTTAAATCTTCAATTCTTGAACTTTCCTAAGGTTCCTAGACTTGCAACAAGAGAACTTCTGAATAAGTAATTTACTTGTGCTGCACTGAAGGGGAATTGTCCACTTTCTATGGGGCCAATGCAATAAAAAAGTGAAAGCGGGCACTATCTGTCGTTTCCCAAACCTGATCGTTGGCATATTTTAAAAACTGTTTCAAAGTTTTTGTTCCTCCTATTTAATACCACAAAGATATTAAGTAGTTGGATGTACAGAAAAGCAGTATTCATATGGGGAACCTTGAAGGGATCCCAGTATCTTCAAAACGTTTGTATTGGTGTCAGTAATATTGCAGAGTTTGCCTCAGTTACTTTTGGAACGGGGGACTTTGTTGATTTTATTTGTCTTTGAGCAGCATTGGAACTTCATTCTGAAATTGTTTGTTTGTTTTTTTAATAAAAATCAAGCTTTGTATTATGGGTAAAGAATTTGGATATATTTGGATGTTGCTAGAGTTATACAGGAGAGAAGAAAATATTTTCTTTCTATGTGTCAAGAAGCTTTGGCTATTGGTTATTCTTTTTTACTGAAATACCCTTGCAAGTGCATTGTTAACTATACTGGGAATAGATACCATTTCTTTGTCCCTGACTAGCTGTGCTTTTTCCTTGATCAAAAAAAGCTTTCTGGTGCTTTCTTAGTCTAGGTTTTGTTTAGAATATTAAGACCTTTTCTTTTAAGTGTCTTGATATTAATAATTTTCTCTCTTTATTGTTCTCATCCTCTAACTAATGGTGGACTTATGGGAGTTTTCTTATTTTATTTTTGTTTATTGTTAAGTTCTGTGAGTATTTTTTTTTTTGGCCTTTTGGACTTACTTGAATGTTTTTGTGATTAGCTTATTGTGATACTCCTAGTTTTTGGAAAACAATTTCTTGCTGCATATGAAAAATATAAATAAAGTTAGAAAAGGTACGTCTGCTCGTTTTTATGCCTTTTGTTGGCTCGCAACTGATATGAAGGTTCTTTCAAGTGCTGATGATAGAAATAAGATTTTACAAGCCAAGGGAATCTTTCTTGAATCAAAGGCAGCTTTCATTTCTAATATAAGAAGTAAAACAACTTAGAGATCAGGGGCCCAAAATTCTGCAGGCAGTATATCTTATAGCAGAAGTCATGAGAGTTTTACCAGAATAAAAGAGGAAAGAAGCAGAAAAGATTTTATGATAGCACAGCTGAGGAAACACGTTCTACTCTCTCTGGAAGTGATCCAGAATTGTTCAGAAAAAACATTTTTGATATAGCTTTGGACAACGTTAGCTGTGAAGTAAAGTACAGATTCAAGCAAGCAATAACATTTATTTGACATTTTGTTCAGTCCTAAAATATGTGACAGTATATTAGCCTGAGGAATTAAACGAAGTTTCTGAATGGCTACTTCACAGGTATCTTACACATCTTTCTGAGAAATTTCCTTGCGAAATGTTGCCTTTGAAAAAAATCTTCAAATCTATTTTTGGAAAAGAGTATGAACTACACCCATTTATTTTATTTAATGAGATTTTCAGAAACACAACTCATTTTTAGTGAAGCCTGCCTATTCCTACAGATTTTTTGCACACTGCCGATGACTGTAGCAGAAGCTCTTTCAGCAACCTACTTACTACTCATCAAGAACCAAAGATATTCCATCAGGGAGCAAGAATGATTAAGCCACCTTGCTATTTTGTGGCTTCACAAGAGAAATTGACTTTGAAGAAAGAAGGAGGATTTACGCGCGTTACCTGTCTTACGCGTGCCGGGCCTATTTTAAAAAGGCCCAGCGACGCACGTAAAGCCCCGGGACGCGTGTAAGTCCCGGGGCTTTACAAAAGGGGCGGGGAGGGGGCGGGGCCAGAGGCCTCCGACAGAGCGGCCATTGCCGCTGTGTCGGACTCGGAGAATCGCATTACGGCAGGAGGCAGGCGCAAAAGGTAAAATAAATCTTTTGGGGGGGTTAGAGTAGGGCTAGAGGGGAGAAAGGATAGGGGAAGGGGTGGGAAGGTCAGGTTAGGGGGAAGGGGCGGCCTTCACGCACTTGTTATAAAATTGGGCATACATGTGCACGTGCTGGGTAGCGCACGCACATGTAGGCCGCTCGCTTCTTTTAAAATCTACCCCATAATGTTTGCAGTTATGTTGATCGGGAATCACGTGACGTCGGCGTCACGTGATTCCCGGCTCGTTCGCGCCGGACGGCTCGTTCGGCCCAAAAAGAACTTTTGGCCAGCTTGGGGGGTCAGGAGGCCCCCCCAAGCTGGCCAAAAGTTCTTTTTGGGCCGAACGAGCCGTCCGGCGCGAACGAGCCGGGAATCACGTGACGCCGCGTCACTCGACGTGCCACCGACGTCACATGCTTCTCGCCAAGGATTGCAGAAATGACGTCCTCACTCCTCGCTCGATCACCAGGGAGTTGTGGTAAGTCTGGGGGGGGGGGATTAAGGAGGGTGAGGGGGTTTAAATTTTTTTTTTGCACATATGTACATATACCCAACTCATTGGATTTTTTTTATGTCCATATTGGCCGCAAGTGGGACCCCCTTTCGGACATAAAAAATATGAACATAAAATTTTGCTCTGCACATCCCTAGTATGTATATGTATATATGTCAAAGTCTCTCACCAACCAATCGGCTGTTGAATTGTTTGCCAAATAGCAGGCATTCAGACTGTCAGTCAGAAGCTCAAAATTCCAGTGTTGATTCTCTTCGGGTTACTGAAAGGAGCAATCATATGCACACAAGCACAAAGAGAGGCAGATACCACACCACATCCAGACAGGCAGCTCACAGTAATAGCTGCATGTACTCCTTCTACTGCCAGACGTATTTAACACAAAACCTCGCAAAAAAGACACTCAAAATCTAAACAGCAAACCTATCATAATGTTATAGAGTAACACTAGCAACTCAAAACAAGAAGTTCAAGAACCCTACCTGTGAAAAAGCCGCACTGTAAATTTTACATTGGGTCCCAGAATACCAATACACCACCTACTGGGGAAACAAAACAATCTCAATTGCTATAGTTCCCTACACAGACACTACAAGCTAGCAGAATCTCTCACCTTGGTCACACTCACAGAGCAGAGACAGACCCTCACCAAATAAATACACAATAAAGGATCACAAATTAGGACCAGCAATATAAGGACAAAAACTGAAATGGAAACCCCAAGAAGCAAGATTCTGTATGTAACAATGGAAAAACAGAACCACCATTCCTCATAAAACAAATACAATTCAGAAACATAAAGCATCAATTATAATAATAAAAACATACTAATAAAAGAATATTTTAAAACTACTGACAAATAGAATAACTTCTATTAATTAGTCATAGATTTTTTAAATTTCCCAAGCACCAGTAAAATATTTCAAAACAGCACATATATCTAATAACACCCAATAATTAAAACCATAAAGGATTAAAAAAGTCCCCGCTGTCCATACCTGGGAACTCTTGAT
The DNA here is from genome assembly GCF_901001135.1 of Rhinatrema bivittatum. Classification (NCBI taxonomy): domain Eukaryota; kingdom Metazoa; phylum Chordata; class Amphibia; order Gymnophiona; family Rhinatrematidae; genus Rhinatrema; species Rhinatrema bivittatum. The sequence continues at coordinate 129,981,510 of NC_042618.1, read as the reverse complement.
TTCTAGTCAACCTGAGCTTGACAAAGATTAGGAGGCTAGGGGGGACACACAAACTTTACCCTCTCTCTCTCGCAGATACTTGCATGTTCTTTCTCTCTCACACATACATTGTAACATTCACATACATACATGCTCTCATACAGAGGCTCTAAGACCCTCTCCACCCCCCACCCCCCATGCACACAAAAGCTCTTATTCCTCTAGATTCCCTCATACACACACAGGCTGTCACCCACATAGACCCCAGGAAGATACCCATTCATTCTTACACACAGACCCCAGGCAGCCACCCATTCATTCTCACACACACAAACACACACACAGACTCCCAGGCAGCCACCCATTCATTCTCACACACACAAACACACACACAGACTCCCAGGCAGCCACCCATTCACTCTCACACACACAAGCACACAAACACACACATAGACTCCCAGGCAGGTACCCATTCTCTCTCACACACACAGAGATCCTTGCAGGCACCCATTCTCTTACAAACACAGACAGACAGACCCCCAGAAAGACACCCATTCCATTAATTCTCACACACACAGTCAGACCCCTAGGCAGGTGCCCATTAAATCTCACATAGACAGACCCCCAGGCAGGCACCCATTCATCTGTCACACACACACAGACTCCCAGGCAGGCACCCATTCCATTAATTCTCACAGAGACAGACTGCCAGGCAGGCAACCATTAAATCTTACACAGACAGACCCCCAGGCAGACCCCCATTAATTCTCACACATACAGACAGACCCCCAGACAGGCACCAATTCATTCACACACAGACACACATAAAGTCCCCCTAAGCAGGCACCAATTCATTTCACATACAAGCTCCCATTCAAAAACATACACATACTATAGGCAGGTGCCCTCACTTTCGGGCCGATACAATAAAAATGCAGGAGAGCGGGCAAACGCCCGCTCTCCTGTGCGCGCAATTCTGTATTTAAATGAGGCTCAGCGGTAAAAACAGGCAAAAGGAGGCGCTAGGGACACTAGCGCGTCGCTAGCGCCTCCTTTTGGACCGAAGCGGCGGCTGTCAGCGGGTTTGACAGCTGATGCTCAATTTTGCCGGCGTCGGTTCTCAAGTCCGCTGACAGCCATGGGCTCAGAAACCGGACACCGGCAAAATTGAGCATCCGGTTTTTGACCCGACAGCCGCGAGCTGACTTCAAATTTTTTTTTTTACTTTTTTTACCCTTTGCGACCTCCGACTTAATATTGCCATGATATAAATCCGGCCGGATTTACTCGCGCAGGGTGCCGGCGCGCGCAGAGCCCCAGGACGCGCGTAAGTCCCGGGGCTTCGTAAAAGGGGCGTGTCGGGGCGTGTCGGGGGCATTCCGGGAATGACGCGGCATTTCGGGGGCTTGATGCAGCGTTTTGGGGGTGGGGGGCGTGGCGCCAGCCCGGGGGCGTGGTCGAGGCCTCCGGACCAGCCCCCGGGTCGGGTGATGGCGCGCCAGCAGCCTACTGGCACGCGCAGATTTACGTCGGCTTTCAGCAGGCGTAAATCTGCCAACAAAGGTAAGGGGTGGGGTTTAGATAGGGTCACGGGGTGGGTTAGGTTGGGGAAGGGAGGGGAAGGTGGGGGGAGGGCGAAGAAAAGTTCCCTCCAAGGCCGCTCCGAAATCGGAGCGGCCTCAGAGGGAACAGGCAGCGCGTGCTGGGCTCGGCGCGTGCAGGTTGCACAAATGTGCACCCCCTTGCGTGCGCCGACCCCGGATTTTATAAGATACGCGCGGCTACGCGCGTATCTTATAAAATCCAGGGTGCTTTTGTTCGTGACTGGTGCGCAGCAAAAGTACGAGCTCGCACAAAATTATAAAATCTACCCCAATGTGCGGCTTGCCTGCACATTTTGTTTTCCGAATCGCGCAGGAATACCTAATAGGCTCATCAACATGCATTTGCATGTTGCAGGCGCTATTAGGTTCGGGGGATTGGACGTGCATTTTCGGCCTCTTATTGAATAAGGGGTAACACTAGCTCGTTGAAAACGCGCGTCCAATGGTGCGTAAACAGTGCGCTCCACTGAATATCAGTCTAGGGTCAACAGTCACCACTCAGCTGGATAAGTATTTAGCCAGATAAGTCAGGGGCGGGGGGAATGAGCATAACAGGGAGGAGTTGAGTTAGCCAAATAAGTTATACAGATAAATCTGGTCAGGCTACAGGGCTTTCCTAGAATTAGCTAGATAGACTTATCTGGATATTTTTAAGATGGCTAGGTATATTCAATGGCAATATCACACCACTGAATATACAACACTAGTTACCGGGATAAGTGTATCCGGCTAACAAGCAGAGCTGCATAGTGGCTGAATATGGACCTCGATATAAATGAATAAAATTTAGAGTTGCACATTTTTGGAAATTATAAGGGAGGCCTGAGGGAAGATCCATGGTTAGAACATTGTGTCATTCATGCACAATGTCCCCTGGAATTCCCCCAATTCCTCCTTGTCCATTCAGTCTGTATCCTTTCAGCAAAAATAGCCCACCAACATACATTTTACCATCACACATACAGTGCTCTCAACCCATTGAAGAAATGAGACCTCAGGGTTCTCCCTGACCGGGATTTTTCACCTCAGAAGATAAAATGACATTCATTGGGAGAGTCTTAGCCACTAATATTTTTAAAAGGGGAGCAAATATTTGAAAAAGCTAAAGTCAAAAAAATATTAAATAAATAGGCATATGTGACAGAGTGTATGGAGAACTCCCTCATTCTACCCGGTTCAAGGTTTTAACCCAGTCCTACTTAAGGCAGAACGCTGCAAGGGATTCTGGGTGAAGGGAGGTTCCCATCACCCTACCAAAAGAACCTAGGTGTAGAAAGACTTGGGGAGGCCCCAGGGAGCCGATAAGACCTCATAATACATCCAGACGGTGGACATTTATCTGTTAGTTGTGCCTGACGCATGGTGAGCTACTATCTTGATTCTTGTATCTTTGAAGCACTATGAATAAATGTCTTCACCATAACTAATTTGGTCCAGTCTTATTCTTTTCCTGAACTATTCCTGTGGCCAAAGCAGGCCTGAGTATGCTACAGCATACCATAATTAAAATGCTTACATATGTTTTCAAGTTTTTCACAGTTTCAGTTTTATTAAAGGAAAGCCATAAGCCATGGTTTATTTTTAGTGAATTTAAATCCTTCCTTGTTATTTGTTTTTGATATTTTTCAAGAGTATATCCCTCATATTTTTAGGATTAACAAACTTCCTGAATCTAGTGATGAACACACTGTAATTTAATTTTCAAAAAAAAGCCTTCCAAGTACAATACATGGCACATCCACCCATTAAAAGCTCTTTGAAGTTCTACATTGTGTTTTAGCATTTAATCTTCATCTTGGTATAGTGCCTCCTCTGCTGAAATAAAACATACAAATATGCTTTGCTTTTTTCTTCATGGAGCATTGCAAGAAAAGCAATGGAAAGGTGTTCTATTTTTGGTGTGTGTGCTGGGGAGGGGAGATAAGATTAAATTGTAATTTTAACAACCTGATAATGCCGTTTGAAGCTGAAGTATTAATCCATGTATCTTCTACATTATGTTCCTTAGACACAGATTGGGACAAAGTCCTGTTACGAGCAGGGCCGGTGCTAGCTTTTTTGCTGCCCTGTGCGAATAATTACTGTGCTGCCCCCCCTTCCCCCCCCCCCCCCCGGGTTCATTCATTCTCTCTCGGGCCCACCAAAAAAAGCACCCAGCTCCCTTCAGTGATACGAACTTTAAAAACTGACACCTCCCCCCCCCCCGAACCCATGGCTGGTGCAAGGGTATTAGGTGCCTTAGGCGAACCTTATAGCCTTGTACAACGCTCCCCGCTCCATTCCACACACACACAGAGTTATGAGTTATGTATTTGTATTTTATTTATTTACTTTTTTATTTATTTTAAAACAATTTCTATTCCGCCCTTCTTTCATTCAGGGTAGATTACAACAAAATTCATAAATCTCATGATGACAGTAACACATATGAGGGTACAATAAAATAAAATAAAAGCAATCATTACCAGCAATTCTAAATACATGTGTTTTTAATGCCTTTCTGAATATTTTGGAATTTTCTCATGTTCTTAATTCTGTTGGCATTGTATTCCAAAATATTGGGCCAGCTGTGGAGAGTGCTCTTTTATGCGTTTCATCAAGGCAGATGAGTTTAGGAGATGGAATATCTAGGAGGTATTGATTCGCTGAGCGTAAAGACCTGGAAGGAGAATAGAGTTTCATAATAGCATTTGTCCAGGGAGAGTATAAATTGAAAATTAGAGAATGAATAAATAGTCCAAGTTTATATTGGATCCTGAATGATATAGGTAGCCATGAAAAATATCAAAGTACAATATTCTGAGGTAAAAATATCACTTACATTATATTTACATGCTCTGTTGTGATGCCAACCAGAAATCCCTGCAAAAAAAAAATACTTGGAACCCATATGGTATTAGGTCTATTGTGATGTGTGTTGGGTGTGGGCTTGACCCTCCAAAAGCCCTAAAACACTAATACACTTCCTATTAGGAAAATGCCTCACCTCAGTCACACATGCAGAACATAAACAGACCCTCACCAAACATAGAACAGAGCAACCATATAGTATAAATACAAATGGGCAGACAAAAACTGAACTGGAAACTACAAGAAGTCAAACACTCTATGCAGTGCAACGATGAAAAAAACAGAAACATCACCTTTGCTCAAACATCAAACAATAAAATCAAGAAATAAAATAAATACAGAATCATAATTCTAAAAATATACTAATAATATTTTTTTAAAAAAGCTGATGAATAAAAGATCAAATAATTAAGAACTCATATACAAGTTTTTTTTAAATGTCCCAAACACCAATAAAATATTTCAAAACAGCAGACACATCAAATAACACCTGAAAAACAGAACTAAAAAGGATTTTAAAAATTCACACTCTCCATACCTGGGAACTTTGATTTTCAGCCACCCTGATACTATCATGGATTAGTGGGAGAGGGATGCACAAACTTTCTCCTCTCTTTCTTATATATATATATATATATATATACACACACACACACACACACACACAAAGCTCATACACACATATGCTCCCTTTCAGACAAACTCACAGGTGTCTCCAGCTCTTTGATTGGGATCTACCAGCAGCATCAGGCCCTCATTTTCATTTCAGCTGCTGGCAGGTTGGAATCCACCTGCAGCACCCATTCTCCCTCTCTCACACACACAACCCAGGCAGGCTCCCATTTACACCCACATACCCCAGGCAGGCACCAATTCTCACACAGACAGACTCCAAGGAAAGCATCCATTCATTCCCATACATAGACACACCCTAGGGCAGGCACCCATTCATTCACCAAATACCCCCAGGCAGACTCCCATTCATACACATGCGCACACTAAAGGCAAACATCCTCTCTTTCTTTTGCCAGCAACCTCGGAGCCTCTCTCATTCCTCTTCTGCCACTGTCACTGGTGCCGCATGGCTATAGAGGAGGTGCTAATTGCTGCTACTGGTGCTGAAGCCTGTTCTGCTGCCTCCTCTGTGCAGACCCCACTGTATTAATAATTTGTGGGGCTTCCAGTTCCTCCATGTTGAACTCGTACATTGCAAGATCAGCATAGAGAAAGTGCTACTCTAGCATATTCCCAAAGATATGTCAATCACTAAAAATTAAAAAATGATTTTTTTTATACCTTTACTGTCTGTTATTAGTTTTCTTATCAGTTGGTCACAGGCTTTTTTTCCCACCTTCCCTTGGTCTTTTGTCAATTCCTTTCACAGGCTCTCTTTTTTTCTGTTTCTTCTCTATCCACCTGTCTTCTTTCCTTCTTCTCTCCTTCTCTCAAACACACACTCAGATTCTTATTCTCACATGCTGTCTCTCTCACATGCTGTCTCTCTCAGGCACAGGCTCTCATGCTCACATGCAGTCACACACACACACACACACACACACACACACACACACAGCTCTCATTCTGAAATGCTCCCTTTTTTAAATGTTGACTCATTCACACACACATATACACACAAGCATTCACTTTCACATGCTGCCTAACACAAACACACAAGCTCTATCACACTAACATGTGGTCTCATACAAACTCACAGGCTCTCACTCTCACATGCTGTCTCTCTCTCACACACACACACACACACACACAGGCTCTCACATGATGTTTCTCCAATCATACAGGCTCTCACTCCCACACACACAGTCTCTCAACTGTCTCTCACATATACTCAAACTCACTGTCATACACACACACACACACACACACACACACACGCTCATACACACTCTCTATAGGGCCTCAGCCTCTCTCTCACATCTGGGCCTCCACTTCGTGGGTCGACGCATGGTGGGCTTCGCGGCAGCCCTGATTTTCTCAGGTCGCTGCGAGGTGGGATCTGCAGCGGCCCTGCTAACAGGCCTCCTCTTCTCAGGCTGCCACGATGTGGGATCTGCAGTGGCCCTGTTGCCGGGCCTCCTCTTCTCAGGCCACCATGAGGTCGGATCCCATTTCGCGGCAGCCTTGACACAAATGCTGCTCCTCTTCTGCATGTGGCCAATGCTCCTCCTCCTTCCTGTTTGCGCAGCTCTGGCAAGGTTTTCCTTCTGGGGCCGCGCAGGCAGGAAAGAGGAGTAGCACCCGACGTGACGTTTTCTTCTGCCGCCGGTGGACCCGATCCACCAGTGGCACCATTGGCCTCCACTTCTTCAGCTGCTTGTGGGAATGGGGTCCACCGGCGGCAACATGGGCCTCTCCCTGCGCCTGATGCTGCTCCACTGGGTGTGCCACCTTGTGCAATTGCACGGTTTGCACACCCGGTGATGCCAGGCCTGGTTACAAACAAGAGCCTTATATGATGAAACGAGTCTTGTCAGAACCTAATCGATTGATCCACTAATATGAAATATCATAGTATTACTGTATAATAGAATAAACTATCACAGAGCTTTCAGTATTATTGCTGTTTTTGTGAAATTCCTTTCATTATTCAAGAATCAGAAATCAGGTGGTGGGCATTTCAGAACTATATTTATGAAAAGAAAGTACAGTACTCCTGTTTAAGTCTGTAATGTAGAGTTCTAACAGTTGTATTGGTCTTGGATTCTTTACAGGATGTGCTGTGTTTTTCTTATTGGGTCACTATTAAGTTAATCCAGAGGTGATATTTTATATGAGCTTTCAAGCCCACATAGATCCCTCCTTTCCAAATAGTTTTAAGCCTGGCATTTATAAACAGCTCAGTACCTCTTCATGCATTTAAACATTTCAATTTGGATGTTTAGAGGTAGACTTAAGGAAATATTCCATAAGGTATTTGACTGCCACTCTCTACACCTTTTTTAGCCTACACATACCCAACTGGTTTTCAAACCCAAGGTAGCCAAGTTCTTTATGTTTGAATTTTGGCTTTTGCAGCTAAAAGCATACTTTGACCATTTAAAATGATGGCGTAAAGTTCAGATGTAAACCTACCTGTGTACATTTTTTAATATTACCTATATGCTTGTAAATTCCAACCACACCTCCAAAACACCCTTCCCCCAGCCCTAAACACCTGTTTTCTATGCACCTAAAAGTATATGTGTTGTGAAAGTACACAGAGTTATTCTACCAGCTAAAAATCCACTTCATCAGTGGCTAGGGCTGATTTAGGAAGATTCATCTTCATTTTATATGGGTAAAAGGCATAAAGGTCTTTGAAAGTTTACCCCTCACTGTCCTTACTGTTGTAAGCCATCTAAGAAAATATTGTTCTGCAATGATCATTTGTTTCTTTGTAAACTGAGATGTCAGGCCATTTGTTAGCCTTGCAGCTGCTAACAAGAGCATAGTCTGTGTCTCCACTCGTCATGCTCCATTAAAAGTAAACTGTACCAGCTATGGAACATTTCAGAAGTGAGAATGGAAAGTAGCAATATACAATGCAACAGTCAAAAATATAACTTTTAGGTGGTTACTTTTAAATTCAGCAGTATAACTGGGAACACTTGTACTTGGACCAGGTTTGGTGCAACCCTTTCAGATTTTATTTCTGATTTCTCAAAAGGTTGTAGGGGTGGAATAGGGAATCTAAACAGATCCCCCAGGGGCTTTACTTTGACTGGGAGGAGGGGCACTGTGCACTGTGCAGGCCACTAGGGCTTTTTAAAAGATTGCCCCAGACTGTGGCGCTGCCATTGTGCTCTCTCCACTCTGGGCAGCTAAGTAGCGGTATTCTTTCCAGCAATATATTTACCGCAGCTTAAGTGAATTCTGAAATATTTTTTATCTCTGGAAAAAATATTGCAGCTTAGAAATAAATCCCTAAACTTAGCTGGACAAACCACGGGTTTTACATTTATCACTGCTCTTACCTTCTCTGACATAATCCAGTTAATTGTTTAGCCAGATAAAATCTGGATAAGTTTGAAGCATTCCTGGGGCATTCTGGGAAAGGATGGCTAATTCGGCTAATTCACCTATGGGGTGGGGTCATTCCAGAGCAGAGTCAACTATCGTGCTAAGTTAGCTGGATAAATGCTGATTTTCAACATTAAACAGGTAACATACCTGAATAGATTTAGGACCACCAAAGAGAAAGAGCTGCCCTAAAGCTAACTGGATAAACTTACCCAGCTAAATTTAAGATAGCTAGGGATATTTATTAGAGATGTGATTCAGCTGAACCTTTTGGTTCGGCCTTCGTTATCGGCCCGCCTCAGGAAATTTCATTTCCCACAGTTCGCACCAATTTTATTTCATCTAGAGATGAGCTTCGTTTTTCTGGCTCGGGTCGGGTTTCGGTTTGGGCGCTTCGTGGGAAAACTCATTTTCCCATGGATCGTATTTTCCCAAAAATGAAACTGGAACCCAAACCCGACACCAGAAAAATGAATAAAAAAAAAACCAACACAAATCGGGAAAAAAACATGAATCGGGAAAAAACCCCAATCCCAATCCTTAAATTTTACTTTCTTACACCCCCCCCCAGCATCCTGATCCCTCCCCAAGACTTACTAAATAGGTAGATAATGACATATATGTAGCTGCTAAAGTGGCTGCATATGTCACATTAGTTGTTTACAGTACTCCCTTAATGGCCATCTAAATGGCAATAGCTGATGGACCTCATATATAATATAGAGAAATGGATATATAGTCTACCCATATAGCATGTACACTGATGTCTCTGATATAGACAAGACTCACAGGCATTCAATGTGTTCTATAGCACCAGTGCACCACACACAATAGTAGCAGGGATGTGTGTTCAGTTCAGATAATTGGAACTCACTGAAAGCTATATTTACAGGTGTGCCGCTCCCACACTGTATGCTTGCATTGCAAGGGAGAAGCTAGGGCTATTTGGCATTGGAAGACAGATACCGGGAGGAAGGTGTGATTTACTTTGGCAGCACAGCAACCTGACCACTACATTTACCAATCAGCTGGCACTTTGCTTCATAAGTATGTAGGTCCCTATCTGTGTGCCACAGTTGGCAAGCTGCATTGTGGGAATTATCAAGATGTGCTAATTTACTGCCAATTAAATGCAGATATTGTTAGGACATTGTTATTTACAGACTACCTCCAGCACTTTGGTAACCTACTGAGGCCCATATTTGCTGTTCCTGGCCTGTTCTTCATCAACCATCAATGATGCCTTTGCCAAGTTAGTCCCTACCTGCTAATGAAGTAGTCAGAGGCATTACTTCTCACAGGAGTAGGCCGAGGTCAGTACCAGAGAGACAGTCCGAGAGTACTACCTGGGGAGATAGGACAGACAGACACTGGAACAGAAGGACGCTGGACAAGGCTGGAACAGTAGGACGCTGGAACAAGGCTGGAACAGTTGGACGCTGGAACAAGACTGGAACAAGGCTAGAAGAAGACTGTGAACACGGAGGCAAACTAGTACCCTTATAGTGCCGACCCGATTGCCAAGACAAGGAAGTGCAGGCAGGGACTTCCTTATATCGTACGCTCAATCAGGGCATGCCGCAGAGCTAGAACCCGCCCCTGGCCCTACAAGAGGCCGGGTTGACCGCGCGCGCTCAAGTAAGGGCGTGGCCAATGCCATTGGGGACACCGAACTCCGGTGTGAGGCCTGGTGTTGTAATTGGATTGAAAATGCTTCTGATTATCTGAGTAAATTCACATAATATAATTGCATATTAGGGATATGCATATGTTTTGATTTGACTGGAAAAACATGATGAATGAGTCAGTTTTTGGTTCAGGTCAACCAAATTGAATAACTACAATCTCCCAAAAAATCCAAATAATTTGCAGTTCAATCCATGTGATCCCATTAAGGTTTATGGGGGAAGAAAAGCAATGCATGTTTTGAACTTGGAGCCAGACAGAGCAGAGCTAGCTGGGGATGGAACAAGGAAGGAGCAGATCCAATCATGCTTCAGCACTTTTTCAACCAGCCTAGATTAATTGGCAGCTGCCTATCATGAGTTCATCAATTTTTAGGTGAAAATGAGCCTATGAGTAGCCAGTGACAATTTTGTTCAGCCATTCCTCTTTTGAATCTCAAAGAGAAAAAGCAGAGATTCTAAAGTTCCTTGCTTCAAAACAGAGTGAAAGAAAAAGATTAGAATAATTTACAGTAGAAAGCAAAGAGTACTATTAGATTTACTTACTGCCACTGTGCCAAGCTGTGGTTTAGGGTGCTACCTAGTAGCAGGAGAAAGTCTGAAATTTCTGTGAGAGGGTTATAGTGTATTGCTTCCGGGTAATGCTACCACTACACTGTGCCAGTGGCTGCAGAAAAGAATCAGATTGTCTGTCTGTTTCATGCAGTGTATGAAGTATTTCTATACTATATTGACATAAAGACAGCCTCCTGCTTTCTCTGTGTAAAAAGTCAATATGATATGTGACTCTTGCACTGTTTGATTTATTTTCTTAGGGTTGAATTTTCAAAGAAGTTATATGCATAAAATTAGCATATATACACATTGTGCATATAGTATTTTTGTAAACATCAAAAGTACGCATGTATTTTCAGTTTCACACACACATTTACCTGCGCAAAAAAGGGGTGGTCTAGGGGCAGGGCCAAGAGATAATCATGCTGTTGCGTCCGTCAGTCGCAGATGGCTGCGACCGCTCTGCCTCACCTCTCTTTTACCCTTTTCCTCCTCCCTTGGAAAGATGGATACCTCTGCTGTTGTTTGCCGAAATCCTCGGCATCTCCGAGCCAGCATAGGCGTCCCCGTCTGCCATGCTTCTTCCTGAGGCCTCCTAGGGCACGCATGCGCATGCTGCCTATGTTTTGACATCCCCAGAACCCCCGCTGAATGACCTCCTGCAGTCGATTTCCTGCCGGCGCCATTTTCCGTACGGAAAACGATTCGCGGCAGGAAATCGCTCCCGGACCCCGCTGGACCCCCAGGGACTTTTGGCCAGCTTGGGGGGGCCTCCTGACCCCCACAAGACTTGCCAAAAGTCCAGCAGGGGCCCGGAACGACCTCCTGCAGTCGAATCGTGTTGGTCTATGGCTGCCGCCATTTTGCGCCGCCATTTTGCAAAATGGCGGCGCAGAATGGCGCCGGCTGAAGACAACACAATTCAATTGCAGGAGACCATTCCGGACCGCCGCTGGACCCCCAGGTAATTTAAGGCATTTGGGGAGGGTGGGGGATTTAATTTAAAGGGTCGGGGGTGGGTTTTAGGGTGTTTTAGTGTGCCGGTTTTCCTGCCCTCCCCCTTCCCCCGATTTAGCTACGGACCGCCGCTGGACCCCCAGGTAATTTAAGGCATTTGGGGGGGTTCGGGAGGGTGGGGGATTTAATTTAAAGGGTCGGGGGTGGGTTTTAGGGTGTTTTAGTGTGCCGGTTTTCCTGCCCTCCCCCTTCCCCCGATTTAGCTACGGACCGCCGCTGGACCCCCAGGTAATTTAAGGCATTTGGGGGGGGGTTTGGGAGGGTGGGGGATTTAATTTAAAGGGTCGGGGGTGGGTTTTAGGGGGTTTTAGTGTGCCAGTTCACGATTTTAACGATTTTCACGATACTCTAAACACCCAAACGGCGACAATATGATTCCCTCCCCCTCCCAGCCGAAATCGATCGTTAAGACGATCGAGGACACGATTCACATCTCTACTAGGCTACTCCTCCTACACTGGAATTTAAATGGCTGAGCAAGTGCACACATATGATTTAAAATACACCTATGTGTGCTCCCAATTTTAAGTAGTTATGCAAGGAAATTTTAATCGCCCTTTTTTTCTTATGACATCTTGGCTTCTACACGTGCAAGTGAGCAAATTTAAAATGTATATGTGAAGGAAATAACCAGTTTTACCAATTAGTCCACCATTTTGCCCAGTCTATCTCTAGGTCATCAAGACCCCTCTGGTTCTTCAGTCTACACTCTCGCCAGTTTACCCAGATCCCTTCCCTACTCAGTTTTTGGCTATAAAAAATTTGTTCTACAGTTGCATCTGGAAAAGAAAGAAGTAATATGCAGAGGTAACAGCCCGATGCGCTGTGGTCACCAGTTTTAAAATCTGGATTTCCAAGCGTAAATGTTGGCCCCACCCTGGAACGCCTCTGGCCCATCCCTAACACGCCCCTTTTCTACGTGCTTTCTGTTGCTTGTGCACATGCATATATTACACACACAATTTCCGGGTTTTAAAATAAGAGTTGCTTGTGCTTGGCCCATATATTTGTCAATAGGGGGCCTTTTAACATGAGCAATAGAGATGTGAATCATGTGATCGATCATCTTAACGATCATCTTATCGATCACATGATCACATGATCACATCTTAACGATCGATTTTGGCTGGGGGAGGAGGAAATCTGATCGTCGCGGTTTTGTTTTGTTTTTTAAATAGTTTAAATCGTAAATCGGGGGAGGGCGGGAAAACCGGCACACTAAAACAACCCTAAAACCCACCCTGACCCTTTAAAATAAATCCCCCACCCTCCCGAACCCCCCCCCAAAATGTTTTAAATTACCTGGGGTCCAGTGGGGGGGTCCCGGTGTTCTTCCACTCTCGGGCCACGGCTACATTAATAGAAATGGCGCCGGTGCTACCTTTTCCCTGTCAGCGGGGGTCCGGGAGCGACCTCCTGCACTCGGGCCGTATTGCCGTATTGCAAAATGGCGCCGGCCATACGGCCATACGGCCGGCGCCATTTTGCAATACGGCCAGAGTGCAGGAGTTCGCTCCAGGACCCCCGCTGGACTTTTGGCAAGTCTTGTGGGGGTCAGGAGGCCCCCCCAAGCTGGCCAAAAGTCCCTGGGGGTCCAGCGGGGGTCCGGGAGCGATCTCCTGCGCTCGTGACATCGGGGGACAGGAACCAAAATGGCGCCGGCGCTACCCTTGCCCTGTCAGGGCAAAGGTAGCACCGGCGCCATTTCTATTAACGCAGCTGTGGCCCGAGAGTGGAAGATCACACCGGGACCCCCCCCCCCACTGGACCTCAGGTAATTTAAAACATTTTGGGGGGGTTCGGGAGGGTGGGGGATTTATTTTAAAGGGTCGGGTGGATTTTAGGGTTGTTTTAGTGTGCCGGTTTTCCCGCCCTCCCTCTTCCCCCTTCCCCTCCCCCGATTTATGATTTTTGACGATAAATCGGGGGAATTCCTATTGTATCGCGCCTCTAACGATTTTTAACGATTTAAAATATATCGGACGATATTTTAAATCGTCAAAAAACGATTCACATCCCTAATGAGCAACTCTTTTAAAATTCACCCCTCAGTGTCTCCTAAGGCACTGAAAAAGGCACTCCTTTGATGCCCCTCTTCTTACTGCATTACCCCTCAGTCTATGTCCTGGGCTGTTAATGCCACTGTTTAGCTAGATTTTTAATTTACTTTAGTCGTGTCACTTTCCCCCTTTTCGGTGCCTTAGGGTCTCAGTGCAGTAGGGTTTTCATGTTACTGTTGTTGTCCTTTGCCCCTCTCTTGGTGTTTTGGGGTCTTCATGCCACTGATGGTGCCCTTTGCCCCACTCCTTCTGCCTCGGAGTGCTCATGCCAG